>NW_022601407.1:147469-184645 GCF_009176505.1 Sitodiplosis mosellana
GGATGGATGGATGGATGGATAATTTTGGGGACTTATGACCGCTAGCCAATTTTTTTTGTTCACTACACACACGGAAATGTAGACAAAACACGGAAAATTGATCGTTAAAAATTGCGCGAAAAAAGCGTTATTCAAATGGCATCTTAATAATATGTTATTATCGCCGAATCATAGGATTTATTAAGATAACACCCGAAATAACGCATAACATGTTATGTTATTATTATGCTTAATCTTAATAACGTTATTAAGAAGAAAACAATTCCAACATAACATATCGAAAATGTAAATCTGTACCGCTGTTTTCTCAAAAAGCAACAATTCTCATAAAAGCAGGCTTCAATGTCATAGTAGACTGTGATAAAGAAACTTAAAACCTTTCATTTATGCTCCTATTTGTCTCGATATCTAAATTCTATCCAAAGTTATAGCAATTTTTGTACAAAGTTACATCCAAAAACAAGACGCACACCTAAATTTAACATTTAATTAACCGTCATACAATCGACATCTGACGGTCATTTAGTGACTAACGTAACTAGAAAATAGTGACATTTTTCGTTCTTTTATTACCAGATGTAAATCAACTCGCGTATAAGTGTAATCGACTACTACTTTACATATTCCATATTTGGGTGTGCTATTGGTCTACTTTTTAGCGCTTTGAGCCACGAACTAATACAGCATATCGTTGAGTCTGGTATAGTTTCTCTTCCCAATATTATAGAGGAAGACTATACGAAGATTTTAAGTGGTAGATGACCAAAATATGTGCACTAGTTTGGCAGGAATCGGCAGACAATGTAATTTGATAATATCAGCTAGCTAACTGAAAATATCTATTTGAGCTCAGTGTCTGAATTCTATGCGTTGTGTTTTTTCAATGCATCTGCAGTACAAAATTCCAATTCTTTTCCGGATTCGCCAAGTCAAATTTGAGGCTGATCTGAGCGGAATTCGGCAGAAATTATGCTATTTAGTATTCCCGTGGGGAATGAATACTGGAGGACATTTGGTGCATTTGGATGCACCTTGCAATCATAGGAAAGCATGTGCGGTGTTTGTATGGATTTACATAAGTTGTCGTTCAATCTATCATAGGAGTGTAGAATAGAATAAAGTTGATGTTTTAGGTTTGAAGAACTTTGATTGAACTGACAATCATTTTATATTTGAACGGGTGAGATTGAAAACAAGACATATTTCCACAGCATGTTTAAATGAAACACCAAAGAAAGATTTTTTTAAAGTGTAACATCGGCAGAGAATTTTTCAAAGTGAAACACCGCGTGTTACATTTCAATAAAATTTGTTTCCCATGATTCACTTTGAAAAACGTTTGCGGCGATGTTTCGTTTCGAAATATTCTTGTGTTGGTGTTGCATTTAATTGATTTTCTTCGCATTTTTCGTTTCAATATATTTTTAATTGATGTTACAGTTCGATAAATTGTCGAAATTAGATAATATTATTAAATTTTTGCACATGGAAATATCTCGAAAACGGCTGGGTAAAACGGCAAAACGGACCGTGATGTCACTCCCTAAAGGAGTGTAAACACCCGGCTGGTTTGATGGCCTAGAATACAAATCCGATGGAATTTGGGCTGATCCATGGATTCTCAGGATTCGACCTGATTCTAGCACTTCTTTCATAACAAAACATAGGTTGTGTTTACAGATGCACATAAAAAAGGAAGCACTGGAATCTGGCCAAATCCTGAGAATCCATGGATTTTCTTCAGTTTTCTTGCTTCTTTTATTACTAGGTCCTTCGTCTCTCTCCATAGTAGATGATCTTCCTTAGTTTCGATTTTTAGTATGGTTTGAGCAAAAATCATCAGTAGACTGTTTAGCAATAAAGCTGACTTGTGATTGTCACTCAATGTTACTTGAAATGTTTCAAGTTTCTCAAACCATTCATTTAGATCTCTGATATTGTTTGCAATGTTGTCTAGATTTTCAATTTTAAATGAGCGAATTTCGTTGAATACGTGAAAGATTTTTGACAATTTATTGTCCACCAAATCATTGCTTTTCTTGTCATGACTGTCTTTGTTTAGCTCACTTGGATCTTCTTGAACAATTGAAAGCACTAATTGTTCATCGTTGTCGTCTTCTTCAGTGATATTATTGATTTTGGACTCATTTTTAACCTTTTCATTCATTTCAATGAATTCCTTGTATACAAGGAAGCGCTATAGCGCTTTAACTTCAAACAGTCATCAATTCTATGATTTTTCTTTTTGCAGAAATGGCAGTGTAGATTGTCGCTCGTATATTTATCGCTCGTATAAATTTTTGCAACAACTTCTTCTTTTTTGCTAAAATAACTTTCTTCATTTTCCTTCTGTCTTTGATATTCGTCAAGGAGTTTACTATAGACTAAACTCCATGAAAGTTCCTCTTCTGATCTGGCTTCTAATGTGGTCACCAACATTGAGTAGCTAGATGGTAGACTTGCGAATACCATCCCTATCTTCCATTGCTCTGAAGTCTCATCACCAAGATCAGATAACTTTTGGAATAATGCAGTTAGATTATTAAGGTGATCTTTGATATTATCTGATTCTTTCATCTTTTCCGAAACGATTTTCTTGTATATCGAAATACGATTTTTTAAAGTTGATTTTTCGTGAACATTTTTAAGTGTGTGCCACACTTCCAACGCTGTGGTTTTGCCCCTTATATGAATAAGCTGACTGTCTTCTATAGACAAACCGATAGTAAATCTTTCTTTCTTGTCACTCTCGTAGTCTAGCTGGAGTTGTTGGTGGTTCTTCTTCCAAGACATCCCAGACTTCATCTTTTATGAGAAGTAGTTCGATTTTCGTTTTCCATGTGAAATAATTAGTGTTACTGTTAGGTTTCAGAAACCTACCAACAGAATTGGCGAATTAGCGAATTGGCAACATGACATTTGCAATGACATGGTTGCCAATTGTCAAGGTGATATTGAATAAAGCAGACAGAACAAATTTGACCATAGAATACGAAACACACGCTTTTCATTTCTCCGTCGAATATAAATCGCATTATATCACTTTTCTTTAATTTTAACTTATCAAAAGTTACATGGTCCTTCGACTGTGAGCGATAAATCTCACAAATCATCAAGAATATCGTCGTAATTAAATCAGTTTCCTTCGATTTATCATCGATTTAGTGATATTCACGGTGCAACAACTAAACTTGCACCAAGTTGTCACGTGTCGTATAAGCACTGGCACATTGGAAGATTTCGCCAAATAAATTTTTCCATCATCATCCATCATCATCGGAGCCTGGGAACGAACTAGCGAGCATTCAGGGACATAATCTGGTCATCCGAACCATCCACCACCCGAATCCACTGGACCTTTGAGGAATCATCCGATTTTATCGAAGAAAAAACCACTTTACGACTGGACCGGAAATCGTGTTGAGAGGTAAGTGATTTGAATTTGCATTTTGTTGGCTAATTGATCAGCATGGCTCCGACGAAAGGTGCTGAAAAAAAGGCCGACGAGGCAAAAACAACGATGGAAAAAATCATCGCCAATCAAATGTCGCGTCTTGATCGCATAAAAAAGGAACTCGCCAATTTCAACAGCGAGCCGCATGAGCGTAAAACCAAGTACCACATCAAAACTCGCCTTGAGTATCTCGCAACAGTAAATTACGACGCAACGAGTGCTCATCAAAAACTCACGCAAATGTCCAATTTAGCAGCAACTGACTACGTGAAAAACGATGTCATCAGTGAATTTCAATCGGAATATATCAATGTTGTGGCATCAATTCGGGCTAAGTACGATGAACTTTATCCAGCTGACCGCACTGAATCTGAAACGGTTGCTGCAACAGCCGACGCATCTTCAGCTAACATAACCTATCAAGTCATGCAACAAAGTGAACCGACATTCAAACTGCCTACGTTGACTCTTCAAACATTCAGTGGCGAATACGGTGATTGGTTATCATTTCAAGATTCATTTTTGCTGATTCATAATCACGAAAAACTCAATACTAATCACAAATTTCATTATTTGAAGGGCGCACTCACTGAGCAGGTTAAGTCAGTCATCGGTTTTATCGACATCACCGCTGAAAATTATGAAGAAGCGTGGTCCGAGTTAAAGCGCAGATTTCATCACAAACGAATCTTGTTCACTAATTTCATGGATAAACTCATGTCACAAACCGTTATTCAATCCGAATCGGCTTCAGAGCTGCGAAATTTGTACGACATTTCTCGTGCATGCGTGTTTTCGATGGAAAAATTGGGTGTGAACATCGCTGAGTGTGGAGTAGTATTCACGCACATTTTAGTTCAAAAATTGCCTCTCTCCGCGCGTTTGGATTGGGAAAAAACGCTCGGTGTTTCCCGTGAAATTCCACTTTTCAATCAATTCATCGATTTTCTCGAGGCTCGTTTTCGCACATTCGAAGCTACGTATTCACAGTTTAATAATCATAGCTCAAAACAATGCACGTATTGCGCAAATGTGTCCGATTTCTCCAAATGTCCACTCATGAACGCAAAACCGTCGCCGATAAATTCAAACTTTGTAACAATTGCTTGGGTCACACTAACAATCTCCGTTGCAGCAATTCAAAGACCTGTTTTACCTGTAATGGTCGGCACCACACGTTGCTACACATAAACAAGTCATCGTCTTCGTCGATTCCATCGAATCTATCAAATTCTGCTTCAACTTCAGTTCCGCCCATCGACGGCCAACTAAATTCATCTCCAACCACTCAATACGCAGCAAATCATGTAGTGCATGCCGCATCAAATCATGTTCTTCTCACGACGGCTCTAATCGATGTACCCGATATCAATGGGCAACTCATACGATTACGTGCGCTAGTCGATCAATGTTCTCAGCAGTCAGTGATGACCGAGCGCGCAGCACAACGATTGAGGTTACCGCACGTTTCCATTTGCGTTGGTGTACGACCAATGGGCGAAACCCAATACAAAATCGTCAACAAGGGAGTAATCATAAACGTTCACTCAACAATCGACTCTGATTTTCAATTCAAAACCACCGTCGCTGTCATGCCCAGCATCACGTCAAAGTTACCTTTGTTTCCCTTGAATACAAAGTCATGGTCACATATCAAATCGCTACCGCTCGCCGATCCACAATTCGCGACGCCGGGACAGATTGATTTGTTGTTGGCCGGTGACGTTTACGGTTTAATCATTCAAAGTGGTCTATGCAAAGGACAACCAGGTGAGCCAATTGCTCAAAACACTTCGCTCGGCTGGATTTTAAGCGGAGAAGTTGCTCTTCAAAATCATGTCAACGCTTTTCCCGTTCAGAATTTCCACGTATCCAAAGTTGAAATCGGCGAGTATATAAAAAAATTCTACGAAATTGAAGAAGTAACTGCAACTCGTGAATTGTCCAAGGAGGAGAAATGGACCGTCGAGCATTACAATCGCACGTATCAACGTCAAGCTAATGGCAAGTTCATGGTTCGTTTGCCTTTCAAATTTCTATTCGATCCTACCATTCAATTGGGCTCGTCATTTTCAATGGCACTCAAACGATTTCAATGGCTAAAGCGTCGTTTTCATCGCGATAGTAAATTTCATGAGGCATACGTGCAAACATTCAACGAATACAAGCAACTTAATCAGGTCAAGTTAGTCGAATCAATCAACGACGATCTTCAAAATCCGGCTTCAATTAAGCATTTTTATTTACCTCATCACGCCGTAATAAAGGAGAGTAGTCTCACAACGAAATTACGTCAAGTTTTCGATGGTTCAGCAAAATCATCAAATGGCAATTCGCTAAACGATATCCTCACCACCGGCCCGTCGTTACAAAGTGATATCGTTTCAATCATTCTCAATTGGCGTGCCCATAAATTTGTTTTCATCGCCGACATTGAAAAAATGTACCGTTGCATCGATGTACATCCCGATGATACCGATTATCAACGACTCATTTGGGAGGAAGGCTCTCAACTACAAACATATTCACTGCAAACCGTCACCTTCGGCATCAAGCCATCAGCATTCCTTGCTCAACAAACACTTCATACGTTAGCCGATCTCGAAATTGATACGTATCCGCTCGCTCATACGGCAATAAAGAAAGAAACATACGTCGATGACGTCACGTCTGGCAGTGATACGATTGAACACGCGATCGTGTTAACAAATCAATTGATTCAAATGCTACGCGGCGCTGGTTTCGAATTACGAAAATGGGCTAGCAATTCCACGGAAATTTTACGAAACATTCCACAAGAATATCATGAACAAAACACAACTTGTTTACTCAACGCAGTTGATAATGTCAAAGCCCTCGGTTTGTGTTGGTCAACAACAAAGGATTGTTTCTACTTTAACGTGAATTTTTCGGTTTGTCAGTCAACGCGCACCAAACGAACGGTTTTATCAATCATAGCCCGCCTATTCGATCCACTCGGCTGGTTAAATCCGTTTGTCACGAAAGCAAAATTGTTTCTCAACAAGCTGTGGGAGGCTAATCTGGAATGGGATACGGCATTACCACCGAACTTTGAAATCGAATGGAGCGATATCTTGCAGCAATTTCAATTCATCAATCAATTAACGATCCCGCGTTGGATTTGTACCACCAGTGAAAGCAAGCGCAACGAATTGCATGTTTTTTGTGACAGCTCAAACAAAGCACACACTACCGCTATTCATTTACGAACGATCAACTCATCGAATGTAATTCACGTAAGTTTACTCATTGCAAAAAGTAAAGTAAACCCCGTTCGCAAACCTCTATCAACTCCAAGAGGTGAATTATGTGGCGCCGTTCTAGCGGTTAAAGCGTTGGAATATGTCAAAGAAAATTTTCGACTCAAAATAGATCAAACATTTTTATGGACCGATTCGTCAGTCGTATTGTCATGGATTCGAGGCGATCCTAATCGCTGGGCAGTTTTTGTTTCGAATCGCATCCACCGCATACTCACATCGACTGATATCAAAGATTGGAGACACGTAGTTTCAAATGACAATGTCGCTGATTTGAATAGTCGTGGCTTAACTGTCACACAGCTTCGTGATTCAACGCTGTGGTGGAATGGTCCTGCCTGGCTATCATTGCCAGCAAATGAATGGCCGAATTCTCCACTCAACATCATCAACGATGATCCAGTAGAACTTCGTTCGAAATTCAAATCAATAAACGTAACAACCAACGAAATATCGCGACTTGATTCCATTTTGTTTCGATTTTCAAATTTCAATCGTCTTCGTTACAGCATAGCTTATCTCCTCAGGTACGTGCAAAAATTGCGAAATGTCATCGAACTCAAAAAACAAGGCAGTCAACCGCACTTCATAACATCATCACTCTCAATCAAGGACAAAATCAATAACATTCCACATCCAACAGTTGAAGAGCTAGAAAGAGCTGAAATTGCAATCATTCGCTGGGTGCAGCACGAGCATTTTGGTGCTGAGCTCAACACACTAACCAATAATGAACCAATTTCGCGAAAAAACAAACTTTTCCGTCTCGCACCGTTCATCGACAGCAGTGGTATGCTACGAGTAGGTGGCCGTCTCACCAACGCACTCATTCCGTACAGCGAAAAGTTTCCACTCATTTTGCCTTCAAAGCATCGCATTGCTTCATTAATCGTTGATTTTCATCACAAGCAAACACTTCATGGTGGCTCGTTAGTCACCTCAAATCAAATTCGCCAAAAATTTTGGATCTTGGATCTGCGCAATTTTGCTCGTCATCTCATTCAAAAATGCGTTATTTGTTTTAAAAATAAACCAGTTTTATCTCGTCAACTCATGGGCTCATTGCCATCGCATCGTGTGAACGATCAATCAAGACCGTTCTCAGCTACGATCATTGATTACGCCGGTCCTTACGATATTCGTACATCAAGGGGCAGAGGTCAAAAATCATATAAGGGCTATGTTGCAGTTTTCACTTGCATGGCGACCAAGGCAGTTCATTTAGAACTCGCCGGTGATTTATCGACACAAACGTTTCTTCACGCGTTCGATCGATTCATTGCACGACGTGGATTGTGCCATGACGTTTTCAGTGATTGCGGCACAAATTTTGTTGGCGCTGATAATGATATGAAACGCTCTCAAGCGGATTTTGAAATGCTCATGTCCAAAGAAGTTTTGCCTCATCTGAATAATCGTGGCATCAAATGGCATTTCAGTTTGGCCGAAGCCGCAGTAAAGTCAATGAAATTTCATTTTTGTCGGATCATTGGCCAAGCTAAACTCACCTTCGAGGAATTCTCTACAGTCTTAGCACGTATTGAGGCTGTGCTAAATTCGCGCCCCATTTCACCGATAAGCAACGATCCTAATGATCTCAATGCTTTGACCCCAGGTCATTTTCTCATTGGGGGCGCTTTATTGGCGCGACCACAACCACCGACATCGTGTAATCCAGTCAAACGCTATCAAATGATGGAAACAATGGTACAACATTTTTGGCAACGTTTCCGCAACGATATTTTATCTACAATGCAAGTACGCACAAAGTGGCAAGATCAACAACCGAATTTAAACATCGACGATTTAGTTCTCATCAAGGATGATCGATTCCCAGTCAATCAATGGCCAATGGGTCGTATCATCGGAATTCATCCTGGGGCGGACAAATTAGTTCGCGCCGTCTCAATTCGAACTCCGCACGGCATGCTCAAAAGACCGATCACAAAGTTGTGTATTATTCCGACACAACACGATATTTAGCCAACTATTTGCATTTTCTAATCACTTTCTCTTTCGGCACAATTTCAGCAACCAGAGACAGGAAGAAGCGGCTCCTCAATTGCTCATCCTTAACTCATTCATCATAAATTAATTTTTTTATTCTATTTCAATGTGCGAATTTCATTCCGATTCAATTTCAATTTTTTTTTCTCATCACATCTTAGAATTTTTTTTCTTTTTTTTCAATCCACTTTTCATTTCAATCTAAATTCATTTTTTTTTTCTTTCTTTCAACTTAGTTTATTCTTTCACTTGAAATGTTGTAAATTTTGTAACGCTAAGCATTGTATTTATTTTTTTTTCTCTTTACTTGATAACGATATTAATTCCTTCATAACAAACAAATTTGCCATGCCGGGAGCATGTTAGGTTTCAGAAACCTACCAACAGAATTGGCGAATTAGCGAATTGGCAACATGACATTTGCAATGACATGGTTGCCAATTGTCAAGGTGATATTGAATAAAGCAGACAGAACAAATTTGACCATAGAATACGAAACACACGCTTTTCATTTCTCCGTCGAATATAAATCGCATTATATCACTTTTCTTTAATTTTAACTTATCAAAAGTTACAGTTACTGAGCTTTTGTATTTTTGTTAATTTCTCCATTTTGTTAATTTCCTACTAAAGGTGTCAACGAACACCGACTCGGTTCGTTCGTTTGTTCGAAAATTTTTGGATTGTTTACGAACGTTCGTTCGTTTGTTCGGGAATTTTCCACGAACAAACGAACACGAACATCGAACTGTTCGAAATTCATACAAAAATTCGAACGTTCGGAAAATTTACGAACACACGAACAATTTTCCACTGTTCGAACCTTTTCATTGATTTTCGAACGTTCGGGGAAAATATTTCCATCTTCACAAGGAATATTTTGAGCTCAACTCAATTTAATCGTTGCCGAGCTATCTCAATCGATCACTGTAATCGTTGCAACGATTGCCAAACAGCAATGTTTTACCTCCGTGCGAGTGTGTGGCCAATCGTTGCAACGATTAAATTGAGTTGAGCTCAAAATATTCCTTGTGAAGATGGAAAAATTTTCCCCGAACGTTCGAAAATCAATGAAAAGGTTCGAACAGTGGAAAATTGTTCGTGTGTTCGTAAATTTTCCGAACGTTCGAATTTTTGTATGAATTTCGAACAGTGCGATGTTCGTGTTCGTTTGTTCGTGGAAAATTTCCGAACAAACGAACGAACGTTCGTAAACAATCCAAAAATTTTCGAACAAACGAACGAACGTTCGTCAATTTTTGAAGCGCCCACGAACGAACGAACGAACAAAATTCGACTTTTTTTCGAACTGTTCGTGTTCGTTGACACCTTTATTTCCTACCGTATCAGTGTCGCGTTAACTATAGAGGCGATTGAGGCAATTGCCTCAGGGTACCACGCATTTGGGGGCACCACAAAGAAAGAAAATGAAAAAAATTGTTGATGTTTTGGTGCCCTAAGAAAAATAATCATGCTCTGAAAAGCTGTTTATGGTGCCCCATAAAGTGCTGTTTTTGAAAAAAAATCTCGCTCGCTACCGCTCACATTAAAAATAAATAAATACAGGAAATTTGCGCACAGCAATGATACCTACTGTTATTTTTTTTTGCTGCATGTTGCATATAAAATTAAAATGTAGAATTAATTAACTTATATTGAATTGAATCTAGATAACCACTTTATTTTTCTTCGGTTCTTCAACAAAACAAATTCTTCTATTATTTCATCCATATCTAAAGAATCCAAAACTTCGTTTTCCATATGCCCATAACCAATGTAGAATAGAATAAAGTTGATGTTTTAGGTTTGAAGAACTTTATTGAACTGATAATCATTTTATATTTATTTTATGTGGTTACTTTGATTAAATCTAACAAGGAGAATAAATTAAAGTGAAGTTTCACATCTAAAATCAAGCTTTTCGGATATTCTTATTATATTATATACAAATCTTCTCAATTTAAAAAATGTGATAATTTGAATTATTGCATATTAATATTCTATTAATTTTTCGATTTCGATTTTATTCTTGTTACAGTGGTCAATAAAAGTGAAGTCTATATTTTAATTAGTTGGCAGTCGTGAAGTTAGCACGCCGCATGCGAAATACATGATGGTAAGTGAATTTTCCAGTATCTTGAAAATGTAAATAAATAAATAATGCAAATTAATCTATGGAAATAATAAATACAAACATTTGTCTAAATGAATTAAAAGGAATTCTTGATAATTTGTTTTTTTTCATATTTATATTCGATAGTTGCTGATTGTTATTTTCACATGTTATCTACTATGCACCATCATCTCGAAAGCATATAAGCGCTGTGATTAATAGCACATTAAATGCATCAGGAAACGCGGAAACACTTCACCACATAATGAACGTTCAACATTTAGATTATATTGAATGTGTGCTTTAGCAAAAGAATCGTCCGAATATTTCCATAAAACTGTTCTTAAGACTTTGAATGTTCGTTTAATCAAATCAAATTCTAATAGTCATTTATTCGTTGAGACTCGTATGGGCTTTCAAAGTTATGTGAGATTAGAGTATTCAAGAATGTTACAACATAATAGCCGGAAGTCGAGATATGAAATAACTGAAATTATTAAGACTCAAATGTAATGGTTAACATAGAAAATTATTAGAGAAAATAAGTAGAAAAATTCAATAATATCTGACAAGAATCCACTAAGCACCAGTAGGCCACTTATAATAATGTACAGCGGTAACTCAAGCTCAACATCTAGCTATTTTGCTGATTACAATGGGACAACCGATATTAGTGAGGAACTTTTTTCAGAATTTGCTGTCAACACAACAAACTCTTCAACCTATCCAGATTTCGACTGTCCACCTAATCATATGCCAATGGCAAATATATTTTTCATGGTCATGTATTGTTGCATAGGTTGCGTTGGATTGTTAGGCAATACTCTAGTTATATATGTGGTGTTGCGAGAAAAAAGATTGCAAACGGTTACGAACATCTACATTTTGAATTTGGCTATTGCAGACGAATGCTTCTTGATCGGAATTCCATTTCTGATTGCCACAATGAATATGGGCCATTGGGTATTCGGTGGTGCGATGTGCAAAGCATATTTGGTTAGTACATCGATTACACAGTTTACTTCGTCGATATTCTTGTTTATTATGTCAGCCGATCGTTATATAGCCATATGTCATCACATTTCCTCGCCCCGGTTTAGAACACCCTGTGTATCCCGGGTAATTTCACTAATAGCTTGGTGCTGTTCAGCATTGATCATGTTACCCATAATGATTTATGCGAATGTATTGGAACAGCAGAATGGCCGTTTTACATGTGCAATCATTTGGCCAGACAGCCACTCTATCATTTGGCCAGGCTTATATTCATTCACAATTTATTCACTAGTTCTTGGCTTCATAATCCCATTGTGTTTTATACTATTATTCTACTGCCTAGTTATAAAAAAATTGCGAACCGTTGCAAAAAAAACGAATCGGCCAAAAGGGAAGCGTCGATCTCACCGTAAAGTCACCAAACTAGTACTTACAGTAATTACCGTCTATATATTTTGTTGGCTACCATACTGGGTGGCCCAGGTATCTCTTATCAATTCACCAATCGAAATGTGCAGTACACGATTGAAAGTTACATTATTTCTATTTGTTTGTTGGCTTTCCTATTCGAATAGTGCCATGAATCCGATTCTTTACGCGTTTCTCAGTGATTCATTCAAGAATTCCTTCCTGAAGGCATGTACTTGTGCGGCAACAAAAGACTTGGATGCACAACTGAAACTAGAACATAGTGGTATCGGTATGAGAAGGTTGAGAGATCGTCGAACATCCGAATCAACTCAACCAACACTTACAACTCGATGCCAAAGAGTTTCTGAACTCACAACAACTGTGACCACAACAACCGGCACATCAAACGTTCCATCACGTAATCCTAGCCCACCAATTCGCCTTACCAATGGCTCAATTCAACAACATTACTTTTGTTCGGATGAAACACTTGGTTCTGGCGAAGTCATTGCAGGAAATGGACAACGGATCTTCTAATCTTACCATATTTTGCATCATGATTCACTCACCATTTCGTTTCTACACTGCAAATGCGTTAAAACAACGCAACGCATATTCGTCACCAGCTGACGTAAGTTAGTGCTGCGGACATCAGCTCATAACACGCCCGGTTATATTTTCACATCATTTTAATTAATTTTTTTTTTATTGTAATAGTGATTCATATATATTTGTGACACAAATCAGACAATAAAACATTAATCATCCTTGATGAATCCACTATTGAAATTCAATGAACAGTTTTCATTACTCCTGAAATGCACATAATATATTTAGTCTGTGTTCGACTGCTCGACGTATTTAAGTACGTTAGCTACGTCCAAACCACCAGTATACAAACAAAGCGATTAATAATAACGCTGTGTTCAACAAGTGGCTTCGAAAGTGGTTTTTTCTTCTTCTAGTGTCCACAATTTTCAAATCCGATATGATAAATTTACTTGAAGATATTATGGAATTGTTTGAAATTGTTTGAATTTTCTTGAATTTATGATTTTGCAATTCAGGAGTAACGATGATATACAATGACGATGCTCCAATTCCTCAACACAGTGAAGCGCAATGGTAATAAATTCAGCAAATCCAAAACCTTTCAGAGTTCAGTTTGCATTGCTTTTGTCAATATCGAAAGATCACTGACTTGAATCATGAATGAAGTTTATCTGACAAATACCATTTCCACCTCTTGGGTAAACCTTATGACGAAAGCATTTACTTATACTTCCGAAATATACCGTAGGGATGCCGTTAGAGCATTCATTGCTGAATATATTCCATTTAAAGCGCACTTTGTTGCAATTTCTAGGGCCGCTACGGGGTACTTCCTGGGGAAATAAGTCCGGGCTACACTGAAATAGTTCCTGATTGGTTTTCATAGGAAATAATTTCTAGAAATGGTTTCCACACATTACGTAAATAGCTCCTGAAAATTGAAAATTAATGGATATAACTTCTAGAATTTATTTCCTCATTATACGTAGCACGGACTTATTTCCCATTCATTAGACTGTGACATTGACACTAGTGTAAGGTTACAGTCTATTTATCTATTAACAACAGAAGAAGTGACAACGAAAACAATAAAAGCCGCAACGATATAACAACATACCGCTATGTTTTGATTATCTCTTTTGAGAAATCGAATGCTTTACGCTCGCACACTCAAAACCAAAATATAACACGTATCATAGAAGAAAAAAAAACTGAATAATTTTCGTTTTTATATTTTATTCCTTTTATTTTCGTTCGTTGTAACATTTTCTTTCATTCAGGCTTCAGTTTTTATAGACCAAGAGCCCACCGTACAAACAAACTTAACGAACGTTGAATGTCAGTGCAAGCGTTGGGTGCGTTCACAGTCTTTCTGATCATGAAAATAGTAAACAATACAGCGGCACCTGGGGACTAAGTGCAATGTGTCATACTTTCAACGTTTAAACTAACACAGACGCACTTACACAGACGCATACTTGTTACAGCAAACTATGTGCATGGTTCTCTATTTCTCCAACCAGTCGCCAGGTTGCCGCTTTATTGTTCTTGTTTGACGTTTCCTATCTATTTGTACAGACGATCAGAGAGGCTGTGCGTTCAATGCCTTCAGAACAAAATGATCCGAAGTGTAAATCTTTTAATTTCATTTTTTAAGCAAACCGCTCACTATTCGGTGCAGATATTTTATTTATAAGTTAGTTAGATCCGAATGAAGATTTAATACAAATTTCTGCGATACTGGTGCGAAAAAAGTATACTTTTTCGCGTAGCGCGAATAAAGCCGTGAATAAAGCGATCCGCCCAATTTCATTGGAAAAAGTGGTACATTTCTGTTAGAGTATTGTGGGAAGATGTTAATTTTATGAATTTCTGCAGTGCACAAGAAAAAAAAATGTTTGTACGGTGGGCTCTTGGTCTATTAGCTTCCTTAAGAAGGAAGAAAAAAATGATAAAACTACGGATTTTATTTATTCACAAGCGTGCAACCATTTTGCCTCTCGTTTATTCATGTGTATTTCAGGAGTAATGTCTTTTCGATATGAAAATTTGATGTCAATGTAAAAATGTGCTATGGCGAGAACAAAAATGTGCTGTGTGTAGCACAAAAATGTGCAGTGCGTCGCACATCGCCCCAAGTACTACGTGACAGGAGTCACAAAGAGTGACAGGCGCGTAGTTTTCATGGCACTATCAGAAAACAACCGCCCTAGTGCGCCGCTACGCTATTAGCTGCACCCGGCAATATTCTGTCAATTTTTCTATGTAAAACATGGAGTGTGAAATAGTAGAGCGCCACTACTGGAGATCGGCAGAATGCGAAAGAACAAATTTCAAATTTGTTTGCGCTCAAATTCACTCCGTCATATTCATTCTTGTTTTGATGTCGAAATATTTCGTCACCATTATGGATTATTGCGAAATCATACGAAAAACAGCAAAACATGTAAAATATGTGCGGATTTAATTTAAATTGTATTTTATTTTATTTCAAATTTATTTTTTTTATTTTTTTATTATTTTTTTCACTGTTTCGACATCAAAACAAGAATGAATATGACGGAGTGAATTTGAGCGCGAACAAATTTGAGCTGGGTGTTGTCATCACTCTGTAGCGGCGCTCTTCAATTGTTCGCCCTTTCGTTATCATCGTGCGATTAGCTGTTATTAGTAACAAATGCAAACCATGATGAACAAGAAATGGCATACTTTGACTAGTACGGTTGATTTTTTCTGTATTCTCAACGTAATAAAATTCGCCGTCACCCACCCAACTAATCACACCGCGATAGTCTCGATCATTAAACGTCAAACCAACAACGCCACACATTTTGACGGGAACTACATTGATGAGTGTATTCAATGCAGTGTCAAACATAGTCGTCATTGTGTTGTGTGGTGAAATAATAATAATTATTTGAATTTTAAATAAATAAAAATGTTTCGATTCTGTCAAATAAAATTGTGCAAATATGCCGCTGGCACACAAGACAAAAAAATTGCTTTCTTTCGGTATTTAAAAAAAATTGTTTTTCTTTCATTTTCAATTGAGTTGTATGAGAGAAAATTACGGTTTTATATGATATATTGGAGTTTCCATAATTAAAAAAAACACAAAATGTTAGATTCAAAATGGAAACTGGTTCGTGGCAGAATTGTTTTTTTTAATTTTGCGGACCATACTGAGAAAACGCTTGCGTTCGAATAGAAAACTACACTGAAACAGAAGTCGATTTGACATTAGCTGTCAAACCGGCAAGATGAACAAGTGTATTTGTTAAGTGAGCGCGTTCACTCCGTGTCAGCAGGTTTTGGACGAATTTCATTTTGGAAATGATGTTGTTGTTAGTGTAATGATACCCCCGCGACTAATCAAACATATATGGTATGATTCTGTGATTTGCACTATTGATTTCAGTTGAATGGAAACTGAATTGATACTGGGCCAATTTAAAATTTACATCGGATGTTGTATACTTTGATAGTATTTATTATTATTTATAAATCGATGAAGGTGTTATAAACCACATATCACAAAGGAAGCCCGTAGATATATGTACGTACTTCTAAACCTAGTCGATGGTTGACCGTATATTTGCCAATCGACCAATCGATTCCTAACACAAATCCATCTGAAGCAACATTGCTCTTATCTTCAAATACTTAGGCTCAATCGTTGGTGGTGACATTTACGGATTTCCCGGTAATATCAGATTAGTCAGTATAATGATAGCATAATAATAAGAGCCAATATATAGGTAAATCTAACACAACGTTATCATTATGTTCAAATTATCAGCATTTCAGTACTCAACTCATTAACTACCAGTGGTCGATTTTTCGACCAGTGACTTTCGATATTTGTTTCACGCTCTATCGTAAACACTCTAATTTGTAACAAAAACTATCGATCTTCTGATTTGCATGTCCATTTTCACAAAATTACTTCATAAGTTCCCGAAATGTTTATATCTATTCGGAAGAGAATTCATTTGGCTTTTATTTGATGTATCGGTTGATTAACGAAAAATTCATTCAATAGTTTAATTTTTATTTTAATCGTAGAAATACACGAAATCTCATATTAGGAAACTGAACTATCCATATTGTAAATTCCAAATTGAAACATAAAATCACAAACTTATGGCGAAATTTTATGAAATGTCAACATTTAAACGCGCAAAAACCGTTAGGCTTCCACGCAATTGTTTCCAAATTCGATGTGATTTCGACTTATTCTATTGATTTTGGGTTGTTTTTCTTTTATGTTTTTCAATATTTATTGTTTTAATTTTTTTTGCAAACAAGAATATTTACACAATCATACATCATTTCAACACACTGAGTGATCGGCACATTGCGAACTATCACATCTGTCAACACCAAATCAACTCGGAAAGAATAAGTTACAATTGATACATTATGAAATTCATCTAAACACAAAAAGAGTGCTTCATTGAATTTTCAAAGACATTTCATAGTAAAAATTCATGCAAACATTAAATATTTTGTACTGTATTCAGTGGAAAAAACAATGGATTGGGAAGCGTGACATTGCAACATAGTTCAACTTTTCATCTCAAAAACACTGAAAAACTAGATGCTGTTTTCAAAATGGATAAATGAATGCTAGGGGAATATCACACATAAATTATTTCAAATATTTCAAAAAAATCCAATTTATCACTAAGAATCTGTCGTATGAAATATGGCGGATATTTGTGATTATGAATAATATTTAAATGTATTTATTTGGATTTAATGCAAAAAATCTCAAATATCTCCAAAATCCACAAAAATCTGATTTATTTATTCGAAATATTCGAAAATATGTCATACAATTGATGTTTATTTCAAATATCTCAAATATCTCACAAGATTCAGGAGCGTGATATTCCCCTAGAATGAATGTAAACTAAAACATTTTCTGTGTTTAATCATTCTACATAGATAGATTTTTTCGTGCTTTTTCCGTATGTAATGTGTCGCATTTACAATTCGTATCTATGTTAAAATCGTGTTTTTGTTAATCGTGCAAATGAAGGGTGTTTCAACAAGAACGCACAAAAGTATTGATAAATTAAACAAACAAATTTAATTTTTTTCTCCCGAAATCTTTATTGTATATTGTAGTTTAGTCCTTGCCATTTATGTTTCAAACTAAGTATGGTGAAAAAAAATCTGTGTGGCACATTTGAACCATTGCGACAAACAAATTCCCCCAGAATATTTTGGTTTCAAAGTGCAACATGAAATTTTTTTTGTATAGAGTTTACAACAACAACTCTAACTTTAACTCCGTGTATGGGGCATACAGTGCCCGAGGCAAACTTCAAATATAAATACAAGTACGAAAATAAAAAAAATTATCATAAATATACTACCATTCGATAGATTGAATCTTAAGCTACACACCAGTAAAATTTCATGTTCATATGTGAAAGCATGTGTGAGATGTGTATGGTTACAACACATGCGTAAGTGTATTGGGATGTACAATGCCCGTAATGAATTTTGTTTCAAAACTCTACTAAAATCAAAGTGTGAATGAATGGAGCAACATTGTTGACAGCGCCACGCCAAAGTGGTTGCCCGGCCAACTACAGTCAGTCGTAACGCAAAGTGGCACAAGCATGTCCCATTTCTGCATACAATCGTTGCTTTCATACGCGTGTGTATGCGAAAAATGGTACAAGCTTGTGTCACTTTGCGTTGCGATTGACGTATGCTTCTGATTGAAAGATAACCAGATTAAAGTCAACTAAAACCAAATGAAAAGTAGATTCAAAAAAAATTAGAAAACATATTTCCTGAAAGAGTAACTTTTCTACTTATATTTGGCAAAATTTAAAAAAAATCATAGAGTTGGTTTCGCTGCAATAAGACTTTGAAATGGATTGTTCACAATTAATTTCTACTTTCGTTCTGACTAAACAACAAAGTCTTGTTGCAGCAAAACAAAGACTATGATTTCTCTAAAACTTGGTTGAATATAAGTAGAAATTATACTTTATTAAAAAATATATCTCTCAAATTATTTGGAATAAATTTTCATTTGGTTTTAGTTCATTTAATTGGTTTTTTTTCGAACACAAGCATACGTCAATGCGTTGCAGTAGTAACCAAGTGACAACCAACGTGAAGTTGGCTGCGTTGCCCGGTATGCATTATGTTCACCCTTTGACTAAAATTAGAATCCGCGAAAAACCGCGGAAAACGCGATGTTTTTCTTATAATTTTCCGCGCAACTGATATGAGATAACGAAATGATGTCTTCGGCAAAGTTGTAGAGCAGGTTGAGAACTACAATTTTTTTTGGAGACATCATTTCGTTATCTCTTATCAGTTACGCGGAAAATGATAAGAAAAAAATCGCGTTTTCCGCGGTTTTTCGCGTAATTGATAAGAGATAACGAATTAACGAATGTGTGATATTGTAGTAATCAACCTGCCCTACAAATTTGCTGAAGACAAATATCACTTGTCTCTTATCAGTTGGATAATTTTTTTTAAATCAAAAACCCCATATGGTGGGAGACCTTTCGCGGTTTTTCGCGTATATTGCGTAACTGATAAGAGACAACGAATTAGTACCTGGAGCAAAGTTGTATAGTGGATCAAGTACTATAACGTTGCCGAAAACACCAAGTCGTTATCTCTTATCAGTAACGCTAAAAACCGCGAAAAGCACGAGTTTTTTCTTATCATTTTTCACGGTACTGATGTCTTCGGAAAAATTGTAGTTCTCAACCGGCTCTACATTTTCGCCAAAAAACAATTTCGTTATCTCTTATCAGTTCCGTGAAAAATGATTCCGCGTTTTCCGCGGTTTTTCGCGGATTTAGCGTAACTGACAGTGGCGTGACTAGGAATTTCTTTCGGGCGGTGGTAGCTCGTTTTTGCACAAGTATTAGAAATAAATGCAGGGACGATTTCCTGTGGATATTCAAAGTATTGATTTTTTAGATCTATTAACAATCAACTTAGAGCATAGAGAACATATTCTTTATTTTGGATTTCCAGCCGAAGTATTCAAAAGAGTTTATCATCCCATGTGGAAATATATTGACAGACTGCTTAAATCGGATGAAACTTGAAAGTGATTCAATTCACAGATAGTTAACCCTCTAATGCATACAACCGCCTCTAGACGGGCAACATTTGAACGCCTGTAGAACGTGAACCGTACATGGGATCACATTGCTTAATAGTCATTTTTATTCGTCAAGGTATCCTCTATAATCTTGTCTTTTGCACTATTAGTCTACATCAAATGGTTGTTGAGTTATAAACTAGAATGTCCGTAAAAACAAAAATTTGACAAAATAAATTATTTCATTTTTTTCACTTTTAAACAATGGATTTGATTGTTCTCTGATTTATGTCAATCGCATTTCCTGACTAAACCATGAGGAATCTAGGATTATGAATATTTTTTTAAATATCTATGGCCAAAAATCAACCAAGTACCAGTACTCCCAGCCCTGGGAAAAATTAATGCATTAGAGGGTTAAATTCACTTTTGGAATCTTGTATGAAAAATAGTCGGCTTTAGTCGTTTTATTTCGAACATATTGACTGAAGAATAACTATCAGGCGACTACAGCCGTCTATTTCGTTTGAGATAATCATTTTTAGTTAGCTAAAATGTCCAAAATTAAGCGATCGACTGCTCAGGCGATACAACTTTATATAATATTGTTCGTATGGCGAGCGAAGCGAGCCGAAATTTTTGATATTGAATATCCTGAAACTCAATTTTCCCTTTATTTATTGTAAAAAAAATTTTGGGATGATTTGATTTCGGGGGGGGGGGGTTTGAACCCCAAACCCCCCTAATTACGCCACTGGTAACTGATAAGAGATAACGACTCAATGTCTTCAGCAAAGTTGTAGTGCTCAAGGTGCCGTACAACTCCACTAGAATTACCATATATTTATCTTTTAGCACAGTCCAGTTTTCATAAAAAATGCACTACGGACACTGTATGCCCGATACACGGGAATATGGTGTGAGACACAAACACGGAGTGAAGGTTAAAACTAAAATATTCTGAGGGAATTTGTTTGTCTCAATGGTTTGTTTTTAAGGTTATGTGTTTTATACGCCAAATTTGACCTTATTTTTGCAATAAAAAGGTCATTTATGATACCAAAACGCACCAAATCTTGGTTTAAATTGCTCAAAATGAAGCTACAGTAATCAGCGCACAGAAACTTTGATCTTTTTCGAGTTTCGATCGTTTTCAAATGGTTTTTTTTGCTTTTTTTTTAAATATGTCACGCAGAAATCGTGTTGTACATACAGTCAGCACCCCTAGCTGTCATTTCAAATTTATAATTGCCATTTCCATATCTGTCAAACCTGTCAAAGTCGGCGAAAATAGTCAAAAATGGCCAATTGGCCATAACTCAAAAACGGCGGTCAATTTTACTTTTATTTTGGTGACCAATATTTGGCTCATGTCGAGAGGAAAAACTTTCCCGAACATGTTATGATATAGAAATCGAATTTTGATAGGCAGACAGCACGATTTTCAACATCATGTATTGAAAGGAGACTGAAAATGGATACTGGAGATTTTGCATTGACGTTTCCGACTGTAAACATGACATCAATTCATATGCGTGTGCTGTCAAAGTCACTTTGTCATGCTTTGACTCATTGTGGTGAACAGTGGTGAGATTGGAAACGCCATTCATTTTATATACATTATTTGCTTGGGAATTAAATTTATTTATTTCCTTTTATTGTTTTATTGTTGATATTCGGGCTCTGCAAAGCCTAGGCTTCATCCACGATTTGTTATTCAAAGAAATATTTTGAAAAAATCGTGAGTTTGCACTGTCAACACTTGTGTGGTTTTTCATATAATTTTGAAGTCATCGAATATTGTCACCCGTTCACACATTCGATGAACTTGCTACACCAAGTGTTAGTATAGTTCATTGCTGACGTTTTCCAATCCACCATACGTATTTACATGTGTGTGTACATCAAAATGTCAAAGTTGTCAAGAATCCAACCGTTTTCGTTGTTCTTTTTCGTTTTAATAATTGACTCATTTTTGAGTAGGGTTTACGGTAGGGATACTTTTGTGAGTTCTTTTTGAAACACCCTTTAGTTTACAATTTGGACTATTTTTATTTTATTTAACACCGCCAAGCTCTGGCTGAATATATTATAATAGAATGTGGCCGGAAAAGAGTGCAAGACCGTTACATCAATTAGTATTCGCTTACAATGATTAATAATAACAATAACTATCAGTTCTCGCCTCGTTGAAAACCTGGCTCTTTTTGTAAACCCTTTGCATTTACACAAGTAAGACATGGAAACAAAAACACAGTCATACAACCAAGATGGAAATGCTTGATATTAGTCCGATAGCAAACGGTCCAAAATAACCTTTGGTAAACGTTCCCAAAGGGAAAAAGGCTATGTGAAGTGTCAACTGTTACGCGATTAATTTGAGACTTTGGGACTGCAAAAGTCGTCACTCAATTTATACAGTAGATAAATTGACGAGAAGTTTTACGTCGGTTTGGCAGATCCATGTTGATTGCAGAATGGCTTGAGTTAATCATTAAACCATGATTTGAAACATAACAGAGCATTCTATGCAAAAAAGTAGTTAATTCAAAATTGAACAAAATCTGGGAAAAATAACACGCCAACTCGACGGATGGCTATGACACTGATCAATATCTAATTTACAATATATAGGTGCAAAGATCACAGATAGGTATCATTATTTCAATACATATACGAGGAATGTAAGAAAACAATTCGTCAGTCTTTTTAAATTAAAAATTTGTGTTATCGAACAAGACGATGAGCTGAGTTTCGAACGGGTGGTTTGAGTTCGGGATCCTTGCCACGTTCATGTTGGTTTTTTTAATCAGCTGCATCCCAATCACAGAGAGGTACAATCTCATTGGTGGTCCCGTCCAGGTAGAGATCATGCTAGGGTTTTATGGTAATATGAAAATTCCATAATTAGTGTGGTTAGTATCAACGTGTTCTCGTAGATGACATATACAAAAAATGAGGTTACCTGGATGAAAAATTGACTGAGTGGTCAGGTAGTCATTTGAGTTTGCATAGCGATCCAAAAGTGGTGTCCGTCATTTTGCGAACCGATGATGCAAAATTTTTCTTAGAGGTCGCTGGTGTGAGAAGTTCCAGCACCATGTTCGCCATTTTGCACATTTGAGGAATTGGAGCTTCGCGCACCAACTTCATGTGCTTGTCATTGACCTTGAATTGTTCGCTGTGTCTCAATGAACGCCCATGATTAAATGAGACTTTGTCACTAACCGTTGGACAGTTAGCGTTACCGTTGATGATGTCGTAGAAAAAAGTCAATGACACGTTGACACGTCGGCGGCGTACATAGTGAATTGGCGTTGCACGGATTCAATTTTGTCACTGTGGATTTTGTGGAATGGAAGCCATACCATGGCGCAGTAATCGAGGTGAGATTGAACCAATGCAAAATACAGCGATTTTAGTGTGGTAACGTCGGTGAATCGTGACAGAAGCGTTTGACAAAGCCAAGTGCAGCCGTTGCCTTTGAAGTGACCATGTCAATATGTTTGGCAAATGATAGTTTTCTGTCAATTAGAACACCCAAGTCCTCGTGTTCAGTTACTTTGTCAAAGGTGTGGTCGCCATAGGTGTAGCTTGTATCCAAATGCTGACGTTTCTTGTAGATAGATAGTACTGCACATTTTTTGAGGTTAAGGTGCAGCAGATTCACGTCACACCAATGTTTGAGTTTGTCGATGGCTTGTTGCAGTATCTCCGAATCATGCTGAGACTTGATGATTTTGGCAATTTTGATATCGTCGGCAAACAGTAATATCATGATGTCCGGGGACATTTGATCCATGATGTTGTTGATGAACAGCAGGAACAGTGTTGGACCGAGGTGGCTCCCCTGTGGGACACCCGACGACGCTGAAAATCGTTCGACTCACTTGCTCCGTGCTTGACGAATTGAATACGCTTTTTCAGGTACGACTTAAGCCATGCCAACAAATTTTGAGGTAGATTGAATGACCCCAGTTTTTCAATCAAAATGTTGTGATCAACTCGATCGAAGGCTTTCGTAAAGTCTGTGTACAGGACATCAACTTGAGCTCTAATGTTCAGGCCACTCTGAGCGTAGTACACAAACTCAGTTAGATTTGATGCTGTAGATTGTCCTTTTATAAAGCCATGTTGGTTAGGAGAGATGCGATCACGAACAGTTTCAAGCAATTTTACGTTGACAAGGTGCTCGAAAAATTTAGCGATCGTTGGTAATTTTGCTATGCACCTGTAGTTTTCAATGTCCGATCTGGCGCCCTTTTTGAATATGGGTGATACACTCGATCGTTTCCATTCGTCGGGAAAAATTCCAGATGAAAGCGACTCATTGAAGATCTTAGTCAACGGACTAGCAAGCGTCGGAGCACACTCCTTCAAAATCAAAGGATGAATACCGTCAGGTCCAACACCTTTCTTTGTATTGACCTTCGTCATTTCAGTCATGACAAAATCAAGGTAATGAAATCAGCAGCACATTGGGAGTGGAAATTTGAGGGAACAAGCACATTGCTATCCTCATCGTCATTTATCCACTCAACGTTTGTCAAGTTAAAATCACCAACAATTATCACAACGTCATCGGCATTCGTCGTAAGTGATTCAATGGCTGAACGATGCAAAGCGTACGTTTCGTTGGATGAGTTCGGAGGAATGTATGCATTGTAAATAAAAATCTTGTGTGTTGGCAAGCTCGCTTTAATGCATACGTGCTCAATGTCTACGTTGTCAAATTTAATTTCTTCAGTAGAGAAGATTTCATTGTTGAGCGCAATGAGAACACCTCCACCTCGTCTTAATAATGTGTCTTTGCGGTAGACGTCGTATGTGCTATTGAAGAATTCGGCATTACGGTGGCTATGTTTGAGCCAGGTTTCAGTCAAGATGACTATGTAAAAACCGAAAACAGCACATTTGTGGAGAAATTCATCCTGTTTGTTACCCAAGCTGCGAATGTTTTGGTAGTAGACACTGATGCGTGTCGCGTCGGGTGTGTGCAGTTTGAGGTTTAACGGAATCGTCTGTTGCCCACGCAATGGACGAAACGGTTTTGCTGTTGCTCGGAGTTTGCTGCGCGGTAGTGACTTGGGCGCTGAGCAAATGGATTGAACCAATGGTTCACATTCGGTGTCGTCGGTGCCTGTGTATAGGCGTACATTGGCTGAGGATGGTTTTTGACTCTGTTTATGTTGCCATTTGGGTGCATCCCGTTTTTTGACTGCCGGTTTGAATTGACATGTGGTGCACTGATGGACGAGGGAGGCTTCGGTTTGTCTACAAATTCACAGGCCTTAACTGAACTCGGCCATATCGACGGGTTAACAACACGATCAAAATATTGACGAGGAAAGGTCAGTTTGAACGTGAAAATAATGTAAACAAAGACGAGAGACGAAAAAAAACACAACTGTCAGCGTAGCTGTCAAACGTCATCAACTATGTTACAATTAAGAGTGTTTACGATATCTTCCTCCTCATACTTTCCAATGAGAATATTACAAATTCAATGGAAAAAATTCACATTGGTCAGATCGAGCAGCGAAAGAAACCAGAAGTATTGAGAAAAAAATTCTTAAGAAATTCCTACAAAATTGTACTGAATTTTCGAATTTTCTAATTTTTGATCGCTGTTTAGGAAAAATGGAAGTCATATCTCACAATCCGCGAAGTCGACTCTTATTTTTCGAATCAAATTATTAGTATTTGAAAGTCTAATATATTTTAAAACCAAAATAAGAAACCTGGTAGTTTAATGGGTTTGACTTAAACTTCAATTTATAAAGAATGGTGGAGCATCAAAATAAAGGTACTCTCACAGAATTGTTGTGTCAGCTTAATGCATTTTATTAGTAATCTAATACGTTACTACAGTTCTGTCTAAACTATTTTTGGCCAAGAGATCCAGTGAATGGCCACTTTCTTTAAAAGAGAAAATACAGTAAATATACATGAAAATTTAATGCATCAAAAAAGTCTACAGCTCGAGTTTGCTCAGTAAGCGGCACCAATGCCAGAATGTTTTCTTCAATTCGGCCATTTTTGATATAGTGGCCCAAAAAATAAGTTGTGAAATACCTGAAATGACTGTCGTTTCCTCCAGTGCTACAGAGGATGCTTCATATTCTTCCAAATCCCGTTTTAGATTTGCCTCGATCTTAGCTCCGATATCAATGATACGGCGACTAATTGTTTGATGACTGAGCGGTAACATTTCCATTTTATCAAGCAACAGAGCTTCCAATATCTCGTCCAAATTCTCACATGAATTTGGAACAGTTGATTGCATCAACTGTTTGTAAAATCCGAATAAGATTTTTCATGCTTTGCAATGTTGTATTGTTATTACCATAATATCTCTGCCATTTTCATCTAGCAAGCAGAGTTTGACTCAGGCGACAGATATATGCTTTAGCATAGAAAAAATATCCGCATATTTTTTGGTTTGTCCACTCTCAGTATATAACGGCACCCAGCTTCATCTAGTATCAGCACGCACACTGAACGTGGTAGTATAGAACGGTTTGTTTACAAAGAAAAAAAATTGTTTATAAACAAAATCTTCCCGAGTTGTACAGTGTAATGTATTTGAACGGCAGCAATGCTGTCCTATGTTAAGGTTTTGCGCTGTATAGTTCTGGTAGATTTTGTTTATAAACATTTTTTTTCTTCGTAAACAAACCGTCCTATACTACCACGTTCAGTGTGCGTGCTGATACTCGATGAAGCTGTGTGCCGTTATATACTGAAAGTGGACAAACCAAAAAATATGCGGATATTTTTTCTATGCTAAAGCATATATCTGTCGCCTGAGTCAAACTCTGCTAGCAAGTAATCTCAAGCGGGATATGTTTGGTTCAATATTTCAAATCATTTACTAAAAAAACTAGAATTATTATAAAAAGGTATCAAAATCTTCTGTTGGCTTTTCGCTTGGCCACAAATGGCCAATAGTTTGGACAGCACTGCGTTACTACATGCATTTTGAGCTGTGTAGCAAATGTTTCATATAAACTGAGTGTTTTTCGTCAAAACGCTGCGTTACACTCAGTTAATATGAAACAACTGAAAACGCATGTACTAACGTATTGGTATACTAATGAAATGCGTTCAGCTGACAGAACAATTCTGTGAGAGTATTCGTATTCACTTGGTAAATGCGAATACATTGTCGTTTTTAGGCAGAACTGATGGTGCTAAATGCAAGGCATGCATGGAAATTATTTTGAAATATTAGATTTCAAGAGTTTTTCTAACAAATGCAACCATTTTTATAATCTTTTCACCGAATTCTGGGTGTTTTGGGACGGACCAAACCCAATCTCAAACAGACGGACCAAATCGATCCAATGCATTGACAGTAAAGGTCCCCATTTTCAATAAATTTTTTACAAATGCCCATATGCGTTCGATAAGGAATCCCTCAAAACCTTCAAAATATATTTCTTCTCGTTGCGACTTTCCCGGGGTGGTTTTTATGGAAGCTCAAAGTTAGCATCACCATTTTTTCCGGAGGCTATAACTTTGAAACGAGTGGAAATTTCTAGAAAGTGTCTTCGGAAAAATTGTAGTTCTTGTCAAGATAAAAAACATTGTTGGGGGTCTAAAATTTTGTAAATCGTCGGGAGAAATTTTAAGTCCTTAAAAAGGTCTTCACTATTGAAAATCTATTAAATCTAGTGAACAATTCCATTGCAAAAAACAAGGCTTTAAGAAAATCGGATTTTTGAAGTCAATTCTATCTAGTGTAAACCGAGTTAAGTCGCCAAACAGAGAGTCAAAATTTAGAAATTTACTTTGAGGGAAAACACGTGTAGGAAATCGGATTTTAAAAATTGATTCTATCTAGTGTAAACCTGGGTTGGCATATTTACACAATTTTCGAGCCGTGTATGTAAATTACGTAAAAAACTGTAATTTACGTTTTTTACATGTAAATTTACGTCACTTTTGTCAAAAACTCCAAAACTTAACATTCTGTGGTCTCTGAGTGAGATAAATGTCAGAAAACAGTGTATTTATGATATTGATCTCTTTCTATGTTCGACTTGCAAATCGATTGAATTGCAGAACAGTGTAAAATGTAGAATGTAACAAACAAAAAGATCGATAGAGTTTTTACATAATGGCACTTCATATGGCGCTCTATCTTTTCCTTTCTTTCCAATTCTACTTACATTAAACCATACTGCTAATAGCGGTCCGGTTTTTCGGACATGTGTGTGTGTGCCAAACTGTTAAGTTTTTTACATTTTTCGTTCGCGAAATAAATACAGCCGCACCCACTGTATTGAAAAAATTCAAATTATTGACATGTTTGTGCCTTGTATTGATATTATTTATTATTGCTGAAGCTCAGCTAAACATTTCTGCCTTATCATAACCTCCAATAATGATGTTGACCATTTGGCCATGCCGTTTAGCTTCTGTTGCATAAGAGTGAAATTAGCGAAAAATTCCACTGAAAGAGGTGGTATTTGCACTGTCAAAATTATTCAGATTTTTCGTGTTGGCAATGTGGGTAAAATATGAAATTCACTGTTTTGGCGGTGAAACCCATAGTAAACAACACAAAAACTCTGAATAATTGTGACTGTATGGATATAAAACTATTGGACATTCAAGAAACGGGACTTAACGCAATATATTATGCAAAATATCCGCAGAAATTTTTTGAATTGTAGCTAAATTAAGGAAATTTGCCGACCTAATCTCAAAAAATTTCAACAAAAATGGCGATTTCAATTGAGATTTAAGAAATGATTTCGGGGATTTGCATGAATTTTTAAATGAAAACCGCAAATTCAACTGCTGAAGAGGGTTTCCTTTTTCTCATTTTCTATCGGAAACTAGTTTTTTACATTTTTGACATAATTTATGTAAAAAACCTAAATTTGTTCATGTAATTTACGTATTTTTTTTTACGTAAATTACGTGTAAATTACATCCCCGGTTTTTTACATGCCAACCCAGGTGTAAACTAGTCAAAATCGCTAGATGGGGGTCTTTGATTTCCGAATCCTTGATGGGGGTTTACACCCCGAAGAACCCCATCCTTCGCACTCGTCTGATTTCACTTCGAAAATCGTAATACAAACGAATAAATGTTACCCGTCTATAGTCGGTTGCATGCACTCTACTTAATCTAAATGGAATCAATAGAAAATATACTTTCCCTTTTAAAAATAGAAATCGAAAAAAAAACATGTATGCATACGTCTCCACACGCATATAATCTTGTATTGAATACATATAAAATACGAAGTGTGAAGTTGTAGAGCGCCGTCCATAAATGACGACAAAATTCAGTACTAATTGGTATGATTTGGCAATATTTCACAATATGTCGAAATCACTTACGGCTATTTACAGCTGATTTTGCCGTTATTTTTGGATGGCGCTCTAAAATTGTTCAAAGTCTGAGAATAAGCGGATGTACGTCTCACGTTCCCCGGAAATGTGTTCGCCGGAACGGATGTGTTCGCCGTAAAATTCGACTTTTATGTATAAACTTCTATATAAATTTTACCGGAAACACTTCATTTTTCCGGGCGATGACATAATTTCAAATGTTCCAACGCAAAATAACGCCATCTGTCATTTCGGACGGTAAAACGAACTCATCACCGGGAAAATATACATAGTTTGGTATATAGTAACATTCTGAATGGGCCAAAGCTCCGAATAAACAGACAACTCCTGTTTATTGTTTCATTTCAATCTATCTCAATCATTTTTGTACGAGCTGGGGGTTTAAGAAGGAATCAATACGTTGTGTGAATGCTATCAGATAGCATAGAATTTGGCATTCGTTCAATCGATAACACAACTTTTTGATGTTTGAAGGGTGTGAAAAACATTAAATAATTTTAACAAACATCCTATACATATTTAAAGAAATAGCAACGGGATGTCACAATTTGTATTTGTAATAATGTTAATAAATAAATGGGCAAAAACAATCTTTATTTTCACATTTTCTTTTTTTTGTGTGAATAAGACTAGGTAAGTACAGTAAAATATCCCAATAATGGAACCTCTATAAAGCGGAAATTTTTTTTTCGTCCGTTGACGGTTTTCTTTCAAAATGACCTCCCAATAGCGGAACATCCAGTTAAAGAAAAATCGCTTGATTTTCTCACAAGCAAAGGTTCCCAACTGTCCCACGTAGATTTTAAAATTGAATATAAAGATCGATAGGGGATGGAAAATTTTTTTTAGCAAAAGGGTAGCGGCCCCTTTCGAGGCATAGTGGGGATAGACCCACCCCGTTTCTCAACATTCATCTGATAGTTTATACATGCAAATGTACTTTTCTCATGCTAAAAATGGTTTGGGGATAAAAATATGTTCATATGAAATGTTCAGGATACTCCAGAGAATCAAATGACACCACATATGATTTAGGGCATAAGGGATAATTTTTTTTGAAGGGAAGTGTTCTGAACCTAAAGGTATTTCACGAGGAATCCAAAAATGTAATTTATTTGGGGGGTTGGGTCATTTGATTCTCTTGAGCATATAAAAACCATAAGATGAACGTTGGGAAACGGGGTGGATCTATCCTCACTATGCCCCAGAAGGGGCCGCTGCCCTTTATCCAAAATTATTTTTTTCCATCCCTTATCGGTCTGTATATTCAATTTTAAAATCTACTTGGGACAGTTGGGGACCTTTGTTTGTCAGATATTTTTCTTGGAAATTCAATTTTTGACTTTCACACGCGCCAATCAAAGTCTATAATATCGATATGCACGCACGTGCATACGAAAGTTTATTGTTTTTATCGTTTAGATGACTTTGAAATATATTTCAAAATATATTGATTGACACATATTACCATTTTGGTAATATTACCCATCACACTTCCAAAAATAAAATATGAAATCTAGCGTTGTATGCAAAAAACGCAGTGCGAGCATAACACTAACTTGCGTTGAGCACATTCAGTAAAATTTATTTCAATTTGTTTACGTCGTTAGACGCACTCATGAACGCGACTGAATGAACTCATCAACAATGTTCTGAAATGAAAAACAATTTTTCTACTTATAAAACTGATGTTTCATCACCTGTTACACTCTCACGAAAATCAATTTTGCACATTCGTGACATTTTTATTTTTTGTCTTCTTTATTAACAAATATAAAAAAGATTCAATAGTTTGCGGTAAACATTGAACGATCTGAGTCACAACTTTTGACACTTGTTTCGCAGCGCTAGAAGTGAGCCGTCAGACGCTTATATGCAATACCTGTGGCAAAAAGTAATTTGGTAAATAATCGTGTGGCGGCTGTTGAACGTCAAAGGCATTTGAGGCGACGCGAGCGCCCCCAATTTCAAAGGGCACATCAATGTAATTTAACATTTCAAATCGGAACTAAACAGCGCGCCAATTCGAAATATAGGAAAATATAGTGTCAACAGCCGCACCATGTAAACAATACTTCGCCACAAGAGCGTATTCAGAATTTTGTCAAGGTAAGGGCAAAACCAAAATTAGTTGAAAACATTTTGTTTTTTCACTTTTCCGTACACATAGTGTTAACCCTCTAGTTCTTAAGACCGCCAAAAGGCGGGGTGCACAAAATGGCCCATAAAATGCGTACCATGTTATAGAAGATCGAAAATATGGTAGCGTTGCACTGGATAGGCCCTTAGGTTCAAATTGATATATAAATTTTATAATATATGTCAAGCCGGGGCCGAGTTATGGGCCCTCAAAAGTTAAATTTTGTGCAATTTTGAGAAAAAATCATTTTCTGAATTCACATTTTTTTCGGGTAAGCTCTAAATACTTTAAAAACTATTTTCAGTGGTCATTGATTTTTTTGCAGGTAAATTAGGAGGTATTCATTTGATTTTGATCATTATTGCATCATTTTTATATTTGGTTATAATTTGGGGCCTCAATATAGCGGGCCCGCCAAAAGGCGGTCTTGCGAGTACAGGAAAGAAAAAATTCACACTTCGCAAGACCGGCGGTTTTCATAATATTTCTTCATTCCGAATTGAAATATGTAGATCAAAAGTACCACTTCTAACATACCGTTGGAAAGATTACATCCGGAACTATCGTCTGGGAAATTTTCATTTAATTCCAGTGTAGGGTTGCCCAGAAATAGGTCTAGAAAATTGAGTCTTTCTCAGTTTTCCTCATTCTGACTTCAAATAGGTACACTAGAGTACAGATTTACAGGGTATCCGGATAAAACGCAGAAAATAAAAACGCAGAAACGCCAAAACGCAGAAAAAAAGACACAGAAAAAAACACAGAAAAAAACGCAGAAAGACAAAACGCAGAAAAAAACGCGGAAAAAAAACGCAGAAAGACAAAACGCAGAAAGACAAAACGCAGAAAGACAAAGCGCAGAAAAAAAACGCCGAAAAAAACACATAAATACAAAACGCAGAAAAGACAAAACACAGAAAAATGAAAATTTTTGTAATAGCCTTAGTATAAGTGTAGAGTCGCCTTAATAGTCCTTTCAGTATTTCATAGTAGCTGTGTGTCGTTCACAGTGTAGAACGACACACGAACTGACATAACAAGACATTGTATAGTCGTGCGGCATTCAGTCGCTAGCAGCAGAACCGAACACACTTAATAAAGATCTCATTGAACAATAAATACCGCTGTACACTTATTACAGCTTTCTGCGAACAGGATAGAAAAAAAATAACTAATTCAGAAATTTAGTGAATATTCCGATATAATTCAACGAATTAATTCCGAAATTTACATTAATTTACCTCAATTTACGTTAATTTATTTATTTCACCTTCTTTTTATAAGACTGAACTTATTGTATTTATTTTCCAAGCTACTAAACTGCGCAAACAAATTCTGGTCGGTTGGGTCACGCTTGTTTCGATGATTTACTTCTTCTTCTTCTTTTGGATTTATAGCGTTACCACACAGTCAATTGCTCCGGTTTGGTGTCAAATGCTTTACTTTGCGATACTTGATATTTTATTTTTCTTATTTTACTAAAATGATTTTCTTTCAAAATTTTCAAAATGTTTAAAAGTGTCTTTTCAACTTCAGCAAAATTGTTCGAAAAACGAGTAAGTGCTAAATTTTTTCACTGCAATCATTTGCAGTGCCCTGCCCCCCCTCGAAAAAATTGGCATTCATGCATGTTAGTTACATGGTAAAATGTGAAATGTTAGTAACAGTGTGTTGGATTAGCAAATCAATGTACATTTCCGTGTTATCGTTTTATTTCAGCTTTTCGTAAAATTAAATAAATAAAAAAATCTCTTTACTCAATTCGCGACTTTGAATAATTCAACTTTCTCCCCTTACTTTACTTTACTTCTGTTCTTTTACTTGTCTTCATCGATTTACTCTCGGGCCACACATCGATTGAGATTATGTTTCTGCTTCGAACACGTTTTCTGTGTTATGTAAAATGCGCTTAATGTTTTACTCGACAATGATTCTCAAAGTTTTTCACACAATTTTACTGTAATTCACGTGGATTTTTTACATTCGGGCGCCATGTGTTCTGTTCTGGACTTTTTTACGAATTACTCAATCGATTTGCTTTTCGTTCATATGAATGCCCTTAATAATATCAATGAAAGCGACTTTTTGATTTGAAATGTACTTTACTTTTTCGTTTATTTCTATCTTTTTCTTACTTTGCTAATTCCTATCGCCTTGCTACTCGGATCACGGTGTTTATTTGGTCTTTGGATTGGCCGCTTCACGTTGGTCCTGAGCTGCGGTGTACGATTCCAATTCGGTAATTTGCCCTCAAAATGCTGACTATGCAATGCGCTGTTTTAGCTCGTCGAAAAAACCACTGATGGATGACAACACACACACAATGATTATTTGCATTCTTTTCTTGTGATAAATTCCTCGCTCCTTTTACTTACGCTACTTTCTCGTCGCTGGTTTTCTGTTGTTTCTTCTTTTCGCTCTCTCTTTGCTTTCTGATTTTGTGGGTGATTCGGATTTACTTTTTTCTTTGCTTTTTCTTTTCTACCGAATTTTCATCCGTTGCCGTTGACTGTTTCAGAGAGAAGAACTAATGCAATTCGTCTCTCGTTCTGTGTCATTTCGTGTGAGTGACACTTGTAGCTCAATTCGAACGAGTTGCTCAGTTATTGTTCTCTTTTCGGGCTATGTGTGTGCGCATGTGTCACCATCTCTACGTGACTTCCGAAACGATTTTTCGAGTAGCTTTACGTACATTTCTCTTCTTATTTTCTATGTACAATTTCAGTCAATTTTCTTATGCGTATTTTTACATTATTATTTTATTTTCTTCTTTTCTTTAAATTAATTTTCTAATCCAAAACAGCATTAAAGCGAGCTTGCCAACACACATCATTTTTATTTATAATGCATACATTCCACCAAACTCACCCAACGAAATCTACACTTTGCATCGTTCAGCCATTGAATCACTCACGACAAATGCCGATGACGTTGTAATAGTTGTTGGTGATTTTAACTTGACAACGTTGAGTGGATAAATGACGATGAGGATAGCACCGTGCTTGTTCCCTCAAATTTCCACTCCCAATGTGCTGCTGACTTCATTACCGGCCTGATGGGCCTGGGCCTCCAGCAAATAAATTCAATAAAGAATCGGAACCTCAAATTGTTGGGCCTATTTTTCACAAACGACCATGTCAACACAACAATTTCCGATGCTACTAAACTGTCACTGACGGATAAAATCGACATTCACCACCTCCTCTGTTGATTGAATTTGAATGGCATCCGAATAACGGTGGTTCCGAAAACCAGAATAACACGCATTTCAACTTCAAACGGGCTGATTATCAGCGCACAGAGCGTGTTTTGAGCTGACGTCAGCAGCACTAACTAACGTCAGCTGCTGAGCTCAGCTGCTGACGAGTATGCGTTGCGTTTTTTGAACGCATCTGCAATACAAAATTCATATTCCTTCCTGGATCCCAAGGCAAATATCATATTCCCTTCTTTCAAATTTGACTTGGGATCCAGAAAGGAATATGAATTTTGTATTGCAGATGCGTTCAAAAAACGCAACGCATACTCGTCAGCAGCTGAGCTCAGCAGCTGACGTTAGTTAGTGCTGCTGACGTCAGCTCAAAACACGCTCTGTCAGCGCATGAACGAATATTTTGCTGCCGTCAACTTCGATGACTTATTCGCAAACAAATCACTTGCCGAGAAGGTGTCATCCCTTCATGACGTGCTAGCGGAAGCTATTCAGTGTACGGTTCCAACGTATGTCCGCAAAAACAACCAAAAATGCCCATGGAAAAACAAAGAACTTCGGCATCTCAAAAATTTAAGGAAAAAAGCGTGGGATTACTGGAGGCTGACCAATGATAAGCAGCCATTTGAAGAATTGCACGAGGAATTCAGTGCTAAAAACACGGAATTTTACAATCAGTACGTCGACAAAATGAAATCAAACTTGAAAAGTGATCCTTCTTTGTTTTGGCAATATGTTAACTCTAAAAAGAGCACTGATAACATACCAAAAACCATGAGATTCGGCGACACTAAGACATCCAGCGAAACAGAGCAAGCAAATCTATTTGCGGACTTCTTCGGGAGCAATTACTCCACATCAACGACAACAAATAATCAACCGTCACCTCAGTCTGTGAACACCTCTTGTTTCCAGCTTGACCTTGATTTTGTCATGACTGAAATGACGAAGGTCAATACAAAGAAAGGTGTTGCACCTGACGGTATTCATCCTTTGATTTTGAAGGAGTGTGCTTCAACGCTTGCTAGTCCGTTGACTAAGATCTTCAATGAGTCGCTTTCATCTGGCATTTTTCCCGACGAATGGAAACGATCGAGTGTATCACCCATATTCAAAAAGGGCGCCAGATCGGACATTGAAAACTACAGGTACATAGCAAAACTTCCAACGATCGCTAAATTCTTCGAGCACCTCGTCAACGTAAATTTGCTTGAAAGTGTTCGTGATCGCATCTCGTCTAACCAACATGGCTTTATGAAAGGACCATCTACAGCATCAAACCTAACCGAGTTTGTGTACTACGCCCAGAGTGGCTTGAACATTGGAGCTCAAGTTGATGTCCTGTACACGGACTTTACGAAAGCCTTCGATCGAGTTGATCACAGCATTTTGATCCAGAAGTTGGAAACATTCAATCTGCCTCAAAACTTGCTGGCATGGCTTAAGTCGTACCTGGAAAATCGTGCCCAATTTGTCAAACATGGAGCAAGTGAGTCGGTCGACTTTACAGCGTCGTCGGGTGTCCCACAGGGGAGCCACCTCGGTCCAACACTGTTCCTGCTGTTCATCAACGACATCGTGGATCAAATGCCCCCCAGACATCATGATATTATTGTTTGCTGACGATATCAAAATTGCCAAAATCATCAAATCTCAGCAAGATTCGGAGATATTGCAACAAGCCATCGACAAACTTAAACACTGATGTGATGTGAATTTGCTGCACCTTAACCTCAAAAAATGTGCAGTACTATCTATCTTCAAGAAACGTGAGCATTTGGATAAAAGCTACACCTATGGCGACCACACCTTCGACAAATTGACTGAACATAAGGACTTGGGTGTTCTAATTGACAGAAAGCTATCTTTTGCCAAACACATCGAAATCGCTGTATTTTGCATTGGTTCAATCTCACGTCGACTACTGCGCTATGGTATGGCTTCCATTCCACAAAATTCACAGCGACAAAATCGAATCCGTGCAACGCCAATTCACTATGTACGCTCGTCGAGAATACCCATCCGTGCATAACCAATACTCAATCACACCGTATGAGCAGCGATTGTCAGACTTGAACATGATTAGTCTTCGCCGTTGACGTGTCATCGCGTCATTGACATTTTTCTTCGACATCATCAACGGTAACGCTAACTGTCCAACAGTTAGTGACCAAGTCTCATTCCATCATGGCCGTTCGTTGAGACACAGTGAGCAATTCAAGGTCAATGACAAGCACATGAAGTTGGTGAGTGAGGCTCCAATTCCTCAAATATGCAAAATGGCGAACATGGTGCCACAATTGTTCACAACAGCTACCTCGAAGACGAATTTTGCATCATCGGTTCGCAAAATGGCGGACACCACTTTTGGATCGCTTGCAAACTCAAATGACTACCTGGCCGCCTCGTCAATTTTTCATCCAGGTAACCTCATTTTTTTGTATATGTTCTCTACGAGAACACGTAGATACTATACACATTAATTATGGAATTACGATTTTCATGTTGCCGTTAAACCCGACCCATGATCTCAAGCGGACGAACCCATC
>NW_022601407.1:229645-267144 GCF_009176505.1 Sitodiplosis mosellana
ATATGCTCGGATATATCCGTGCCTTACGAAATGCTGAGATGCTCAGCAATCTTAAAACACATGTTTGCAACCATTCCAACTACTCTGTCAATCGAACTCTAAAAAAACATCATACAAGAATTGTGTATTGATTTCACTTAAGGCGCGTGATTTTGGGACGAAAACGCTGAGCCAACACTTCTCTTTTATTTCGAACAACGCAACACAACAGACTCATTTGTTACTGTGGCGTGGTATTGCATTTGTTTACTTTAATCCTGTTACGACACCAATTGAACATAAATTTCATCACGAATTGAAATTTGGCGCGCCGACATATTGAACCTGATTATATCTGTTGTGGAAAGTTGTCAAACTAAATTCAGCTTGATGTGTCAAATTTGTGCTGGTTGCATTCAATTTCATTCAAGCATTTGAAAAGGCAAGTCAATTGTTGTGAATATTGTTCGATCTATAGGGATGGTTTTTTCCTTTTTATTCAAATTAAGTAATTTAGTCAATGATTTTAGGTAGAAAATACATAACATCTGATTAATTTTCCTCATATTGTTTTTTCGTTTGATGTTTTGACGTGAAACTCATTCGTTCATATCTCGTTGATCGTACACAAAGCGGCTAAACTTCTAACGGGAGAGCGATTGCAATGAACAAAGGTATTGCGAAATACTTTCTGCGTCTAACAAAAGGAACAACATTGCTAGTACATTCTAAAGTTATTTCCTGTGTTTCTACTCTCTCTTTCAGGATTCAATAGGCAGAAAGAGAAAGGCAGCGGCGTCATGTTCGGGTCCAAAGAAAAAGAGATGGAAGAAAAATTTGATTGTTGATGGTGAAAAAAAGAATTGAAAAGAGAAAAAGAAAGAAGGAAAACCTCCAATCATGTTTAAAAACTGGCGTTAAGCACGCTGGTTCGGCCGAAATATCGCCAAGTTGCCATGAATAGATAACCGAAAAAATTCTGCAGTCGACCACCATTATTGCATCCAATTCGCCGATTGAGATAAAGAAACACGTTCGAGCACCAGGCACTCGTAAATTGGTGAGAAGTGTCAAGAAAATTGCGGGCAATGTCATACGATGGGTCAATAAAAGCAGAACATCGCTAAGTATGTGCAAGATGTTTTACACCATTTCCGTCGTGTACTTTCAACGATCGCTTCAGAAAGTGTGAATGGTGTTGGAAAGAGATAGGTCGAGGTGCCTGGCCACCAACTTTGGAGTTACCACCGAAAATTGTAACGTCGAAGAACACGCGAAATTTGCGATCAGAGCGACGAGCGATGCGCGAAGATGCAGAGCAGAAACCAAACCATTACGATGACCATTTTGTGTCTAAGGCGATTTGTTACCGTAAAAACTGGCAACAGAATACGGCGAACGATGCGGCACTGCAATAGCTATTTTCACTGTCACGATCAACATCGAGCTCAAAGAGGTTCCCTCCTATTTCAATGGATAGGCTCAAATGCTATGCTGACCGATTTAGTTGGATAAATGATCAATTAGTGACTTTCAATCTTTGTGGTAAAGTAGCAAAATCATCAGCAACTGCTTATGAAGTGTACACTTTTTGCCGTTTTATGACTGAACAAATATGTTTCCTCGATGAGTACGAAAGTTGAGCCATATCAATTGTACCCATTCTGTGCATTTCATGAGGAGCATGTGTCCTGCTTTGATTCTAAATCGTTTCAATAAATAAACAGACAGACATATGTATGCGAAAAAGACAATTCATACATCGATGATTTATGATGGCACCGAACACCTTTTTATTTTAATTATTTATAATATTTATTTCTTATAAATTGGCAATTAAGGCTTAGATTCATGTAAGGATTATTTCTTTTAACGTTTTTAATTTTACCCAAAAAGGTTCAAACGACTTAGAATATCAATGCAAATATACGCAACTAAAGAACAATAGCTACATACCATTACATTGGTATACATTGCATTTGAATATTCGTTCAGAATGATGTTATGTCGGCATTATGAAAACAAGCACGCTCGCCAAATAATTCAATTTGATACAATTTAATATTGTGGCAAAAATATTTGTGGCATCTCATCGCAATACATTTCAAATATTAGGCAAAAATGTGCTCAAAATAAAAAAAAAAACATCGAAAATATGCAACTCGCGTACCTGATTATGTATAGATATCGGTTTATCAGCGACAATGCATGACAATAGTGGCAATAGCGTGTAGGTGTTTTACATGTCAAATGACTGAAAACTAAAAATAGATGGATGTTTTATGAAAAAGTACCACAGAATAAACATTCAAATGTACATCTCTAAAGAGTTCATCGTGTTCACACTTAAGTTTAAAGAGTTTATGCACACTAGTATTGAGTCATATGGAGATAACCAAAACAACTGATTCTCTCGTTGTCCAATACAGCGTATATAAACCTGATCTTTTTGTTAGAGTTAAACTTATGACTTTTTTGTTTTCTAGAACTATGATAGAAAAAACTCCGTGGAAAAAAAGAAACAAATAAAATTTGCTCACAAAGTGGCAGAGCTCAATATCGAGTTGAAATAGAAAAAAAACAACGCATTTTCCTCGCTACTGAGAAATTTTAGCGTTCAAGTGAAGTAGTAGCGTTCAATTCATCATAGTTGAAGTTCCTATCAACCAAACCCATTGTCGAAAAAATCTTGAGTAAGTGGCGACAGCTTCATATTATGTCCAACAATTCGTGTCACTTTGCGGATATATGCATTTTTGAGAGTAGATTGTGCAATGTTAAGTATTTCAAAGAATTAATGGAGCCTAGGAAAAAAAACAATAAAATTATCTTGCTGTGCTCACACGTCACTAACACAATCAAACTACACCGTGAATCACATCGATATGCCAATTCCGGTTTTTGCTCCGATTTTCATTTACCTCCATCTCTTCAAATAAGAGTGTTTTGATTTTCATGAAAAAAGAAGTGGGGAAAAAATTCTTGTTACTTTACTGAAATCTACAAATCACCCGCTAATTGTCACACTTTGAACAATTGTAGAGCGCCATCCATAATTGACGGCAAAATCAGCTGTAAATAGCCGTAAGTGATTTCGATATATTGGGAAATGTTGCGAAATCATACCAATTAGTACTGAATTTTGCCGTCATTTATGGACGGCGCTCTACAACTTCACGCTTCGTATTTTGTATGTATTCAATACAAGATTATATGCGTGTGCTACAAATACTTTCCGTAGATATCTGAAATTTCATATGTATATACGATTCGACTTGATAACTCAAAAGACCGTTGACGTAACCAGAAGACTTTTTTTGAGTTTGCAACAGAATCAGTACTCGGTGAATTTTTGAATATTTATTTCTATTTCTCTTTCATTAAATTTTCAATGTTTATTGTAATTGTAATTGTAATTGTATGCAGTACCGAAAATAATACAGTGTCATGATTGTATGGTATATATTTGTAGCGCGTTCAATGCGAATCTCGCGTGTAACACGTATTCTATGTGCCGACGACCTGACGGCTTAACAGCAAATGGAAAGCACATTTTCATATTAAAGATTGCACGGTATAAACGTGCACGCGTATACGTCGAAAGAAACCACAAATTGTTGTAGAGTGAATTTCAATAGCCCGATTCGATATATACTATAAAACATAGGTTATACAATGTGCAAGCGTACGAACGATTTGATTCCCTTAATTGTCTTAGTCGATGTAGTTGCAAATTTATTCCATGGAGCTTGTGAATGAGTAGTAGTAGCTCATCCAATTTTAGAAGCTCTTCCATTTGTTTTGATAGACCATGAATGCAAAAGAAAACATTGGATCAATTGCTGTGCATATCATGAAGTCAATGCTAAGGTGACATGTTATTTTGTTTTTTATTTTTATTTTTGGTGGTTTTAGTTTTTTTCTCATACAATTAGTTTGGCATGGGACATCACTCAACAACTCACAACGCTTACCAAACCCATTTATGGAATGTGGTGTGTTTTGAGAAACGCCATTGTTCGTAAGTCTGTATATTGTTTACGTGTATATTGTATCCTACTCGTTAATTTGAATCTCCCTTAGTTCAATTCAATAATTGTAACACATTGACGATTTTTATAATGCGGAAGGAAGTATACCGAATCTTGCATACATGTTTCATCTTGTATGCCAAAATAAAGTTGGAATGAATTAATTTTGCTGATGGAAAGTAATCAAAATATAGAACTAAAATTCCCAAAAAGTGACGATATCGCTGGATGTTCAAAAATTGCATGATAATTGCTATATCTTATTCAAATGAACTAATAATTTTACTGATCAAGTTGATAGCTTGTAAATTTTGAGCCCGTTTTGAGCCTGTTGTGAGGAAGTTCAATGGAAGTATCCCAGAATTTACCAACTATTACAATTACGTCAGTCGGCATCATCTATGATATTCAATGTATATTTTTAAATAGACCACTTATACACATATTATGACTTGGTAACATTTTTATCATCTATTCTATAAACGTGGAATCTACTTCAAGCAATTCATCGTGACCATTAGACATTTGTGAATGAGACGCGTTTTATATTCAGCGTGACTGTTTTAGATTTAGTATTGCTTCTAATAAGTACATCTTCTTTACATCGATTTTCTTTACAGAAATCGGGTGGGAGAGCCGAACAAAAAAAATATTGGAAAGAAAGAGTAAAGTGAAAGAAGAGAACAGTGAAAAAGTGTAGCTATGGCGAATAACTAGAAATGGATGCGAGTTTGATTTTATGTATGTATTGTAGAAGTTGTTCGGTGTCTGTATGCTCAGCCGAATGTATACGCTGTAGTCGTAATATGTGCGCGATATTTTTAAACATATTTGTTCATGTTCATGTTCAGTGAGTGTGATGTATATAGCTGTACGTTCTGTGTGCTTCATACGATGTGTAAGCTATGCGATGACGAAGTCGATTCTTTTCAGCAACCATGTTTATTTCAATTTTTCAACTTTTTTCTTCACTCTGCTGTGCACAGTCTTTTTCACATACATAAATACAATACAAAGAAGACGGGTTTTTGTACGCATGGGAGCGCTACAATCGTTTTCACACATACACTCAAATAGCGATGTATTAACTTACTTAAACTTGAGCATAATTTTTCACAAATGTAATGAATGTAAAACATAGCACCAATAATCTGAATAATGGTTCTGTCGATACGAATAAAACAGAGTCCCGAATTAAATTTGTTTGGATTTTGAAAAGAATAATTTGGACGACAAACACAAGGTTGTCAAGTTTTGCTCGTTAATAGTAGTGCCTGAAGGACCCTTAGCTCAGAAAATACTGTACATACATATACATATGTACGTATGTACGTATGTACGTACGTATGCAATGTTAGCATGTATGTATGCATCCAACACCATTACATTACGTTTCCGTAGCAAATTCGGAATATTGAAAAGGGCAACTTAACGGCTACTAAAAACAATAACACAAGTCGCTCCATATTACGTTTTTTTTTTGTCAAATCCACGAAAATCTGTTGAATAATCCTATATTTGACCGAAATCGCCTAATACAAATTATTTCATTAATCAATTTCGAAATCAAAATTTGCTCACACTTTGAAAATTGTGGTTCGTCCACCAAATTGCAATTTGGTTTTATTAAGCTAAAGACAAGCAATAAACAGTTTCTATTTCGATCTGGGATATGTCAAGTATGCAATCCGTGCAAAATGGAAATAGAAAAAAGGAAAAGTGACGACATTCTCACAATTTATAAGCAGTTGAATAAACAAGTATTTCTCAGCGACTATAGAAAATCAACAAAAGTCCCCCAAACATTTCATTTTATCAATTCTATATACATTTTGAATGCGTTGAAATATCAATTACCTTGAATCATAAGTTTTTTCTCAGTTAAATCCACAATTTGAACATAAATCCACTCAAAGACGATTTACGAATCAATGTTTTTCAAGTGCACGAAAGAGAATGTTCATGAAGTGTTCCACAATTTTCCACAGGTCTTTTGTTTATTTTTGAATTAGATTTCTATATGTCACAGTCCGATTACTTATTCAATGGTAAATTACTTGCTAATTCACAAATTTTAATCGAAACTTACACCCGAGCGATTTCCAATTCAATAGTCTTGAAATGTCATTCGGTGTGTTGCCCATTCATTTGATTGCCAGTATAGTTTCAACATTTGATTGAACGATCGAAGTAATGTCCATAAAAAAAACTCACAAAAGTCACTGATTTAGCAAAAAAGGAGAAAGATGAAAATTGTTTCTAATTATATTTCTCTCTTAAGAAGGACATTAACATTGTTGTTGTTGTTGTTGTTGTTTTTTCTGCATTTCAACAGTAATAATTAGTTAATTAAATTTCTGTTGTAGGCTCTCGTCCCTTAACAACGTTTTAGGGGATTTCAACTATCAAAATTGCACACTATTGATTATTTATTTGAATTTTCAGTTGGATTTATTCAACTTCATCCCAGAAAACGTTCATGAAATATTGACCAGCTAATGTTAGATATTCTTGATTCACTTCTTTCACAATTTGTTTTGTTTCGTTTTGCGCTTCACTTTGCCTTTGCTGCAAACTATTGTTTGTCATTTGTTTAATTACGTTGAATAGTTTGTATGATGTTATGTTTTTCTTGTAGTTTTGATGACAAATTTATTGGAAAATTACACAAAAGTAAACAATTTATTGTACTTTAGCCGCGCGACAACGACACGACGACGACACCTTAAACCCACTTCTCGGATATAGACACCATATTGGATTGCTGTTTGAGTTTAACACATACCGTTGTTTCTCTCACAATACCATATTTACCTCTCGTTCGCACCGATTGTGTACGAATGTATTTGTGCCATCTACATGTATGTAGAATAGCGTTCGAAAAGAATCTTTACTACCGAAAAATTTTAACGTCTTTGTAGCTCATCCTTAATTTGAAACCTTTAATTGAAAACGACAGAAAAGATTGTTCGCAGATCAATTCATATTGATTCGAATGGATAATAATCGAATGTTGCGATTCGATTCAAGAAAAATTCCCATTTCAAATCATCTATGTTTTCAATCAAGCGATATTAAATAAAAAATGCTACGCGCACTAAACATTTTCTATGAATAGCACAGCCATATTACGGTTGGATAGATTGCACACATATACTTAAGCATTTTGTTGTTGTCGTCGTCGTCGTCGTCGTCGTCGTTTTTCACTCGTTTCATTTTACAACTTTTGCTGTGCAGCTCGACTGTACCTCCTTTCATATGTTGCTGTTGCCTTAAGCGAACTCTTCAAAGTCGTTTTTCAAACCGAAAAACTGGCTCGACGCAAGCCTCAGTACGTAAGCTCATTTGTATGAATAAATGTGATGCAAAATATTTTTTTCTACAACAACTTTTTGTTGTTGTTTCTATTTCGCATTGCTTACATTGTCTCTATTATGAGTTTGTATCGAGGCTTAGATGTATTTGTATACGTTGCAACTCGGTAAACGATTGAATCGCAACCGAGAGTGCACTGATGCCCGAAGCACTTTACCCATTTTTTCCTATTTAATTAAAAGCATCTAATCTATTACTACATTTTTCGTGCGCTAGAATTGAGCTGGCGTTATGCTTACATAGTAATATGATATGATAATGAAATCCAGAATCGATGGATAACTTAGAATACAACAAAATGAAGTTTTTTCTGTATAACTGCTATGTTTGATAATAAATGCAGGGAAAATTATTTTTGAGGAGATCAAACCACTCGGGCTGTATGCTATCTGACGAAGCATACCGCTCCAACTATAAAGAAGAGTTATTTAGAACGTTTGGTATGAATAGGTTTATTGTATGATTCCCCGTGTTGATGCATCGATTTTCCTATCGATTTTTGTTATTAGAATGTGTTCCAAACATGTTTCCACATCTTAATCGAGATGTTCAAGTGAAGTAAATACACGCTTTTTCTGCGATTTATCCTTTAGTAATCAGTCGATGAATAATCAAAAGAGACATCGAAAGCTGGTCAACATGGGTCAAAAATACATAATCCGAGAAAGCTGCGAAAACTGAACGTTGGGTGGATTGTTTTCACCTTCAAACTTTCGATAACTGTTGCGGTTAATGGCGTTATATTGGATTTTGCATCGCAATGCTATCTCACAATATGTGTGTACGAGAAGTCGCTGTCTACGTATCTTTAGTTTAGCCGGTTATGGATCTATTAAGCTATTTTTTTGCTCTCCAATGATTCAAATAAACTTTTCTATGGTGGCACATTCGCTAAATTTTTGTCGCAACCATCGGTGTATGCACTATGCATTTTCTATAACTATGTGGCATACTTTGAGCATATAAGTGAAGAACGCTTTTTGGCTTACCAAGTCTTTTCACTTTGAAGCTTTAGTTCTTTGTTTAACTACACTTGAATACCATCATGTGTATCGAAACTTCATATGATTTCTTTGCATTTTGTGGAAGGTTCACAAGCCGAAAACCATATCACATTGCTTAGTAAGCATTTTCTTTTAATAAAAATTTGCTTCTCTACATTTTTGTCTTCCGCACTATTGGTCTCTACCAAGCGCTTGTTTGGTTATAAACAATAATGTGCTCGAAAACCCAAATTTGACAAATTAAATCCTTTGAACTCCAAATTAGACACATTTTGGACAATTCAGTATTATGATTCGTCATCTATGGTCCAAAATCAACCAATACTCCTAGTCCTAAGAAAAAACGATGCACTAAAGGGCCATAAAAACAACATAGGCCGTTTCATATTCTGTGTCAATCATTGGTTCAAATATAAATTGTGGATTTTTCTTGAATATTGCGTCCGAGACGAATATTTTTTAATAATACATAGTTCAACTTTACATTTGAGCCCAACTAACGAATTCAGGTGGAATTTTGTGAAAAAAATGTTTAAAACACCCATACGTTCACTGGTTGACATAGAATATGAATATTTCAATTGTAAGTTATTGAATCTTGGGTGCACTATGGTAACACTTCGGTGCCTATTGTGAAGGGCCGATGGTATTTTCCGTGCGTGATCCCCCTTGACGTTTATGAAATATTTCGGAATATATTGGTCACCAATATTTTTTGAGACGGGTTTTTAATCTTAATAGAATTAATTTTTGAGAGTGAGGACCTTTCATTACTCACTTTTCTCATTTTACCATAGGTTCTGACATTGGCAAGAAAATTTTGATGGACGAAAATATCGAAAAATTTGGGGTAGTCATTTCAAATGCTGTGGGCTCATTTCAAAAACCGAGAAAATGAAGGGGGTAAACGCTTAATCGGCGGGGGGTTTAAAATGAGTTCTCCATGCCCCGAGCTTGCGCATTCGATAAAAATGTACTAAATGTACCTTTTTTTAATTTGTGCAAATTCTCAAATCTCCTTCTTCTATTCTAAAATATGCACTGAAGATGTCGAAAACAATGCTTTCAATTAGAATTGAGAATGAAATTGTCGTTTTTCACATGGAAGTATTCCGAATCTGAAAAACTTTTAGATATTTCAAATTCCAAATAAATTATTAGTAGATGATTTGAATTGATTTAAAAAGTAATTTTTAAGATGTCATTAAAATTATTACTTTTAATCGACGTCAATTTCCACTATGTTTACATCAATGGACACCAGTTCCATTTGATCTTTAATCAAAAATTTATAGTGGAGACGCCTTATGAAAAATATAACCCACAAATTCACCAAATAATTTAACTCATCTTAGCTTTTTTAACTCATTATATAGTGGATTATTTACACTGCGGATCGATCACAAATTCTTTTTTGTCAGTAATAACGTGAATATATTCAAAATAAATTCTTTTGAATAACAACAAACTTCACCGGCCATGAGTTTTATAGTTCACCGATAGCCGGTTACTACTACTCCCATTTAATTTCGAATTAATAATCAATGAAAATAAATGTAATACAAAAATTGCTAGCAAATCATATGAAATTGTCAAAATATCACAAAAATCATTGATGAAAACGCTTTAAGGCAGTTCAATCACGAAATTTACGAAATAGGTGTTGTCATGTTATACTAAATAACATTTTTTACATTTTCTATGAAAATAAATTTTAAAGTGGTATTTACTTGCAAATTCGTGTTGATGAAGTGCTCGTGACGGTTGATTCTTTGTTTTCCAATATCACAATATTATCGATTTCTCGAACATTTTTTACAGGCAGCTGGCTTCGAACTTTTTTTAATATTTTGTAGAAAATTCAAGTTTTTCAGTTCACTTCATTAGAATTTATTAGGAGATTGATTCGTTTTTTCGCTTAGTTTTTTTTTGTTTTTCCATTTTGTTTGTACAACTAATCATAAAGTTCTATCTTTTCATCGACTATTCATTTTTATTCGTCAAAATAGTCTTTAATATTAATCTCTTCAATGTAATACACGTTTTTAGATATACAGTAAAACTTTTTCACTCGAAGAACGAACACATTTGCAAATGATTGGTATTACTGGCCGTCGAATTTAAAGAAAATACTTGAAATTATTTCATATACATACACGAACGCAAATACAAACACACTCCCAGACTCACAAATACGCGCACACACATGCATACAGTGACATTTATGTATATATGAAGAATACAAAAATCGCAAATTTCTTCCAAATGGCAGATATCAGAATAAAATCGCATCACATGCAGAATGCTCCCATTCTTTCTGGCTTATTGATGCGATTTTATTTTGTATTTAAAAAAATCAGTCGTAGATGAGTAGTAAAGTACGATGTCATTATAAATTGATGAAGCGAATTTATAAACAAAGGGTGCAAAATATGACTATAAAAAGGAAAAGCAAGCTTGCATCGAATCACTAGAGCTAAAAACTAAAAATTATTTTGATGTCACACAACGAATAGGTCTTTTTCAGGATTTTAATGCCAGACCGATTTGTGTCTTTTTCGTTCTGTTTATTTCTTTTTCTCCTTCAAATATGTGAACATTCATGTACTTATTTTTTCATTCAACTTTCAGAATAATTTTAAAAAAATTTGGTTTTATATGTGTGTAAAGCCACTTGAATAAATTGTAGCAATTAAGAAATATGATAATTACTTTGTTGATTGATACTCGTTAGTTCTCGATTATTTGTAGAGTTTATGACTTATGATTGAATGAAATTGGAAATATGGATTTTAACTGATTTTTCTATAGTTTTTTTTTGCGTTTTTATGTTATTTTTTTTTATTTTTACTTTATTGTGCTGAATATTTACGCGCGACGTACTTTTTCTACGGCACACACGACCGACGTTAAACGCGAGTCTTAATATTCGAAGGGAGTTGAGCGATGAATATAGAACCTAGTAGAAAAAACCAGAACGAGACGACAGTATGTTGTGAAGAAAAGAAACAACATCAGTATACATCATATTTGGATTACGACCACACTCAGACAAATGGCTGAAAAAAAAACGAGATGAACATACCACCGTTCATTGAGTTCGTTTCATTTTATATTCAATCACATTGAAAGAGCAAATACGATTTTATGTTGAACGCGGAATTCATTCTGACTTTCTCTCTCCCTCTCTTCTTTCTTTCTTTCTTGCTTGCTTCTGTTCCATTCCGATCGTTTCATATTGGATTCGTTCACTGTCCCAACTATTTAAATTACACAATGAAACGAAAGAAATGTGAAGAGCTATTTGTTCATCACAATCATCATTGTGATTATATTTTGTTGTTTATGCTTATCTTGCATTTATTCTCTTAATATTGCTTCGAATCGGGAATTTTCTAATTTTTCCGTTTATATTTTTTTAATAAAAACCCCTGGATAAATTTTGTTGGTAAATTTTGACTTCTTTCGCTGATGATGAAGACCATTATATGTGACAAATTAAGACTTCAGTTGCACTTCCGTATATCGTTTTAATTCATTTCAATATTATTAAATTAATAGTAATGAAAAACGATTAGAAAACCAAAGCAACCAGTATATGTATATCTATGCAATGGGGAAAATAATATGTCATTGTTTTTTTTTTCAACTTTTTCTAGTTCGAAACCAAATACATCAAAATACATGTAAATTCTATTTGAAAACAATGGGACAGTTTGCATGTAATTTTATCAACTTCAGCGCAACAAACAGAAACGTTATTTGCATTCGATAAATTATTGAAGAAAATTGTATTCTTTTTGAATTAAATTGAATTTTTAAATAGCACTCATTGTATATGTTATAATTTGTGGTCATTTACTTGTGGTATAATTTACGCACACAACCTAGTTTAAGGTCTTTCTTGTGGAATCATTATTATCAGTATGAACAAAAGTAGCCAAATTTCTTCTGCTTATCTATGAAAGGCGCATATATTCAAATGTTGTGTACTTTGCTAACGAACAGAAAGGAAAGTAGTTTAAAACGACACCAACATACATTCGCCTATCGTTGAATGTTTTTATTTGAATTTTGAACTCATTGATTCAAGTACTATTTGGAAAAAAAATTGGAATTGTTTCGTTAGTTTTGATTTTAGTTTTGATCATTTTCAAAGATGTTCCGTATTCTAAAACAACAAAGTAATACAGATTCGTGCAGATTTAAATTCATATTGAAATCAAATAACAACAATATATATTTGTATTTTTTTTTAAAGAATTTTTCAACGTACGCTCATTGTCAACGAGCAGATACCGTAATACAAACAACTATGACGTGAGTAGAGAATATATCGAAATTTGATATATCAAAAATTGATACGCCTAATGTATTTCTATCTAATTAACTTTCAGGGACCGTGTATTGAAGAAGTGAAATTGTTGCAAAAACATCACGTAGCACCATGTCATAAACCGATCTATAAGCAACCCATTTTGATACACAGAGGACACATGCAATATTTATACGATGCAAATGGCAAAGAGTATTTGGATTGTTACGGAGGCATAGTTACAGTTTCCGTTGGACATTGCCATCCTTATGTTGTTGAAGCCGTCGAAAGACAACTACGGAAAATATGGCATACAACAGTTATTTACATGAATCCATCGCTGAACATCTATTCTCAAAAACTTACGAGCAAATTACCGGGTGACTTGAAAGTTGCCTATTTGGTCAATTCTGGCTCTGAAGCAAATGACCTGGCATTGCTTTTGGCCCGTTTATATACAGGCAACTATGAAATGTTATCGATACAAAACTGTTACCATGGAATGTCATTAGGAACAATGTAAGTGGAAAATAACTAGGGGAACACAGTCATTACGATAGTGCCCTACAAAACTATATTGCAAGGTGCCTTACATTTGTAGTGCAAATTGTGTCAGTAATTTTGTTGAATAGATATTGCAATGAAAAAATTGCAAATTGTTGGGAAATTTTGAGCGAATCTTTGTGGTAATTCAATTGCTATTTTAGGAAAAAAGAATTGGCGTAGATTAATCATTGTTGTGAAATATGCATCAGGTAACTTTAAAAATTGAAGTCATTGTTCCGTGGCCTCTGAATTTGATTTGTTTTAGAAATTCACTAATTTTTCTTCTATTCATATAAAATCAATGATTAATCACATATGTTTGCATATTTTAGTTTGGAATTGACAAAAAAATCGTTTTCAACCTTATAAAATAAAATAATCCAATATTTTACTACAAAACCACCATCAAATTCAACGATCACCTTGTTCAACAATTACAGATATATCTGTACCACAATCTTCCATAAAAATAAATGGTGTCCGCCTTGAAATTTTACATCAACTTCAATTTGAGTTGATCAAGTGGCCTCCTACAAAAAAAAGAACGCAAGACAAAAAATAAGGACAAGGCTCTGGTCCTGAGCCTCAGGACCGAACGTTCGTGATTGGGTGGCCGAAGGTGAAGCGGTAATTCGAAGAATTTTCAAAGGATATTTATGGGCTTTGGTTCTTGTTGTACTTACAAGTACTAATTAAATCACTATGCAAATTTCGCCAAGAAATGAAAACATCTAAGTCCTCAAAATATCAAGAGTGGATCTCTTCAGACCAGCACCTACCCGAGTGCCCACGGCGCCTTGGTGTAAGTTGTATACATTCCTCCGGAAGTGATGACTCAAAATTTTCTCAAAATGAGTAATCTACTTACAAAGTTTCGCTTAGTCAATTAAGATTTGAACATACGTTACATATACTCAAACGACCCCGAGATGCATGAACTGTTTTCTTTGGCCATCATGGAAAAATGAGCCTCAATCTCTGAGCCTTGATAGTATTGTTGGTTTGAACGTTCCTTCGTTCGACATTATTGAAAAACGAATTTGTCCGTTTGTTCGTTTCATAATTTTAGCTCGTTCGTTCGATCGTTCAGTACATTTTAAATACATGGGAAGCGAAGCCAATTATATTATGAATTCCCTGAGCAAGATTGAGAGTAGAGTGTATTTCTCCGCTCTTGTCATGAAAGAGAATACTTCTATCGACTTCAAAATGGTTATGGACGAGTATGTTAATTTTTGTCGATTTTATCATGGTTTTTCGCATTTTTCGCGAAACTGGTAGATAATGATTTTGCGTCTTCGCCAAAATTGTAGTGCGTCAGCTCCCCTATAAGTTTGCTGCAAAGAACTATTCCTTGTCTCCTATCAGATTCGTGAAAAACCACGAAAAAAAAACGCCAAAAGTAAACATCCTTTTCATTGAATATTTTGAAGTCGAAAGAAGTTCCTCCTCTATCATGATAAAATCGGTGAAACACACTTTTTTCCTATGTATTTTAAATGTAAAAAACCGAACGAACGAACGAATGAACGATCGAGCTAAAATTTTCGGACGAACGAACAGAACTTTTTTCAAATTATCAAACAAACGAACAAGCGATCAAAAGTGTTAGGCAGCCAATACTACTTAAGACTAAAAACAAATTTGAGGCACGGTGTAATTGATCGAATAGCTCAATTGAATGAGTTTTTCAAATTCATAAGATGAAAAAATTTGTCAAAATCTAGGGGCTTGACATCGAGTTCAAACTGGAGATTTCCCATTCCTTCAGTGAATCATGGCATTCATCATGTGAAAAATCCAAATCCCTACAACGGTAGATGGGGAGGTGCGGCATGTCGAACGTCTCCTGTTCAAACTGATCGAGAATGCGAATGCTTCGATGGGAAGTGCAAAGCTACATCAAACTACATCGAAGAACTCGAAGATGTATTCAAATACTCGATTCCAAAGGAAAAATGCGCTGGGATGATCGCTGAGTCCATACAGGGCGTGGGAGGGACTGTACAATTCACAAAAGGATACCTAAAGGAAGCTGCAACACTCGTTCGTCTCAACAATGGCTTGTTTATTTCGGACGAGGTTCAAACTGGCTTTGGTCGAACCGGAGATCACTTTTGGGGCTTCGAGTCCCAAGACTTTGTACCTGACATTGTAACAATGGCGAAGGGAATCGGTAACGGTTTTCCATTAGCGGTATGCAATTATTTCTTTATTTTATCTGTTCAACTTACAGCTTTAAACTAGTGGTGGCCATCGAACGCTTGTCCGTTCGTTCGGAATTGTTATGAAAAAGTGTTTTTCAGTTCAAATGGAAAATTTGGTTCATTAATTCGGTTTTTTTACATCAAAAATACATAAGAAGCAAGTTATACATATTATGAATTCTTGATTGAGAATGGAGAATTTCCAAACGCACAAACAAACAATCAAAAGATTGAACGTTTGAGGCCAACACTGTTATGAGTTTTACATTTTCAATATGTTATATTTGTGTATTAATAACATATTACCATTTAAAAAAGTAACATATCAATGAGATAACCATTTATTTTGCCATTAATATTTTTCATTGTATAAATAATATGGATACATCTAACGAAAGTTAACTCATTAGCTATCAGCGTTCGATATTTCGAACAAGGGTAATCCCTACCCATGGGCAAGCATTACAGGCATATACTTAAGAAACAATTGTTTAACTTTTTCATTCATTTTCATTTTTCTGACACCGCCAAAAAAAATTCTGACACCGGCTGAATACTATTTTGATTTTTGCAGGAAAATGACTCCAAGAGTCATGAAAACCCTGATCTTTTCGTGATTATAAAATTGTGTTACACAATATTTTCGATTGAATAGTGGTTCTCTACAATGAAAATTTGATATGTGAATGATATAAAAAATAAAATATAACCAAAGCATGGAAATTGATAAAGGTAGCCGCATCTCAACGGTCCCACGTGTAAAAATGAAAGACTAACTGAAGCGTTAAACATTGTAATAACGGCCTATATGACTGCAAAAGTCATCGTTCAATCTACCAAGTAGGTCGTAAATTGGGGAGAAGTTTTACGTCCAATCCAAACAAGTCCCTGTTGGTAGTTCTGAATTTACAGTTCACGTGGAGATCGAAAGATAAAAACAATTTAAATTATTCTTTGTAGAAATATCTTCCGAAATGTTGAGGGGGCCTTTGGGATATCTTTTGGGGGTTTACAGATAATAAATATTTCCGGGCTTATGACTAACGTTCGAAAAATCGAATAAAGTTTTTCCGGGCTTTTATGGAAAACTACGATACGAATTTTCCATCTGACATTTTTTTCATTTTTTCATGTCAAAATTACTCTAAATAGACTTCCAATTAATATTTTGCAAAAAGTATAACGGTTTTTTATTGAACAGTTTCTGAGCCAGGCTCAGTGGGCCAACTTTTGAGGCTGCCTCAAAAATATGATATTCCAACTAAAAACTACAGATTAAAATTTTCCATATGACATTTTTTCGGAGTTCCCAGGTGAAAATTATGCTAGATAGACTTAGATAGAATATACTTTTGCACCTTGGTAGTTGATGGGTTAATAATAATATGCGGAGAACCAAATTGGCTGGATTCCATAGAAAGCATTGTTAACAAGTTACCACAAATGCATTGACTCCAAAATTTGGAGTCCAAATTGGTTTTATCACAAAACCAAAATGAGCCGAACCATCAGAGCTTATGAAGCAGGGTCCTTGGGGTCAAATAACTCCCTGTTGGAAAAATGTTGAACAGATCACACCTACTACTCACTTTTGCAATTGCAGTCAAATTGTCCATAATCAACGACAAAATTGCCCGTCCACACGAATTTAAAATTTTAATCCTCTTTCTGGACGGCGAACTTTCAGAATTTCCGAGTTATTTGGAAAAACCACAGCTAGGAGTACAGCCTAGTCATGCAGTCTGACTCATTGTTTTATCATATGAAAGGTATTGTCAATGCGCATCTTTTGATGCATAACACTTATGGTGCGTGACCCAACCAGAAAATTCTGGACCACCATTTTTTCGGGGCAAACCGACGCACCCGTCTTTTCACCGTATTTCAAGTCATTTATTTCAAAATTAAGTAATTGAGTAAAATCTATCATGTTTTACGATATTTATGAATATTAATATGACAATATTATTTGAGAAATTGATGGAAATGGAAATCAGTGTAGCTGTATTTTTCTTAGCTGCAGTGGGCGATATCTTCATCCCGACGACAGTTTTTCATATATCTCTCCAATTGTATCATATTTATTAAGTTGAGAGCAGTCAGAATGGAATCTTGATCGATGTTTCTCTTGACTGAGACATACAGAACATGAACAAGTTGCTAGGAATCCAAAGAACATGGTGAAATACGAAGAAAAACAGCATTAAATCGTTTCTCAGATTTATGCTCATATTTCAAACAAACATACATTTTTGGATGGCTCAGCATCTCAGCATTTTGTGTGCAGCGGATATATCCCAGCATATCGACGACGCAAGTCACTGTATAAATGGCGCGCGTTGACGTACACAGCTACATCGATTACACACAAACAGAGTGCACAGAGTTTCCGTTGCACACGAAATGCTGAGATTCTGGGCCATCCAAAAACGTATGTTTGATTTAAAACCATATTGATTAAAAAAAACAAATGGTTAAACACCAAAAGCACACAAATTCGAACTAAATAGAACAGAAAAAACTATAACTAACTTTAGTATTAAGTATGTACTGTGACCCCTATTTCAAGGCCGTTGTTACTACACCAAAAATTGCGCAATGCTTAACTCAATCAAGCCATTTTAACACTTTTGGTGGAAATCCATTGGCTTGCGCTGCTGGTTTGGCCGTGTTGGAAGTTATCGAAAAAGAAGGTTTACAACAGAATTCAAAAGGTTTTTAATTGATATCATGATTTATTGATTGAATGATACTTATAATATTTTTCATTTTTATCAACTCAAAAGATGTGGGAACGTACTTTTTGAAATCTCTAAATCAATTACGGGATATACATGAAGTGGTCGGAGATGTACGAGGACAGGTATGTTAAAAACTAATTGATTTTGAACTACATTTGCTGAGATAAATCAACCCAGAGTGTTAAAATAAAATCTCCCTAACTCTACATTATTGTAATGTTCCAATACCGCACATTGCCCTGGCAATATTAAATATTTAGATATTTTCCTATAGATATTTGTCGGTCTTCCTTCAATTTTATAGCATTTGGTTTACATTAATTTCTTGACTTTGTTTTCTCGAATATCTTTCTTTAAACAACAAAATGAAAGTCCACATCATTCAAAAATCGGTACATATTGGCACGTATCTGTGAACAAAGTTTTTTCAACAAACTGTTTGCAATTTTGGCCAATATTCCAATATGTCGAAAACCAAAACATGGCCGCCATCTTGGATTCAATTCGAATCCAAATACCACAAAAGTGCGCACGAGATCGAGTCAATGGCCACTTCTTTTTAATAAATTGACTAACGCCAGTTGCTGAGCTTAGCTGCTGACTCGTATGCGTTGCGTTGCGTGGTTTCAACACATTCACAGTATAAAAACGAGATATCCTTCAAACATAGACCAACCATTAAACGAAATGCGTTCTGCACGAAAGTAGTAGTCTTGTAAAATGTTAAATTTCGGAAGAAACTAGTATAGCTAGAGTATCCACAAATAGCAGAAGTTATTAGATTCTATACACACAGGAATAAGTACTAGGAATAAGTACTATTGAGGTTTAGTGCCGAATAAGGAAAAAAAATTGATGAAATTCAATTTTTAGTACTTATTTATGTGTGTGTAATTTTTAGAATGTTATAAAAGAATTAAAGTCTATATTAGACCACATTCACCCATGTACAACTCCTTTTGAAGGTCAGAACCGTGATAGTCTCGAATTATCGGTATTTATCACCATTTTTTTCATTCTGACCCCAAAATAAGTGAAATCATGTGCCCTAATTGGAGTTTTGAAAATATAAACCAAGCAAAAGTTGTTCCAAAAATGTTCAATAAAAATATAAAATTGATAGAGTTTTATTCGAGGGGAAAGTAAAAGCGATAATAATCTGAAGAAATAAATGTAGGGTTTTGTTAAACTATTTGTTTTGACATTTATTTCTCAACAAGAATTCAAAAAGTTTTTGGTGATTTCTAGTACTATAAATATTTCTAACTTGTTTTCACTACAAAGTCAAAAAATATCTTGTTGTGAAATGAATGCCAACACAAACAGTTTAACATAACCATAAATTCGTTTTGTGAGAGTAGTAAAGTAATAGTTGAATTTTGAAAGTAATAGTAACCCATTTTCCATTAGTTTTTGTGCAACTATTATTATGCTATTAACGTGCTATTATTACAATTGCATTTCTATTACTTTATTCTTTCATGTTGAAAAATCAATAGTAAATTGCAAACTAATTGAAAGCAAAAGCACCCAATAGAAAAGTAATAGCTGAGCGATTTTCCACAGTGAGATCAATCGTAATGTAATGTAATGTGTTTTATTGGAGGTTAAAATTGTATCATATATACAAGGGGGAAAGCAGTAATCTAGTACTGCATTCAATGCCGATTCAATGCCAATTCAATGCCACTAAATTCAAAACAATGCTATTCACTGCAATATTGCAGTGGATATCCACTGCTGTCATCGATTGATGTACTAGATTACTGTTGACAGGAGTGGATTGCAGTGAATAGCATTAATTTGAATTTAGTGGCATTGAATTGGCATTGAATCAGCATTGAATGCAGTACTAGATCACTGCTTTCCCCCTTGCATATATACGATAGTAATTAGTATAGTATTCAAATATTAGTATTTTACATTCTTTTTTCTGTGTGTGTGAGATCATTCAAGACGGGCGTCATTGTGCATAGTTTACAACGAAGTTTAGATTCCAAAAAATTGTTGACTATGAGATAATACAAAACGGCATGTGAAATTCGAAAATGAAGGCTCAAAATTGAATTTACGACCGAACATACAAAGGAATTTTGTACAATCTCTTTGAGTACTAGGCTAATTATAACCAGATAGCAAACGCCTCTTTCACTCGATTCATGACAAACCAATTTCTTCATTTATGAAATTCCAAGTCAGTCTTCTTTGTACCAAAGAGATAAGACAACGTTAAAAATAATATTGTACATTGATATACAAACAAGATTCGAAAATCGACAAGCATGCATGTGAAAAATATTCATATATGAATCGAAAAAATTATGAAGGCATAATCATGATTTTGTCGAATGCCTATGTTTCAAAAAATATAACGTAAAGAGGAAAATTCAATTTACTTATTTTATTGTCATTGCCATAATATTACTCTTTCTGCCATTTTTGTCTTGCAAATCAAGGAAATTCAAACGGAAACGGCCCGTGGCCACTAATTTTAATCGCAACCCGTGTGGAAATTTTTTGACTAGTCAGTCGAATAATTTGGGACATTTTGACTGTATAAAAGTGATTGTTTCGAACAAAATAAGCAACTGCAGTTAACTTTAATCACAAATCACCCTTAGTCAAAATTAGGGTTTAAAAACGCGTTATTTTTTTCAGTGTTTCTTAAAAACGTTTTTTTACAGAGCCGTTATATACCGCCCAAAAAACGTTTTTTTCGTTTTTTATCGTTATTTCTGCGGTATTTTGGACTGTCAAAAAAAACACTACAGAAAAATAACGTTTTTATAACACCGTTTGCGGTATTTGTCGAAACGTTTGTAAACCCTAGTCAAAATGTCCCAAATTAGTCGACTGACTGAAAGAATAACTAAACGTGATTGTCTCCATACAAAACGCATGATTTCAATCAACTTAGCCAGTTTTAGTTGTGTATCACTACATACAGTTACATACAACTGAGTGACTGTTAGTCATTTTATTTGCACACGGGAAGGCCATGACTTTGGCCAAGTGGCCAAACCATTGGCAGCACTGCTCTTAATTTCATCGCAAAAGAGTATAAACAATACATTTATAGGTGCTGACATCTAGGTTCATCCCATTTATGTATGTCAACACCATTTAAATGTATTTATTTATTTATTTATTTATTTATTGATCTAGTACAGACCCTTTTACAATAATCGCTTATCTTCAATTGCTTTCACATATTTGTTTCTTTCATTAATCTTCAATTATTGCAATTTACTTTCATTAAACTGTCTAACTGCTGACCAAAAGAACTGATTTTTCAAGTAGTCGCTTTTGTATGTCGGTAGTTTTAATAATTCTGTGTTATGTGTTGGTCTATTGTTGTTCCACACTAGTTTCGATTTTAAAAAATTTGAATCTAAATTATCATGCAATAAATCATATATGAACACACAACAGGCATATACATATCTACTGTGAATCGAATCAATATTTAGTTCTGAGCAACGGTCATCATAGGGACGAATTGTGTAATTATTATTTGCATTGGGATATTCTTTGAGTGCCATCATAGTAAATCTTTTCTGAACTCCCTCAATAAAATCCTTATCTGTGGCCGTGGAAGGATACCAAATAGCAATACCAAACAATAGTTTACTCTTTACGAATGAGTTGAATAAAACAACAAGAGTGTCAACGTCGAATTTTTTACCAGCTGTGCGTTTTATGAATCCCATTGTTGAGTTACATGTGGCAACTAATGATTCAATGTGTTTCTTAAATGTTAAACGCTCATCTATTCTTATACCCAAATCCCGAAAATCACTAAATCTGTTCAATAAGACGTCATGGTATATTTCCCGATTAGTTTTCTCTCACCTCAAATAATAGAATTTTAATATATTTCTCAAATATTGTCGGTAGATCATTTATGTAAATCAAAAACAATACAGGCCCTGGGACACCTGTGTGCATTAAATAATCATTGGAGAGGCTATTATTAATTTTCACTCTCATCGATCTCGAATTCAAATATGAAGCTATCCATTTAATTATGCCTGGGTCAAACTGCATGTCTGTCATTTTTTTCAACAAAATTGCATGATCGACTCTGTCGAATGCTTTAGTGAAGTCAGTATATAAAATATCAACTTGGCATTTCTGAGCAAATGCTTCATTTGTAAATGTTACTAGCTCCATTAGGTTTGTGTTTATTGATTTTCCAAGGACAAATCCGTGTTGGCAGTCACTTATACGGTTTCTAAAGTGGGACATTATTTAATTGTATAATATTTTCTCAAACAATTTCAATAATGAAGGTAGTAATGCAATACTTCGATCATTTTCGACATTTTCTTTTGGTCCCTTTTTAAATAATGAAATAACGTGTGAGGTTTTCACAGAATTTGGTAGTGTGCCAGTCTAGGGGGAAAGAACGACACAAATTTAAAGATAACATGGAAATATTGCCAATGCCTAACAAAACGTGCAAATGCGTGCAAATACGACAAACGAATGCTTGAAGATGTATGCGTATTTGCCATTCTTATTCGTGCTCAGCAAGCACTGCTCACTACGAACGAGACGAAGCAACATGGAAACAACAACAATAACACAGAGGATCGCTATGCAAATGCTTGCAAATAGACGTGAATACGGAAAATACGTCAAGTCGTTCTTTCCCCCTAGGTGCCAGTTGTCAATGATTTATTAAACAAAAGTGTAATCGGTTTCGCCAGTGTAAATCTGCAGTTCTTTATGATAATTGGCGAGAAATTGTCAACACCGATACCTTTATCTGTTGGGAAATTTTTCATTGCATCATATACGTCTTTTTCAGTTATGACAATTTGTGTTTGATTATCCAATTCGTTCAATATTCTATTTATTTCGATATCATTTTTATCCCCACAAAAGACTGACGAGAAAAATTCGGCGAACAGACTCACTATTTCTGATTCACATTTGCCCTCTTTGTCTTTGTATTTTATTTTTGATTCATACCCTTTTGACGACTTTTGCTCTCTTACGAACGACCAGAATTTTTTTGGGTCTTTTTTTATGTTATGCGATATTGTACTGTTGTACTGCTCATAAAGAATTTCATTCAAATCATCAAATTTTTTTAGTATTCATCCTGTGTGTTACTCATGCCATCTTTTTTCTTTAAAAACTCACTATTTCTTTTGTTCCTAAGTTTTCGTAATTCGGTATTGTACCATGGTTCTTTTCCTTATTTTCAATTTTGGAACGAATTATTCATATGCGCATGCTATTGTGTTATAAAAGCAGTCAAATGTTACTTATTGATTTCGATGGAATTTAGAATTTCACTGAGATCAATTGTTCCAAAATAATTATTCATTGCATAAAAATCAGTCTTTTTGTAGTCATAAATAGTCTCAATGATTTCCTGTCTTTTGGTTAATTTCTTTTTTGGAATTACATTGTGAATAGTGCATTCAATTGCAGGATGTGCTTCATCAATTTTCATAATTGGATTTTTGCATAATTTCAAATCATGTTCGATTTCATCATTTACAAATAATAGGTCTAAAACGTTTCCTTTCTTATTTGCTACATAATTAATTTGCCTAAGGCCTAATGAATTTATGTCATTGAAAAAATTTGCTGTGAATTGTGGTTTGAAATTGCATGGTGCTAACTTATTTTCGTCATTTAAATTATATTTTACATTTGACAGGTTAAAATCCCCTAACAGAATTACAATATCATTGTCATTTGCATTTACTTTTATTTTATACTACTTTATCGTATGTATTTTTGTCATTTGATCTACTCGGTGGAATGTATTCACAAAACACAATTATAGCCCTTCCATTGGTTAAAATCATCCGGTTTCCTACCATTTCAATATCACTAAAATCATTTAAATCAATTTGTTCAATATAATAATTTTCATTTTTCTTTATCGCAATTAATGTGCCGCCACCAGATGATTTTTTGCTATTCAATATTGAACGATCACAGCGAAAACAGAGAAACTATCACAAAAATATTCTTGGTCTAAATTTCCTTCATCCAAAAAGGTTTCAGTCAATGCTACTATATCATATTCACTGTCAAATGTTTTTGGTTTAATATTTCGATTTTTTTTTCTTAAACTCTCAACGTTTTGTACATATATATATAAAGCGAAGTATTCCCAGAGAATTTCCATCGCAGAATTTTTACTTAAATCTATCGGTGTTTGTATGTCATTTTTGGTTTGTTTTTTTTCTTGTATTTTGAGGTTTTGTATTTTTTTTTCGATTGTGATTTTCTACCTTTTCTTGATTTTTTTGTTGCTTTTGTTGTTTGAAATTGAATCTGTCTTATTCAATTGCTTTAATAGAGCTCCTATCTTTTCAAAAAAGTTATCAACATTTTCATTATTCAAGTCTAAATTTTCTAGTTTTTGCATGCATAGTAACATTTCATAATTTATAATGGCGGTATCGTTTTCGTAATTACTGGCTGTTTTGTTGAGCATCCCATCATCCCTCGAACTTTTGGTCAATGCCCGGCTGAAGAAAGTTCGGACCTCTGCGTTGTTCACGTCGCTCTTTACCATACTCCTTATCCCAGAGACGTATTTCCCAGTGTTGTGCCCATAGAGATTTTTCGTTCACATACTGGAGCAAGTCAATGCTACAACCGATCCGATATGAAATGCCAAATCGTCGCTTTGCAATATATTCATCGGTGCAACTGTCTTTTACCAGTCTTTTCACTTCAATCGCATTTGGATCACGATCAATTGCATTTTTTATCGTCTCATTTCTGTTTAATAAATCAAACATTTTATTCGGTGTAATAGAAGGATCAACAATAGTATTGTTTATACTCATTTGCGATGACGTTCAACGAAATACCATTGATTACTTTCGTGTGTGCAATGTGGATGGTTGTTGAATCTCATTCAATGCCACTAAGCTGTCGACATCTTTCTCCGGCTATACGACAAACAACAGAACCATCATTGAACATAAAAAAGACATGTTCAATTGTGTTTGTTTCGTTAGTTTCAACTTTGCCGCTACGAGAGGTCACTTTTGTCGTTTCTTGTTGTTATTTCACATGTAAAATCAATGGTATTAGACGAGGATGCGTGTGTGTACAGATGAGTCAACCAATCTTTATAGTTGTTGAAATAGAAGCGACCCGTTTTCAACACAGAGAAAATAAAGTCTAGAATATCGATAGGTCCATCGGGAAATGGTTTTGAATTGACTGCAACAAAGGGTACTCAGAATCAACTGTACGATTAATCATATTCAACTACTGCTAATAAAATAATGTGTAAAAATTCGCTTCCGAAGGTTTTAGTGATGCTCCATCGAAACACGACACAAATATTTACACACGCGATTTCAGACATTTTAGGCATTTATTTTTATCCCGCGCTCTTACTTTATCCCAAAGATCATAAAATTACTGTCACCCTTTCAACGTTCACAGGGTCTAATGATTGGCGTGGAGTTTGTTGAATCGAAAGAAACACGCGTACCCTTATCAAAAAATCAGTTTGAACAAATTTGGAACTGCACAAAGGACTATGGGGTTCTCTTCGGTAATTTGAATGAATTGCTTATATCATTTGAATTTAAAAATAATAATTACTTACTGTTATATAGGTTGTGGTGGATACTATGGAAATGTTATGCGAATAAAACCACCGATGTGCATTACCAAGAAGAATGTAGACTTTGCTATAGAAGCAATGCACTGTGCAATCAAATCTATCAAACAATAGTTTTTGTTACAAAATAATTAAATATACATCTTAAAATATTTTGGTTTTCTATTTTAAACACGTAACAAAGATGTTTATTTATCAATTGTTACTATACGATCAATAAAATAAACTTTTTAATTTAACGGTGCACACAAATATACCGGCTTGTATATGCGGTCTTTTGTATACTGATGAAACTCAAATCTTGGCCACAAATTGGAATTTCCACAAACTGAATCTTCCTCTATTGTTGCTAGGTTCCATAAAATTGTAGAAAAAATGTAGAATTCAAATCAGTCATCCGATCCTTGATGTTTTCAACAACTTATTTGGCTCCAGGAGAGTTTAATATTTAATATGGGAATAAGACTGCTATAAATTTCTATGAAATGTGTTTTAATAATTGTAGTAAACAAGAATTGTAGTGGCCCGAAAATAATCGTACAGTTAATTGTAGTCAACTGTAGTAGCACGAAAATAATTGCTCGAATTGAGAAATCCGTTTGGCCATATATTTGAATGTCGTTGGGGAGTATGGAACGTCATACAAGTGGATCGTGGTGACATCATAACTAAGCAATGGCTCATGGAAATTCTTTCAAATAGGTTGATTTGGATAGGAAATGAACCCATTCAATGGGTAAATGGTGGTAAACGGCCTAATTTTCTGAGCTCTAACGAGCCACAACAGTCTGGACCCACTTCGGACCAATTTTTGAAAAAGAATTTCAATTTATCCTACTTATGGGAGCTATTGACCTGGATAAATGGTGGTAAATGGCCTAATTTGGTATAACGACCAAAAAAATGTCGGTCCAATTTCAAAAAGAACATCAGGTATGTTATAGCGAAGAATCGTGCTTTTTGACAGATGTACTAAATTGAATGTTTTCTGTGTCGCCATCTGGTTGGTGATACTAATATCTTCTCGCACGGTTCAGATGAAGATTTTATTTATTGTTTATTCGATTTTATACAAAATCACTTTTTCATTCATAAACCCAATTTAGAATAGAAAATCACAGTTATTTTGACAGTCGAGTTATTTTGCATGATCGAAAATGTGGGAATTAATGTCCACGAAGAGACAAAAGAATGATTTGCCATTTATTATTTTGTACTAGTGTTTTTTTTTCAGATAATATTCGGCTTCTTTCAAAACAAAGTTGCAACACTTGAAATTGGTCGTGCCGTGTAAACTTGATGATGACAATTTTTTCACTCTTATGTTTTTAGGCATTTAGCGTGCAAAATAACTCGACTGTCGAAATAACTGTGATTTTCTCTTCTAAATTGGGTTTATGAATGAAAAAATGATTTTGTATAAAATCGAATAAACAATAAATAAAATCTTCATCAGAACCGTGCGAGAAGATATTACCAACCAGATCATCAACACAGAAATCATTCAATTTAGTACATCTGTCAAAAAGCACGAAAATACTTAAGGTTCTTTATCCTGAGTAAAAAACAGCACTTGTCTTGGATATGATGGATATCAGAGAATCATTTCAGTTTACAACTGAATTCCCAGTAACTGAATGCAGTGACTGCGTGCGTCGATGTGAGTAAGCGGGCGCTCTACATTCAAGCGCAGACGTGTATATACATTGATTTACACTCAATTGGAGTGAGTGTGCGTGCTAGAGAGGAGAGGAGAGGAGAGAAGAGAACGAACGATATGTGTCGCATTGAACGATTTGAGTGAACGTCGTCTTGACACAGTGTCAGTGTGGCGAATACTTACTTTTTGTTTCTTTTCGTTCCTTCTTCTTTTTCTTCCAACAAATTTGTTAGCAGCACACACACAAACACAAACACAAACACAAACAAAAAAGTTATATTCTAAAACTAAATACAACAAACCAATAATCGAATGTCCGAGAATGAAAACGCAACTTCTATTCACAACACATATAAGTGAAACAAAAATAAAAAATTTATTGAAATGAAACAACAAAATCGAATTTTTTCAAAGTGTAACAACAAAAAAGATTTTTTTAAAGTGTAACATCGGTATGTAGTAAGTGTAATAACATACCGATGTTACACTTTAAAAAAATCTTTTTTGTTGTTACACTTTGAAAAAATTCGATTTTGTTGTTTCATTTCAATAAATTTTTGATTTTTGTTTCACTGAAATGTGTTGTGAATAGAAGTTGCGTTTTCATTCTCGGACATTCAATCAAACATTGTTCTGTTTATTTTTTGAATTTGATTTTTTTTTGCTTGTGTTTGTGCTGTTGACAAATTTGTAAGAAGGAACGTCAATCGAAGAAACAAATAGTAAATATCCGCCACACTAACACTGTGTCAAGAGGACATTCACAACCATCGCTCGATGCGACAAATTTTGTTCGTTTTCTTCTCTCCTCTTCGCACGCACACTCACTCCCATTGAGTGTAAACCAAAGTAAATGCATGTCTTCGCTTGAATTTAGAGCGCCCGCTCACTCACAGCGATGGACGCAGTCACTGCATTCAGTTACTGAGAATTTAGCTGTAAACTGAATATCTATGCTGAAATGATTCTCTGCCTATACTTTCCCATAGGGTGGCAGCACCAAGAAAATTCAAATTGTCGCGCTGTTTTGTTCGGAAAAAAATTCCGAAATTAAATTGATTTGCCTATTGAAAGTGCATTTTCTCCTCTCATGAGAGCGCTCGCGTCGCTACAGTTGTCATTTAAGTTGTTTTCGGTCTTGCTGCCATCCGATATACTTTCCCCTAAACTTTTCTGTGTACGAAAAAGTAAAATTATTTACATTTCATGCAATTTTATTGAACAAATAAACACGGTTTCAGTTTTGATTTTGGATGAAAACACATTTTAATAAATATAGAAAATTATCAAAAATATCAGTTTTCTTTGATTTTATACGGAATAGACTTTCACATAGTCAACAATCAGACCGGAATCCCGGCTATTCCACGTTGAGTACCATTCATCAGCATTCATGTAAAAGCTCAGTTCTGCCTATAAATTAAATTTGAAATGATTTGATTCAATATATTAAATTAACCAATCGCCAAAAACGAGCAACAAAAACGCCGGCTGTACGTGGAACCGTGCGTTAGATCAATATATATTGACAAATAAAAATGCCCCTTGAAAAATTGTGATCTAACGCACGGTTCCACGTACAGCCGGCATTTTTGTTGCTCGTGTTATTAAAATTAAAATATATTTAGTTCTAGATGGATTTTTCAAAATTATGTCAACGCCGGTAAATATGAAGTGATACCGGGAAAATTTATATTGATATATCAAGTTTCCCGGTGAACAAATCAAAATTTCCATCTTTAGTTTCTGTGTGCACATGGCCGTACAGCCGCTGAGAAAAAAATTACCTTTGGTGACGTATTTTCCCAAGGTTTTGGTGTCTTTAGCCATCCAGTCTGTGAATTATCTGGAATACATAACCATATATATCACACCTCAATTTCCTAATAAACCACATTTTATTTTAAGTCCTTACGACATTTTTTCGATATTACCTGGAAAATCCGCATTTCCGCCAACGCCCACACCAAGGGCTATGTGAAATTCTTGATCGAATGGTGCCATATTTGTCCCTGCTTCCCAATAAATCGCATTTGCAATAGATTTCAATTGTTTATAGCCGCCAGTATCCGTTCCTAAACAGTAATTTCAATCGGATTTTTATTATTTATTATTTAGTGATGAGCACATGTCAAATACTTTGATAAAATTTATACTGTGATTCATATTATCAATATTTTCAACAGGTTTTCTCTTAGATCGAGAAAAAAAATCTAAAAAGCTGATTGGAATGTCCTGTGAAAGGCGTTTTTTAACATAGATCCCTTTGAAAAAACATCAAAGAATGAACATTGTGCGCAAGTTCAATTCGACAACGCCATAACGGATAGAGTGGCCGTGTGTTTTCAGATAATGTGTACAAAAAATGTGTATGATACTGATGAAGAAGAGAGTTTGAAGAAGATTCAGAACAGACTGCGGAGTGCACAGCAAGTGTATGAACTCGATCCGGTCTTCGTTTGGTTTTGGGTGGTATTTTCAATTGACAATAAATAATCGCCAATATCATTGTTTAATTGGACATTACAAGCGCAAAGAAAAGTGAAGAGACTTGACTCGCCAAATCAATGAACGAATTACGCGAATGATTCGATTTTTAGCCAGGTCCACGCTCTGCAGATTTCAACGTGTATGTAGACCACATTCTTTGCCATCTCAGTGCAAAGTATGAATACGCTCTGCAGGATTTGTTACAGTACATTGCAACAGAATGGCACCGGATTTTTATCCCTCGAGGTAAAATCATTTTCAAATATCTTGAAGTGACCAAATATTTTCAATACTTTTTACATTAGTGGGTAATAGCAGAAATAAAGTTAAACATCAATTTCCTATGTGGTAGGTATAAATTTTGCAGAAAGTTTTGGTGTTCTGACGAAAATGCATTTTACCCCGAGAGGTAAATTTATCCCGATCAACAAAAATTGGCCGAAAGAGAATTGGAAAAACTTGCGATAAAATTGATCAATGACAAACGAACATTGGAAGCTCGCCAGTCAAAGGCTATCGGCGCACAGGAGTTCGAATACTGTTCGAGAAAATGAGCTGACATTTTTGCACAACAAAGTTATGCTTTCGACAGGTGGAAAAACCGAAAAAAGCCGATGGAATGAGGAAGAAGAAGTATCGGTATTATTTGTGCCGTGGATGTGAGAAAGTGCCTGAAGCAACAGAAGCTGTCAACAACAACCATTTGCGCAGAACAAATCGACAGCTTACGAAGCAACGAAAGAATGTTTGTAATTTAATCCTTTAGAATTTTCTTACTAAAAAACCGCAAAATATTAATATAAAATCCTTTTTTTATAGTATAAACAGAATTTTAGGAAGACAAACTTCCCTTGTTACATTTGTTTTAATGAATAGACTAATTGAGATTGGATGTCCTTATCAATATTATGAAATAATCAAATAAAAAATGAATAAAGTGTGTTAGTGTTTTCAAGTTGAATATATTGGCATTAAATGCAATTTTACCGAATTCGATGCCGTCCACTAAAAATTTTATGCTTGAACTAGTCCAAACGACCGAATACGTGTGGAAATCATTTCCAAAGTGCTCCGTTCCAAAATGAATCTGTTAATGTTGAGGAAATTATTACGCATTATTACTCAATTTAGGGTAAATTATTATATTTACTCACACTTTTTCGAGCAGCCTCACGAACTGTATCACCTGAAAATAGGTTTGAAGGAAAAATACATAGGTTTAGCAGAATATACACAGAGAGCTAGTGCGATTGAATGCTCACCGTTGGCGATCACACAAATACCAGTCAGAATTTTGCCATCAAGTGGGATACCGTCTGATTTTTCTAAGATTTCATTCCCGCGAATGAAGGCGATACGAATTTGACCATTTAAATAAGCCAAGTCCCCTGTTCCTCTATATATATTGTCTGATGGTTCCAAAAATATTTCTGTTATGGAAAAAAAGAAATGTATGAGAATATCAAAGGCAATGAGATCGATGAAGTGTCTAGTTTCGTACGAGGAAAAATCCAGTCTCCCTTCGGCAATTTCGCACGAATTTCAACCCTGCCATATTTAAAGTTGAATGTTTTTTTCGAACGGAACTTGGTCGAAACAACTGGCGGCAAAATCCGTTTCAATCCTGCTTGTCTCTCGCATTCCTGTTTTGGATCAATGAACGATGTACACCTAAAAAAAACATAGGCTTTATAAAATACATAGATAGAGCTAGTGCGATTGAATGATCTAGTTTGAGTCTAAAAGATAAAATTATTTTCAAAGAAGTATTACTCCCTGGAGTCAATGAGAAAATGACCAGAACGTATATCAGTTTCTGAAAATCCCGATTCATGAACACGATACAACAGTTTTGGAAATATGTTCAAATTTCCATTGGACACATTCCACACACTCGGATAATTTTCGTAAAGCACAAATTCAGCATCCTATTTTGAATCGAAGGAAAATTAATTCAATATTAAATCAAAATACAAATAAGTCAATATTGAAAATATCTGAGTATGTATAATTACCTCAAATTCTAAAGGCATTCTAACATCTTGACTCCAACGATCAAGTAAACCCTGATTGAATTGTTCTTCAAATATCAAAGTTCCCTTACAACTGACACGTTTTCTATTGACTGTAGTTATAGATGGCTGACAATTTTGATGACTTTGTTGATTGTTCTGATTCTGTTGACTGTGATGATTTTGTTGGTTTTGTTGATTATATTGATTTTGTTCGTTGTATTGATTTTGGCTTTGCTGCTGATTATTGTATTGGTTGTTTTGATTTATTTGTTGGTGTTGTTGTTGCTGTTGGTTTTGTTGATGATAATGATTTGGTTCTGTGGTTCCGGGCCAATAGTTTGTCGAAGTAGCTCTTGTTGTAGACCTTGTAGTAGGTCTAGTTGTGCTTGTTCGTGTAGGTCTCACCGTTGGTCGGGATGGTCTTGTCGTGTATTCTTGGTATTGTGTTTGCGGTTGTGTATATATGTTTGGCTCTTCATAAACGAAAATTGGTGTGGTTCTGGTTGTTCTTTGTGTTGTGTATTCTTGTTCCCATGATGAAACACCACCATTACTATAATTCACGTCATCACTTGATCCAATCGATCCTCCTGATCCACTTGATCCACTTAATCCACTTGATCCTCCATAATGAGAATCGTAAACAAAATGATCTACATTTGAATTGGGCGATAATTTTATTATGCAGATAGCTAACTTTATATGTGGAGTCAAAACCTGGATATTACCTGGATATACATATCGTTGATTGTCTAAGCGGTACCCAAAGTTTCCATGTTGAACATATATCCAAAAGTGAAGGACATCCCCACGTTGTAATTGATACTGATTATTTTCATAAGACCACCATCCACTTGACTTAGTTCTAGCTTCCCCATAAAAGTCGCCAACTTCATTTGCTTGAATCTCTTTATTAATCTTTCCGTGAAATGCATATAGAAGAATCCCATTCGCATCTATTTAAATTTAAAATTTCGAATTTTCAATGAAAAACGGAAATCAGTGATAATTTCGCTGTAAAACAATCTAAAATAGTTGGGTTTTTCAGTAAATAGTCGTACGTATTTGTGTTATGTTATCACATGAAGTTCAAGATCATGTAACACTATGAGCTCGCGGCTTTCAAGCGTCATATCGTTCGTATCAGTGTAGCAGTGTTTTGTTTCATTTGATAATACCGACCATTTGTTCATATTTCTTTTTGTGTCACCAAAATGAAACTGGTTTTTTGCTTCTCTTTCAATAAAATGTCACTTTACCACATCCGAAAAATGTATGTTTGTGACTGCATTTAAATGTCGAAATGACTATTTTCATTAAATACAGAATTAGAAAATAAACACATATCGCAGATGATGGAATTACACTAAACTGCGCAACAAGTGAGTGGTTCATAATGTCAGTTAAATCATGTAAAGTGTACATGATTTGCGTCGCAAAGGGAAAACCCGTGCATTTTTGTATCAATAATCAATTTACGAGAAGGAATATAGCATCATAATAGGAAATGGAGAAGATTGCTTACCTGGAATTGAAATGCGAAAACCTCGCGACAAAACTACAGCGGTTGGCTGTGGAATTTGATAGTCTGATCTGCTTTGACCAGTCACAATATTTAGTGTGATAACACTTAAAATGAACAACACTCCACAATATTTACACTCCATTTGCTCAAGTATAATTGGATGTTAGCATCCTTTCCAATGAAACAAATGACCGGAGGTGATGATGGTGAAGATGACGATAATTTTGTGTTACTCCTTTCAAACACTATTTGTTAGCTTATTCGTTGGCCATTTCTTTCTCGCTTATCAACGTTCCCAAAAATAAATTCAAATTACTGCGACAAATATTAGTGACAACAATATAAATAACATTCAATGCACGGAAACACCAACTATAATTGAATTAATCGTTTCCAAGTGACAGAAACTAAGGTGTAATGCGCTGTATACAGCCTTAGTGGAAGGACGCACACAATAACTAACAACTGATACTGCCCAATACGTTTCTATCTATAACGATGTATTGTCGTTTGACGATGTTTTTGTGTGATTGAGATGTGGCGGTGATCGTTTCTCACTTGATCGGCAATGCCAGACGTATGCTAGATCAACTGCCTCTATTAAAGTCGTTGTTCTGAATACGAAAACAACATACAAACGAAAAAGACGCCTGAACTAATATCAAGAGTATAAATCGAACTGAAGCATCAATCCATTTCAATGAAGAGATACGCACCGTTTTTGGCTAAAACCCGATTTTCATGTTATCACAGTTGCTTTTTCTCCATTCATTCCATCCTTATCACACTCACATTTGAATTGCTGGCATAGTCTGGATTGGTGAAATATCTGATTTAATTGAATCTTTTTCAATAACAATCTCAATTAAATATATTTTTCAACCCAATTCCACAATGAGAATTTCTCATTTTATTTTTGGTTTGATGAAATACAAATAAAAAACTTGTTTTGATAGATTTGTCATTTAACGCCTTTCAACTTCCTCACATGTAGGTGTCGCTTAACATATGTTTTGACATTTGCTTTATAATTGCAAGTTCAGAATGAAGTTGGGTTATGGTGCCGCTTTTGCCACAAACTTCTCATCAATTATATTTCATCCATTGAAAGAATTGGATAATTTTCCTCTGTAGTTTCACAACCAATAATTTTTCCTATAGAATTTATTTGGTGTTAAATATGGCTGACTTTGCAAAATTCGCCAACCTTCCTGGCATCGTATGTATTATTTTATAGGTTTTAAAGTATGTCAGAATAATTTTTTGTTTTTTTTTTGTGTTTCTCCGTAGGCCTACGATCAACCAGACGTTTATGAAAATAAAACACCTGATGCTCCCGAATGCACGTCAAACTTATATGAAGACACCGAAGCTGAATGCATCGAACGCTTGCATTTCTCGTCCGACAATTCCAACAATAAGATAGATTATTCTCAACATAATGTGCGCGGTGGTTGCTGGGAGCTAGCGGGTCATGGTGAAAAAGAGACGCCAATTGAAAAGTATCGACGCATCAAATGTGAAATGGATGAGCTTTTGAATGAAATCGTGGATCTAAATATATGTGCAGCCGTTTCAAAGAAGGATAAAGAAAGCTATGAAGCTGTGAGCCAAGCTGTAAACAGTGCACAAAAAGTATTGGGTAGTTTAAAATTGGACAGTGTGCTCGGTAGTGAAACGATTCCATCTGCATGCGACAGTGAGATTAAAAAATTGCTCATTCAAATAGAAGGTTTTCGGAAAAACAATGCCAGCCAAATTTCAGCTGAAAAATCTACACAACAGTTGGAACAGACAAAAAGAATCGCCGAACTGGAGGCCCGTTTGCATCATATTGAAGTCATCATCGGTAAAAATCATTCTCAACCAGATAAACTCAACAGATTGGCTAGCACATTTGATACTAGAGACACCTCACTCGTCGATACCGTCCAACAAATTTCAACAAAAGCCGCTTTATTACAACCAGCTCAACTGGATTTAATCGAGAATCGAGTCTCAGTGTTGTCTAGCAAACTCAATACAATCAAGGAAAAAGCATTGGTTATAAGTGGAAAAAATGGTGCAAACGATGAAAGCGATAGGGTCGCGGCTCTTTATGACATTGCCAAGAAAGTTGAACCAATTTCGAAATTTTTACCAGACATGCTGAATCGAATGCAGGTACCTGTCTATTATCTAGCATTTAATGACTATTACTCTTACCTAGCATTTAACCTCTAATCTAAATCACTCACTTGCAGGCTTTGGAAACACTTCACAGTCATGGTGAATATCTGACAGACAAATTAAATTTTCCCTCCTTTCAATGAAGTCTAAAATGTCTTTTTTTCTTGTTCACACAGCTAACAGCTTCAACAAAACGACTTCTGAGTTAGAATCGACACAATCTACGTTAGTTTCAAACCTGAATGGAAATAAAGCTCTTCTGCAAAACGTCCAAGAGACATTCGCCTTGAATTTGGAAAGTGTAAACCAAGAGATTGAAAAACTCGAAACACGGCTTAAAGCTTCCGAAAAGAAATGAATCTCATATACTTAACTTTCACACTTACATAATTGTGATTCGAATGGCTATCAAATCAGTATTGAGTCATTAGGTTAAGATTAATCTTTATCAAAATAAATATATCCGTTATTGTTGACCTTCAAACCGTAAAACGAGCACTGTATGCCCAAGACCAACTTCCAACCAAAGGTTTTTTTTAATCATACCTGCATAAAATAACTATGGTTCGATTCCTTGAACATTTGGCTACATAAATTGCGTCAACATCACATATGTGTATAAACATATAGAGGTGGCCATTTTATCAATTTTGGCCGAAAAAATCCCAACGGCCAATTTGCTGGCCTATTTTGATGTTTTACACCGAAAATAACATTTACTTTTCAAGAACTTTCCAATGATATACATAACTTTTTGATCCGACCACCTGTTCAAAATCTCAAAAAAAAAAAATTTCAAATTTTTTTTGACGTTAATATCGGCCATAGTGTTATTTGTATGTATATGTTTGTGAAGAGATCCAGATTGCTATCTCCACTTTATTGAAAAATTCCAAAAACACTTTTGTAGTCTTTCATTTTTCGATTTTCTATAACTTTTATCACCTTTAAAGGTAATTTGTGTACTTTTCCAATCTCTAATCGCTGAAGTATTTAAATTTAAAAATAAAAATTGAAGAAAAAACTGACATTTCTATTTAAAATGCATTATGGGCACTCAGGCACCGGTTTCACAAACAACGTTAGAAAAGAGGTTTCACGGTTTGAAGGTTATTTATGTGAAAAACGGAAAACGAATACTTGCAAAAGAGAAAATAAACTATGATAATCATGGAATTGTCAGCGATTTTTCATCAAAGTATGCAAAACAAATATAACAGCAACGTGACTCTCTTTTGCGTGCGAAGGAATCAAATTCATTACATCAAATTTTGACAGTGAAGAATATAGCAAAAATTACGAAGAGTACGAAGTTTTAAATCAATGGCTAGAAATTTTCGTTGAATCAACATGGGTTTGTGTCATTGAGAATAAAAATGGAATTTACCGATACCGGCCGTTTAAATATGAATCATTTATGTGTTCATGGTAAGAAATAGGAGGCAAGTGACTCAAGTAAAGATATTTTTACTTCAATATCTTGAATTGTTCAAAAATATTTCAGAAGATATGCGTCTTCTATCTCATACCACGAACACAGAAATGATTCGCATATTTAACGGAGTGGCTGAAACATTGGTAAATTCCAAATGGCGTTAACATTAGCGTATGTAATATGAATTTATAACCACATGCGTCACCCTAGAAAAATGCCCAGTTTTTGTTATCCATGGCTGCGTTTGCCTAACAAAAATAAACGGTTTTAGTTAATAAATTTCAACCTACATACACTACCGTGCAAAAGTTTGGAACCACTAGGTATTTTTCATACAAATTGACTATTTTTGGTGGACTCATTAACATATTTCGGAAACACCTGCACTCTTG
>NW_022601407.1:267544-277304 GCF_009176505.1 Sitodiplosis mosellana
GGTCAATTTGTATGAAAAATACCTAGTGGTTCCAAACTTTTGCACGGTAGTGTAAGTGACTTAAGATTCATATTACTTTATATGCAAAAAAATGGAGCAAAAAAGACAGCAATATTCGTAGTCGGCTGATTATGCTTATGAGTGACAGTCGAAATGACCAAGAATGATGTACCTCAACGCACATGTGTTGGGCGGCTTTCCCTACTTCTTTGGTTGTGACATTTTCATAAGTCGATCAGTTCTTTATTCAGTTCTAACATTAATAAAAAAAATATATTAAACGAACAAACAAAAGATGATATCATGAGAAATTGTGCATTTTCACCAAAGATTGCCAAAATTACACAATTTAGAAAAGAAAAATTCCAAATGCTCACGATATATTTTTTTACAAGCATTTTGATTTCCAAACGAATTTTTCTTCCATTAATTTCGGTTCAAAAATGTAAACTAAAGATAGCAATGATCATGGTCATCTCAAACATCAGATGCGAAAAATGACATAGTTTGGTTCGATCAATCGATCGATAACAAAATGATGAATACAGATGAATGGGAATTCAAATATTCCATCCATTTTTCTTTTTGATTTAGTCAAGTGAAGCAACATTTTATATTTTATCAGATGGTAGATTTGAGAACGAAGGGTTGTTTACGGTAACAAACTTCAAAGTGAATGAAACTATTGTATATAGCGGGAGCATGTATGACATGACGTTAGTATCGCCTGCCATCTTTGGGCAATTTGAAAAGTGAGCGTTAAAAATAATGAAATGAATTTAAAAATCTACTGTTTCCTTTATTTCATTCATTCCTTTCGGATCAATTTTAAATATGAATGAATGAATCACTTCGCACTAACATTAATAGGAACAAAAGAACACAAATTCTGAATATGATCAATATATTACAAACCAAGTATAGTAGAATTACAAACGATTTTTTTTTAAATTAATACACCTATCTAACTTACTTTTCATTCCTGCAAAGCAACTTATGGAACTGTGGTTTACACATACGTTCGCAAACCATAGATATCGTACGATTTTAAGTCAAATGAAAAACAGACAGGATTGGCTGCACACACACACACACACACACTAGCAATGTCGTCTCACGCGTTCTCTATACGTATGAGACCATAATGCCAAACCGTCTTTGCGTGTCGTTTCAGAGTCAAGCATATAGCGTAAGCATGTAATGAAATTAGTTTTTGATTGGCTGTTGTCATGCATGGAAGGTTTGTTACTTTATATGGAATTTAAGAAAAAAAAAAGTAAACAAACAAATCGGCAAAGAGAGAAACAATGCGAAAAATTGTTGGAATTTATAGCAGAAAATATTAAACTGATTAAATGACAAAACAATAAAAAAACAAATAAGTGAACTTTTATGGTAAGTAATGTTCCTGTGTCTCAAATATATGAGAAATGTGCACAAACAGTTTTTACACGACAAGTGAATCGAGTGAATTTCGAAACAAAACCACGACCGATTTGATTAGCTCATGTGATGTCAAATGAAAAGAATATAGAAAAAAAAATGAAAAAGTGTCATACATTTGCCATGAGATTTTATGATTCATGCAAGTTGAAATTATAGCTGCTATTGTGAAAAAAATATCAACTTCAAACATGCGAGTCGATTGCTGTTATCTATATTTTCATTGAATGGCTGAACATTTTTTTCTCGGCTCAATCCGTTACGTGGTGCACGAGTTTGTTGTTTTGAAACATTTGGAGAGAGTTGAAACGTATTTTCGCTTTGATAGAAAAACAAAACTATATCTCTTTTCAAAGCAAAGCACTGAATGACAAGTGCTATCTTCCCGCGCGTTTTTTTTCGCAAACTCTTTCTTCCAAAGACATAACACACAAATACATATGCGTTTTTCGACTACACTTACAGCAATAAACACAAGCCAACGAACTTGTAACGAATACAGTCAGCTGTTGCAACCTACATTCAATCCATGGCATTCAATTGCTACACAAATATTATATGTAATGCTTATAGGAATTGTCCATCATTAGAATATAGTTAGTTTTTTGTATACGATTTTATATCTTTAGGTCGTTTTGCATTAGTGTGTTTAATTTTTTTTATAAATGTTGACGTCACTTGTTGACAAATGAACGTAAAGAATGATGTTGCTGACGCAGCAACAGCAACAGCGCCTGTTTAATCATTTCAATTTGTTTAAATATGACAGCTGCGTAGCAAATACAGATTTATTTATTTTATTTATTTATTACGGAGCCTACATTTATGCCAATATGTGTTCCCAGCAAGCTGAGAACATGCTGGTCAGAGACTCAATACGGCATAAATTCCGCCCATGGTGCGTCTTTTGCAAAGAGAATTCAGTCAGGGGAGGGATGATATAAAAATGAGGCTTTCATACCAGAATTGGGTCCGGAAAACCATGGTAAAACCGGCCTGATTCTGGAAAACCAGGGGAAATACAATGATGAGAGTTTTTGCAATTAAAGTACGTTAACATCAATGAGAAAAATCAAATGAAAAGTCAAACTTAATCTAAATTGGATAAGAAATTTCATAACAATGGTCCGAGTATTTTACTATTTGAAAAATATCTAAAAATTTACTGCGCGGAACGTAACAGATGCTTTAGGTTATTTTTAAACGCGACTAGAGATTTAGAATTTTCAATTTCGACCGATATACTATTGCAAAAATAAGATTGGCTACTTTCGTCGAATATTTTCTATTAAAATTCAGATATATTATCGCGCCCTTATTCATTCCGTTGGAATGGTTCTACATACGACACACAATTCAACGAATAATTTTCTAGAACAGTCACCAATTTTCCCGTTAAGTTTTACAATTAAAATCAGATTTCAAAAGGGATCATACACTTTAAACGCATATACACAAATACATTTTTAAGCTAATGGTGAAAATTCGTTTTCCATTGCACATTCTGAATAAATGTAATAAACGTGGTGTGCTTCTGTTGACATGTAAGATTGCAGCTTGGATCAAGTGTGTAGTATCATCTACACGGATGAACTCAGATTTGTGATGCATTACAGGCTTTCACTATGCTTATGAACGATCAATTTCTTTTTTGTACTGATTTCTTCCATCCACGCTTATCAAATAATATGAATTCAATCTTTATTTACTTATGCATTATATACACATTGGCTGTTTCATTTTTGCCCGTACTATCAGCGCAAAGCCATACAACATACTATGAATAATGAGAGCTGATGTTTTTTTCTCGTTCAAATCAACTGATGCAGCGTGTACTGCTGATACACTTAATTTTGGCGTGCACATGTGTGCGCATTTAATCATCAGTTTTATCGCTCTGTTTCTTTTTTGTTATTGTAATCGTCATAAGTACTATGTGCGTATGTGAGCAAATAACAGATATATTGAGCTCGTACGTTATTTTCGATGTATGTGTGAATGATTCTACTATCTTCTTATATTTCGTACTATTGTTATAATGCGAATGACCACAACAATGGCGATTCATGTGTATTAATTTGAGAACCTTTTAATCAAACATTCACTCACACACTTCTCAAATGAACACACTGGGGAGTATTTTCCAAATGTTAGGCTGCAACTACATCAAATAAGATCATAAGCAACGATCGAAAGCATTACCTGCTTAGTTGTGCTAATGTAACGAACTGATCAAATCAATACTATTTAAAATTCAACCCAAACGGAAAACTAATATTGATTTCAACAAACATTTAAAACTATTGACGTTGTTTTTGTCTTGCCTGACAAACCGACTGAATTCATGAGAGTTCATTGTGAGTTAATAAACCAACAGCTGATGTCATATTTCGTGATCGTAAAAAAGTATATAATAATTGTGTATTAATGACTCACGTTAAAAAAAAGTTTTGAAGCGGTTTTTCATTGTTTGCTTTGAAAATTTTGCGAGAAAAATAGTTTGAAGTTTTTTTAAATTGCAAAATGATTATAAAGATGTCCAGTTGTTTCTAGGACTAGTTTCATCATAAATAACTGTTGTTCACCAAACGTTGTAGCAATTTTCTTTCACAAAAAAAAGAAAGACAACGTTTCGGCATCCATCGATGCTGATTTTCAACTGAAATTTAACTATGATTTTTTTTTTTCAGGGCTCGTGTTTTATGAAGATATTTAGAAGAGGAAGAAAGTCGAAACACGATCATAAATATCTCTGGAAATTGTAAAATTTTCGTGCACGTAGAAAAACTTGGTTAGAACGGTTATTTAATTTTCTTCACCAACGCTCAAGTGTTCAAAAATATTGTTTCTAAACACAATAACGGGTGGAAAAATGAATTTGTCATTCGCTGGTTGTGGATTCCTCGGTATTTATCATGTTGGAGTTGCTGTATGTTTTAAAAAATATGCGCCACATTTGTTACTTGATAAAATTAGTGGAGCTTCAGCTGGGTGCTTGGCAGCTACCTGTTTACTCTGTGATATGCCATTGGGTAAGTATCGAAACAATAGTATAATAGTATGTGTTCGAAAAAAAAGAGATGCAGGCCAACAATTTATTATGATTCACTGGCAAATAAAATATCGACATTTATTGTGTACTGTATATTTGTCTAAAAATGCAAAAAAACATTGATGTGCACATATGTCAAATGTGCATATCTTACATTAGCTAATCGAATACTAGCTTATTCACAAATAGCCAAAATGATTATGACCCCTCTCTCATTTCCTCCGTATGTAAACGTTTTAATTTGAGTTGGGTTTTCATCTGCAACTACCGAAACACGCACATACTTCATCGGATTACAAACAAATTGAATAGGATGAATTTAGTAATTTTAGAGAATGTTTCAAACATTTCAATACAACGTTGGTCATTTTTTCTCTCAAAATGTTTTAGACAATCTGATGAATAGGATCCCAACATAAAATTAGAACTGGTATAGCATTCTCCACCGATAAATGCTAAATTCAGCATACTTCATTGTTAACAAATGCCAACACACCTATGTCTACCCATGCAAAAATTCAATAGACTAAAATATTAAGTGAAATTCCGGATTATCGTTTTCATCGTTTCATTTTTTGTCTATTCGTTGTTGTAGAGTGAAAATAAATTTCATTGTTAGTTCTTTTGCTATCAGTTGGAATTCCAAGCATATTTGGAACTATAGTTCAAAATTTGTGGCTTTATTTCATTTATGGCGTCAGATCCAAATTTAGCATGTATAAATATGATACGAGCAACCAAAAAAACTTTCTTGTTTGTCTCGAAAATTAGTTTTGAATGATAATTGCCAAACAAATGCTATGATGATAAAGGAATCAACCGATGTAACAATCAATATTGACTGAAACAACATAACATCCGCTCGTATCCAAACAAATATTTGCCATGTCATGTTTGCAACAATATTTAATAATCAATAAAATCATATTTTTCTCATTAGTCAGACGCAAAATCAACTGAAACAAGTGAATTTTGTACCTATTCTTAATTTAGTTAAAGTATACAATGAGAAGTATGTGCGTTAGTACAATGACACTAACTCAAGTTGCTTATTGGAATTATTCATTTTTTGTGGGAAAAAAACTGAGCAAAGTAATTTCTTTGGGAATTAAATTTTTAATTTAATTATACGATTGCGTTTGTTATGACGTATTTCATTAAGAATAACAAACACATCGTGAAATACAACTTCGACACTAAGATATTTAATGATGGAAAAGCGTTGCTATACGATTTGATTTACAGTGATTTTGGTAGTTCAATATGTACGCAATTTATTTTAATAGATTTTCTTGAGTTGAAGCTAAACAACAAATTCATAAAACGGATAACCATTTCAAGACAAATTCATTACATTTGATCTGAACCCGAGTTACTTTATGAATATTTTCGTCGCAATGGATTTTCTGTTCATTCGGCATAATTGTTTCATTTAGCGTGCCTTTACTTACTCTGCCTTCTATGAGTGTCCCTTAAGTTAATGCATGCCGATTGTTTGGTTGTGTAGCTGTGCTACAACCATACATGAAATTGCAAATCAGATTTGAAGGTTATTTAAGGTGTTGCCTGCTCCAATTGAGAAAAATTAACTATTTTCTAATTGAATCATTAACTCTTCAATCAAATCAACTTAATTTGTATGAATTGAGAATCTATTGAATAAAAATATAAATATGATATGAGAGAGAAATGTTCAAAATTATAGCTTATCATCCATGGTTGTAATATGCTCCACAAATAATGATATCTGCATAATAATGAACTGTGTTGAATATAACAAATATAAAAAATCAATGACCTCAAAGAATAAACAAAATCAAATGAAAGAATAGAGTAGAGACTCTATCTATAGTCATTGCTTTATTCAAATAGTACTTGATATTAATGCGGTAGCAACTAAATTGTGATTTTGGCTGTAAATTGGCTAAAAAGAAAAATACTGCCATATTGAAATAAGAAAAGCAGAAAATACATTCTAATTTCTTGTTATTTAGTAGGTTTACGTGATTGCCATAAAAATTTAAATCGTGTCATATAATTAAAAAAAAATATGATAAGAACCAACAAGTAAACAGCAAATGATATCTAAGTGATTGTTTTCGCATTCAACTGGTTTTGTAGTTTGTCACTATAGTTTTCTTGGCTACGTCAAACTGTAGTACAGACACACCTCTCGTTGGTCATCTACATGGTTTCTATTCTCTTTTTACGTCTTCCCTCATTAAGTTTGTTTTGATTAAAATAATCTTTAATACCGTCGTATACGCAAATTGAACGCATGCATGTACTTACATGCAATATTCAAGACATTTCACACAGAGACAATCAAAAATCTAAAGTGAAAATGACCGTGCATTTCAATCAACTCTGCGCTCAAAAGCAGATTGTATCGTCAATGACAGCCGCTACAATAAATCTACATAATTCATTCATGTTCATAATTTTCAAACAGCTGACGCGTAAGTTTTATCAAACCGTTTATATTTTATGTGTGGAAGGGCTACTACAAAGCCATATTGTTCGAAAGACCAATGCACAAAAATAGTTTTCAACCTTTTCGCGTGACACATGTTGATCTTCATCAGTCCTACTAATTATGCTACCGTAAATGCCACAGTAGTCTTGAACATATTCAAATCATTTCTCAAATCTGGTTTGAAGTTGAAAAACTTTCATTTTCATTTGTATGGTCTCTCTCTCTCTCTCTCTCTCTCTCTCTCTCTCTATCTCTCAGGTGGTAAAATATCGGTGATGGTAAAATCACATGCTGCCTTTGGTCTGTTTATTTGTAAACAAATAAGCGCTGAAAGAAAATAAATAAAAATGAAATCCACGTGTAGGGTATAAAACAAGAAAAAAAACAGAGTACAAATAAATTGAAACTCTTCACTGCGTAAATGACAAACACATAAACTAGATTAGCTAAATAAATTGCGCATTCAGTCCGATCGGGTTGTTTGTTGTTTATGTTTTCTTAGTTGCGTGTTAAATCACAAATACGAAATAAAAAAAAACGTTGTTTTCATTTATTTTTCTGAAATGAAATGATTTTCAGAAAATAACCCAAAGTGGTGTAAAACTCAAGAATAAGACACAGAGAAAGAGAGTAGTGGATGGGAGTAAAACATATATTATAGTAAAAACATCAATGTGACACATTCTTCTACCCTGTCCTTAGAAACGTTTTTAATTGACGAGTTATTTTGAATAGATTCCACACTCTGTTGGAGTCAATTCTGAAGATTATTGCAATGAAATTGAACTATGCTTGAAAGGTTTCCCTGAATTAGTACATGGCATGTGCTTTCAAAAAGCAAAATTGTGCGCATACATCTTTTTTTTCAACACCGCCAATAACTGGCTCAATATATGATTTACAATAATAGTATAGCAACCGAACAATGGAAATGAGTAGGTATGCGAATTGTAAACGGTCCAAAAACCATTTCCTTAGGAAATGATACTGCAAAAGTCATCATTCAATTCATCTAGAGGTGATACATTGAAGAAAAGTTTTACGTCTAATCTAACAAGTCCCTGTTAGTAGTTACAAGTTTATAGTTTAAGTCTAGACCAAAAGACATTAAAAAATCCAAATTTTATTGATGTTTCATCGAAAAAAAAACCAGCGTAAGTGATCCGAAATCTATTGTGAGGAATTTTCAATTATGAAGATTTGTTCAAGATATATCAATGATGGAACGACATCATATTTTTTTGCAACCCTATGCTATCGTTGACATTCATAAATGCATGGGAATTCAAGAGAAAATACATCTTTTTGGACACATAAAATACAATCTAGCGAACATGAAGTAAACATAGCAGAAAAATGCACGATCTTTTATTTTGTCCGTTTTGCCGCTCATATGTGATTTTTGGATTTGTGCTTGTCTACGGTATACCACAGAATGATCTTCACTGGGATGTAATTTGCATATGCGTATTTATGAAACTACACAGTTCAGTTAAGTTCGACATTTATTGCAATTGCATACAGCCATAATTCAACGTTAAATAGGTCCCCCATTGTTTTTCTTGGTGTAATGCATTTTTCGATTCCATTTTAATTACATCATTTTTGATGGTCAATTTTTGTTTAACAGCATCGTATGGCTACAAACACTTTTACATGACCGAATACCGACGGCGTACTGTAATCCCAATATTTACAAGAAGAAATAAAAAAAATACTCTGTATTTGAAGTGCACTGATGTATGTCCAAGAAATGGTTTTATTTGTGTGTGTTTGTATCGGGGTCAAAAACAAAGAAATCAATCAAAATGTGAATACTGTGAGCATATGTGTTTCATTTACGATAGGAAAAAAAAAACATGGGGCCAAAATATAAACATCGACTCAATCTGAATCAGACGTGGGCACTGGGGGGGATTTCTGGATTTACCCTCCACCTGGAGATGGTAACGTCCGGATTTCCCCCTCTAATTTTGCTGGTCATGACCCCCCCAAAATTTTTTATAATGAAAAAAAATGGATCTAAATCCCCCCCAAAAAAGCAATTGATTCTCATCGCATCAAGTAAATAATAAACAAACGTTACGTTTACATTTTTATTTGTATAAACTTAATATAAAGGTTGATAACGTTGATACATGATTTTGATTTGAATTTTATTCATCATCATCTGTGTGTTCAAAACCATATCTGTGTATTCAATTCTTCAATTGACGACTGTCATCAGGTTGCTCGATCTAACCAAAAAAGGAATGGACACTTTTTTTAATAAACACTATTTCGTAAAACTATTGATAAAAATTGCTTTTACGTACTATGTTAGTGGTAATGAAACTTCTTATTCTGTCATATAAAAAGTTGAAATTCAACAAAATTTGTTTTCAAATCAAATTGAGTTGCCTTTTTTGATACAATTTTGTTGTATTCAACACAACAGTACAGTTACGAAAACGTTCGCATTAAATGTGCATTTTTTATGACAGAGATGTTTCATTATCACTTTCAATTGATTTAAACTATTGAGACTTGGAAAAAAAACTCACTCCTCTGGTTTTTACTGTGAAACCAATTTGAATGTTCACCGATTTTTCTTGCTTTTTATGGTAATTTCTGCCACATTCTGTTACTTCTTTCTTAGAGACGCTTTGGAAACCTCCCATTTCACACAGATGATGATGAATAAAATTCAAAAAAAAATTATATAACAACATTTAAAGAAATTTCACAATAAATTTTACTTTCGCACTTTCTTCATTAAATGAATTTTGTTGTGTTTTGTTATAAAAATA
>NW_022601407.1:277404-292679 GCF_009176505.1 Sitodiplosis mosellana
TTTTTGAACGTCTGACCCCCCCCCTAAAATTTCGAATCGTGCCCACGTCTGATCTCAATACCATATTTCATATTTCAATAGCGGTAATAAGAAAAAATGCATTCTATTAATGCCATTAAGTGTGTATTCCAAATCACATTTACATGACGTAAAGAAGAGTAAATTCAGTTCGAAACTAATGTGGATAAAACAATTGCACCAATGAATATATTACAATAAGTGTATTGCTTTTAGTTCATTTTCTGCATTGTATAAAATATGTTACCTTGAAAGTTTATTGCAGTCAACGGAGATCAGGGCACAATCAAAGGAAGCTAATGACAGTCGTTTTCTTATTCGAATATCTGTACAATTACACGCATAAAGCGTATGTAAATAGGAGAATCGGTTTTCAAACACATAACAATCGGCACGTCATTTTTAAATAAAATGAAAGAGAAAGAAAGAAAGAGAGAGAAAACAATACTACGAATGTTCGTTCTTTGGTCGATCGGTGACACAAAACAGTTAGTGCAAACGAAAATTGTTCATTTGTGTTTGCTCTTGATTGAATGTAAAAATAGAGAACAGTTAATTAATCAATTTTGTTCAGCTTTCGCACATTTCATTATCAATTTCTCAAGTTTTTTAACAAATCATACTCCGAGTTTGCACTCGTTGCAATATATTACGTTGTTTACGAACACTGCCCAGGCGATTTCATTATTCTTTTTCCTCAATTGAACTTCGTCGTGTCACGTCATTTCTGCGCTTACTTTTATCGCTTTCGAAACAACCGGCAAAAAGGCATTCTAATCAATGAGATTAAATTGTTGCTGATTATACTGGAAGAAATGCGTATGAGATGCAAGTAAAAAGTTTAAATGGACAAGGGAAACCTGCAATGACTGTAATGAAATATTTTTATACTTTTTAAGTTGCAAATGATTGAATTCAGTAAACAAAATAATGGCGACAGCTTCATTGATGCTTTGGATTTCACAATTGCTTCCGAATCGCATAAAAAGCAATATGGAATCATTTGAATCTTTTGTAGGAATTTCAATAAATAGGTTAAAAGCTTGACTACTAATTGTGATTAGGCGAGCAAAAACACGCGAACGTGTTGAAATAGAAAAGCCAAAAATCAATACTTGTTGATTTTGTTGCGAGCCATGCAAGCTGTGAACAGTTTCTTGTTGTATTTATAAATTGCAACATTTTTTGTCTAACATTCAGCAAAAATGAGATTGATTGCAGCTCTCTTATTGTTGTCTTTCTTTCTTTTTGTGTCAAAACAACCGTTTTCGTTTAAAAGAAACATACAACAGATAACACCTAAAAGATAATCTTAAGGTCTAGGCTTTGTTCATATTGATTTATGCCCTGAAGCTCATCGCGTCGTCATCGAGATATATGTACTTTAGAATTGTTTTTCACAAAGAATACATTTTAATTTTTTTTTTGCGCCGTACCTTCTTTGCCCATGTTTAGATACCGCTATTGATATTTGTGACTCATTGCCACTGATTATATACATATATAAAGAAATGAAAAAAAAAATAATAACAACGAAAATCTGAGCTTAAAACGTAATTGCACATTTGCAAAATATAGGACTTACAGTTACACATACAAACTGATTAACAGCTTATTTCCGAGATGCACTTGCATGTAGCCCTTTGATTATCTTTTGCGTAATAAATCAATTAGCTTATTTAGAGAACCTTGCTTGTTATTTGACACACTACCATTTTAAATAATTCCATTCGATCCGTTCGTTTTGTGATAGCTTGTGAGTCTTTGAAAAGAGTAAAATTTGCAGCAGTTCTTCCAAACATCTTATCAGTTCTCTAAATTGATTGTATTGGAATGCTCTAAATAAGTCTCTTTGTTCTGATTGCTTGAATTTGATTAAATGTTACAATGCAACTTGAAATAGGAATACGCATTTCTGTTTTTTTTTTCATTTCAAGACGATCGCTTTGGTGTGCTCCAATGGTATGCTGTCAATTTACATGTAACTATTTTTAGATCAATAAGTTATCATTGAACAATTAAAAAACAAGAGCATGTAACTGTTGGAAGTGCAATATTATTAAGGAGTCAGATAAAAACCCTAGTTATGTGAGAAGAAAAATGTTTGCCAATTCATTCTAGTATTGAATCATTGATATTACAAGTGAATAACAAGACTACATTATCAAGCACACAACAAATTTGTTGAATTATATATTGTTCAAAACTACGAAATAAATGCGCTGCTATCTGCTATTTGTCAGTTGTCATAGACAATTTTAACTTTGCTTCTCCCTGTCGAGCTAGTGGTAGCACCCTTAAGCAGTGAAAATCAGACAGATTCAATGAACTGTGTTCTTGATGCTAGTTCCACACACGTGTTTTCATAATACAGAACATATCTTTCACTTTTGATTTAAATTCGAATTTGTCGGTTGAATCCCAACGGCTACAACAAGAAAGATTAATGATCGTTGATTGTTCGTTATCTTTTTTGCGGTTTCAGCACTTCATCTGTAGGATTTGATGTTTTTATCAAAGATGAGCGGTGTGTATCTCCGCGTCACAAAGGCAGTCAGTCATCCCCTTTGGCAGAATTTCGATTTGATGTTTTAAGATTTCCATCGTGCCTTGGAATCACAATTGAAAATAGTTCCAAGTGTGTTTTTTCAAAGATTGAATAAAATGACTTACAATTCTTCAATTCGAACCAAACTTTCAATATTTTGTGTTGGTATTTCTGGTAATATACGAAATTCATGGATATCTGCAGAGCATTGAAGTTGCTGGCTATGTAGCGCTGCTGGTGAACAGATCTGTTGAACAGCAGCTGTTGGTTGCACGCATATTCGCTGTGACGCGCGCTTGTTCATTTAACGATTCTCACACATAGTGTTTGTCCCTTGCATTCACAAGGAAACAGACAGAGAAGCGTATACAACAGACTCCGAGATAGATTTTTATTTTGTTCATTTACCGTTATTTGTCAACAAGTCTGCCTATATCCACGCATTGCCACTTTACATAGTTACAGTCCATAAGAAATATAAAATGTTCGCCATTTAGTTTTATATTGCCATTGCATTTGTTATGGGGATTTTTGTTTCGTTTATTTTTTGTTGTTTGTAAACAAATCTGCCTATCTTTTTTCATCGTCTCTGTGTATTATAATGCAGAAAGATAGGCAGATTTGTACCAAAAATAGCGACTTGGTGTCTTAGGCAAACTCGTAGCACTCAAACCGCTCTACAACTTTGCTGAAGACTCTTATCAGTTCAGCAAAATGCACGAAAAACCGCGAAAACGTAAATTTACAGTTTCTCATTTTTTAACGGAACTGATAAGAGATAAGTGATATCTAGTTTAAGCAAACTTGTAGATGACCACCAGTACTTCAACTTCGCCAAAGATACCAAGTCGCTATTTCTTATCGCAGTTCAGTTTCCATACAAAATGTACTTGGGAATAACACGGCGACATGTGTTGTTAGAGGCAATATCTCACAGATGCTTACACATACACAGACAGAAATTAGGATGTAGAATTGCAGATGACGTTTGGAATATGTCAAAAAGCAACTTTTTTCCGACGGCGCTTGTGATTTGTCCAACTATTCTGTAATTTTGAAGGGTTGCAAACTTTACAACCGCCATATAAAGAAGTTGCTCTTTGACATATTCCAAACGTCATCTGCAATTCCACCATCCTAATTTCCCTCTGTGTATGAACGTAAAAATTCACTGGTATGTAGCTAAAGGTTCGAGCTATCGAAAGGTAGTACGCTCATGATGATTTTTTCAGTTTTTAGTACTTTTCTCTGCAATTCAAAGTCACCTCGAGCGCTATACGCCGCAAGGATGAACGAAAGGATAATCTAGGGGTGACTAGTTATTTTATTTATTGGTTTACTTGAGTTATTTTCCCATTTTTCACTTGAGAAAATTCTAAATAGGTTAATTGAACAATTTATAAAAACTTTCTTCAATAGATCCTTGCAAAACAGGAAACATGCAAAACAGAAAATGGCGCGATCAATTATCATAATCTTGTCTGCCATAGTAAATTGTTTATTTTCTTCAAAATTGATCAGTTAAAAATGATACAGGAAACGTTTTATCAACATCTGAAGTTATAACCTAATAAAATTTGAATGCAATAGCAAAAACAAAAATGGTACTTGACAAAAATTATTCCCATTCGTCACGCATTCATTTGATATGTTTAACGCGTTCATTTATTACGTCATTTCGGATGGGTCATTTCAATTCATTTGATTGCTCAAAAATTTTGCAATCGATTCTTAAAATCCTGGAATGATTTTCTAGTCGAAATTGTGTTATCGCATAACACAACTTGATTAAAAATCGAAAAGAGAGAAGGAAGTACAAAACTATCGGAAACAGTGTGAGTTTTTTTTTTGTAGTTTGATCATAAATTTGAGCCAAACAGCGATATCGATGTGAACAACGGGCTCATTTACTCTCCAACGATTTCGATTTGTGGTCTTGTTGTTATGTACTTTTTCAAATGAGGAAAAGGCATAACGTTGCGAGTATACTTTTCTGACAAACAAATACCCAATTCAAATAGAGAGAACTGGACATTGTTTATGTTTGATAAGAATCTTTCATTCGCTGACACTTGGCTTACGATTTTTGTGTAACTGATAAAAATAACGTCATGTTTGCGTTAGTATTAAGATTAGTGCGGACGAACTCCATTGTGATTAAGTGCGCACACGTATGCCCCAAAATATTTTTGATTCACTGCGCGTGTGTCAAATGAATGAGAGCATTCGCGCATGGTTTATTCGGTCAACAAATAAGTGTACGTTTGGGATCATATGTTCAACTGGGCCTTTGCTTAGGATTGAATATAATCCAACTGAAATAAAATAAAATATTCAGCCAAATATTATGAGACGACTTGGAAACCATGATTCATAGCTGAAAATACACGGGTCATTTTTGCTACAATCGATTGGTGGGCAATTTATAGGCGTTTTGAACCATTGACTACCAATCTTCATTCCCCATTTGTTATTGGTCCATCTATTGAACAAAAATGTGTAAATAATTAAGTTGTTTTGGCACACATACAATTACAATGAGATTATTCGTGCCGACAATATATTGAGCTTGATTTAATTCAAGTTGAATTTTGTTTTTTTTTTCCCCAAATTAATCAATTTCTCACCAAATTTATTTCCCTTTATTTTGCAGGCGAAATGACATCGGACTTTTTTCGTGTTGTAAATGAAGCTCGATCACACTCTCTAGGGCCTTTCAGTCCATCGTTTAATATTCAAACATGTTTGCTGGAAGGTTTGCAGAAATTCTTACCACCAGATGCTCATGAACGCGTTAATGGCCGTTTGCACGTGTCGCTAACACGAAGCTGCGATGGAAAAAATATAATTGTCTCTCAATTTGATAGTCGTGAAGATTTGTTACAAGCATTATTATGCGCTTGTTTCATTCCTGGATTTTCGGGCATTTTGCCGCCGAAATTTCAAGGTGTTCGCTACATGGATGGAGCTTTCTCTGATAATTTGCCAGTCTTAGATGAAAATACAGTCACTGTCAGTCCATTCTGCGGCGAAAGTGATATTTGCCCGCGCGACCAAAGTGCGCAACTGTTCCACGTAAGAAGTTCATTCAGCAAAATGTGAAAACTCATTCAATATTTGGCTCCTTCTGAACTCAATTGATCTTTTAAACAGGTGAATTGGGCTAATACAAGCATTGAATTATCTCGACAAAACATAAATCGATTCATCCGCATTTTGTTTCCTCCGAAGCCGGAAGTATTAAGCAATATGTGCCAACAAGGTTTTGATGATGCCCTTCAATTTCTACATCGAAATAATTTAATTAGCTGTACTCGTTGTCTGGCTGTTCAATCGACATTCGTCGTACAAGAGGCAATACCCGAAGAAGAATTCGATCCAGAATGCACAGATTGCCAGCAACATCGCAACGTATGTAATTTGTCTCGAATATCCCATAATTTTTTTTATAAATAGTTCTATCTATTGTTGAATAGGCTGCATTAATTGGAGATATGCCAGAAACTGTTCTAACTGTGTTCCAAACGTATATTGAATCAGCGAATAAGGGTTTGGCCAATTGGATGTTTCGGGGGCACAAAGGAACGAAAATTCTTCAAGCGCTTTCGTTACCAGCAACACTTCCAGCCGATTTCGTTTGCGCAACTCTAACAAAGTTAGTATTTTGTCAATTGACATGAGATGTAAATGTCCATTATTATTCTGCCGAAGTATCGATCGCTCCTATGGATTGTCTGTAATCACACAAGAGAGTGAGAAAATTTATTACAATGTATCGGAATCGAAACGGAAAGTTACTATTTTTCGGTCGTATTTTGGATTATCGCAATAAAATTTCCGCAAATTTTTGTGAGAATATCAAGACTAAATCTCATTAAATCTCCATTCATTTTGTGTTCACAAATTAATCACGTGACGTTCAGTGATTTATCCTTTCATGTCGCATACATTGCCAAACGAAAATGTTAGAACTATTTTTAGCACACACGCTGCAGTTCCATTTATTGCATTGCATGAAACCCGATAAAAGTGGCTTTCAAGGTGTTCCACTGAACTATGGAAAAAATATTCACGGTGGCAGATTAATTTTTTGCTTAAATCATTGCTCAAATGTGTCAAACCACTTTCTTTCGAAACAAACAAACATTTATGGGATTTTGAGCATCTTTTCTCTTATTTACAGTTGCGTTGACAGTATTTATACCAACATATTCCGTTATTAGTGCCAATTTATGCGGTGCCGTTACCACAGTTTGGCCAATGGATTTTAAGACATTTTTTAAGCAATCATAAATAAAAAGATTCAATTAAAACACTTATATATAACTCATCAATTGTGAGGCGATACATACAAATAAATTTATACACATTGAATCATTTAAGTGCAGTGTTGTCAGTGCTGATGAAGTTGCTCTATTTTTATCAAATTGAAATATTATAATAACTTATTATGATAACAAAAAAAAAAATTTAAAAAAAGACACCATCTTATCGCAAAATGTAGAACTTAAGAGCTAAATGTGATATAAATATATTCGATGATTTCTCTACTAAATACCAAGAATGCCGTCAAACATTCAGGTAAACATTCAGAATCCCATTCGAATTTAATGCATTCTTGGCCTGCAGTATGTGTGCGTTTTTGTGCGTGTGAAAAATTAGATTTATATACATTTGCTTCACAGGTTGGTGGCAGCCGCTCCATGTATACGTGAGCAATTTTGGTCGCTGAGCAAATATGTCTTGAGTCAATTGAATGCCATTCTGAAAGCACGGGGCCATCCAAAGGTGATACAATACTGAATTGGTTCACGAAAATAAAACTTACTGAAATGATTGTTTTTTTTTGTGTTATTTCAGATATCGGGAAATTTAGTGTCAATTGATTTAGCTAATAAACAGAAAGCCAAGCATATTTTAGCACATCGTTCGTCAAAAATTGATGTTTTCCATAACAACCAAGATGGGTAAGAAGAATAATTTGATTTAATCCGACGGTGATAGTTTCAGATTTATACATAGTTTGATATCACTTCTTCATCAGAACACCAAATGTTACAAAAGACTCCCCTGATTGCAACAGTTGTAATAGTGAATTTAATCCGGCCTATTCGTTTGAACTTAAAACGAATCCAACTCAAGGCGAGGTAGATACATTCGACCATATACTGCAAGTTACAGCCCACCACGATTCTGTCTATGCATACTACTACATGGACGATAACAACAAAGTAAGCACAACGTTCTTACTCAATTATTTCTTCGCGGTTAAAATTTTGATTGTGTTTTCAGGTGAAGTTCACAAAAATTGTTGATTTAACCGACAGCAGCAAAAGTGGGGGTGATCAGCATTCCGAATGGGAACCTTCCAAAACAGGTGCTGTCAACAATTCGATTAGATTTTACCAATACGGGTATAATCACGATAGAAAACTTTCATTTAAACATAAAATCATTTCACATTCAGTGTTATGAAAGGAGTCTTTAAATGAAAATAAAACCTACTGACACTAAACAGTATATCTCTGGAAAATCAATTGTGATCATGTCTTTATAATTGATATCATTATTTATTTTTTTCAATTCAGATTGCACATATGATAAAAATAATGTCAAACATCATCAAATCCACGCTCATGTGAATGACAACGCAAGCAATAACAACAATAATTCAACAAATGTAAACAATAACCAGAAATTGAAGCGTCAATATACTACAAGCGAAGATGGCCCTACGATCAGTGAAGACGATCTAGATAATTTGATAAACCAATCTATCAATGAATGGCAGCAGCGCCAAAAAAATAGTGTCGATACTGAGAAAGTAAGCATCGACATCGATCTAGCTCAACCGGCTTCAATCATTTCGTAATACGCAACCAAAGTACTTCTATAAATGATAAGCTGTGCTAATTTTTAATTTATTATTATTATATTCCCCGTCATTTTTTTAAACTTTCGTTTGCAATTTCTGAATTTGATGCCGTTTGAAGGCTCTATTTAAATTGAAGATTGATGCTCAAGTGTGCACAATTTGTAAGTTTTATGTTTCACTTTGGTGTCATAATTTGAAACAAACCAATGTGTGAAAAAGCGAAAATGACCAAAGAGATTTAGAGAAAATAACTAATATGATCCATTTACTTATTTGTCACTGTTGACTGCAAATATTGTTTTTTTTTCGGAAAAGTTATTTTATTCTCAACCATTAATATATTATCGATCCCTACCGATATTTCTCTTTTGAGTTCCAAAGAAAATAGGTTTTTTCCATTTTATTCGCTAGATTTCGTTGTAAAAATTTTATTACCACACATTATTCACTTAGTTACGGATTAAATAATAATTTTTAAAATTATAATCTTTTTTTCAAATATCATGTCTATTTTTTTTTCTAATTTATAAGCAAATTTTTTCAATGGACACATGTTTTTTAAACTGAACCAAGTTTTAATATCTTCATTTGAAAAACTTCCATATTGAACACCTAGATGGCGTTATTAGAAATAAACTTGGGTTAAAAAAGCTGCAATTGGTTCGAGTCTAGTCCGTGAAAAAATATCCTATTGTGAATAGGTATCTCACTTTATTTACGAGGAGATGCTTCACCTTCCGACTATTAGAGCTGGTATGCATTTAGTGATTGGGAATAATGTTATTAAGATGTTCCACGTGATACACTACACTTCCAGCAGCCAGCACATTATATGCCAGTGCCGAGTTAATGTTTTGTGGTGCCCTGAGGCAACAATTTTTTGGTTCCCTTTGAATTTTTTTAAAAATCAGTTGCAATTTTAACACTGTTTCAAATGTTTCACTTAAATATTAGTACAAAGTTCAACACTCTTCATGTTTTATATTCACCATTGAGCATGTAAATTTTCAACAACGAAGTGGCAATACCCACCACACAATCCCAATGAGACTTCTTAATTCGCTATTCGCGACATTGCGACAAGACTCGAATGGGAAGTTATGTTAAAATAAACGACAAATTTAGTTTTATAACTAAATTAAACAAATTGAACATCGATCAAATCTCAAAAGGCTTGTAATAAAATTACATCCTTCTATGAAAATGGTCTTGATGCCAAGGTTTAAATTTTCCCATCCGCTCGATAGAGCCTCCATAGATTGAATCGAAAGAGTTTTTCAAAAGAAACTCTTTCAAAAGAATCTTTGCGAAAATTTTCAATATTCTGCTACAAATTACGGCTGTAAACTATATTCAAATGATTGGTTTTGATTTATATTTTAATACTATGAAGAAAAAAAACTAAAAAAATTGATTTGTATTAAATTTTATTGAAATTATTGATTTCATTAAAACGATCATTTTGACAATCGTATAAATGTCAAGTATGGCATGAAGTTGTAGTGTATGGTGAAATGTCACAAATCATTGTACGACGATTGTCAAAATATGGATCAAACGAAATCAATTATTTTAATAAAATTTAAAACAAATCAATTTTCTTAGTTTTTTTCTTAATAGTATTAAAATATAAATCAAAACCAATCATTTGAATATAGTTTACAGTCGTAATTTGTAGCAGAATATTGAAAATTGTTGCAAAGATTCTTTTGAAAAACTCTTTCGATTCAATCGATGGAGGCTCTATCGAGCGGATGGGAAAAATTAAACCCTGCTTGATGCAAACGAATTAATTTCTGAATGCGAAATCGTCAAACAATATTTCTTCGAAAGTTCCAGTACTCTCGTTTCGCACGCTTCAATCCATTCGAAAATCCATGAAGAACAACTTCAAGCCGTTTTCCCGAATATTGATGTTATGCTGCGAATTTTTACATCGTTGTTCATTAAAAACGTGCCAGATGAACGTTCTTTTTCGAAGGTAAAATACATAAAAGATACATTGCGGATGGATAAGGAACTGAATGCATTTGCCTTGATGTCGATCGAAAACGAAGTTTTGGATTCTTAAGATATGGATGAAATAATAGAGAAATTTGTTTTGTTGAAGAACCGAAGAAAAATAAAGTGGTTATCTAGATTCAATTGAATATAAGTTAATTAATTCTAGATTTTAATTTGATATGCAACATGCAGCAAAAAAAATAACAGTAGGTATCATTGCTGTGCGCAAATTTCCTGTATTTATTTATTCTTAATGCGAGCGGTAGCGAGCGAGATTTTTTTTCAAAAACAGCACTTTATGGGGCACCATAAACAGCTTTTCAGAGCATGATTATTTTTCTTAGGGCACCAAAACATCAACAATTTTTTTCATTTTCTCTCTTTGTGGTGCTCCCAAATGCGTGGTGCCTTGAGGCAATTGCCTCAATCGTCTCTATAGTTAACGCGGCACTGATATATGTATTACAAATTACTATTCCAAGTGTTCATTGAAGTTTCAGACATTTTCTTTCACAGGATATAGGAATATATTTCCTGATTCGCTGCCATTTGATACTAAGGTGAAGGTAAAAAAGTAGATCAGCTGTCAAATAGGTCTAATATAACTAATCATCAATTAATAAAGAAATTGAAGCAAGACATTGGAACGAAACCATATAAATTTAAATTTCAGTTTTATACCAGTTTATACCAGTTTTTTCGACCAGTTTTTATGCCATAATTCTTATATTTTCATAAGCTTTCTGTGTACCAAATTTTATCCAAATCGGACAAAAAATATTTTTGAGAAAAAAAATGAAAAAAGTGAAAGGAATCGTCCAAAAGATTTCAGAAACATGCTCATAACTTTTGAACCGTATGACCAATGTCGATGATTTTTATATGTAAATTGATCGGAATGAGCTCACCAACGCGCCTCTAATCGATTTGATCCGATCGATAGTTTTCGAATTATGGATGTGAACGTGAAGGTGATACTTCATAGGTGCGCAAAAATAACTACACGCAAAAACTTGCAGACTCGATTTTAACGATAGAGGTATGGTTCCTTGGGCAAATTTTCTTGGAATGACCCATAGAACACGGAAATCATAGGTATTTGGTCGATTTTTTTCACTCCCTACAAATCGACCCGCCCTAATATACATATACGATGAATGAAAATATCAATGAAAATAATTTCAACGGTCAAATCACCATTCACCAAACCAACATATATACATATATAGGAGGAATCAGTTGAACCATATTGGAATAAAATCAAATATATATTGGAAAAAACGAACGGGAAATTGTGCGTGCGAAGGAGGGGTTTTTCGAGCGTCGGTCAAAATTTTCAATTTCGGATGGGACTGGGGAAGTTTGTGAAGGAATGCAGTGACCTCCTGGTCAATTTTTCGGTACGGTTCCGACCTCAAGCTGAATCATAAAGCTTAAGCAGTGCATAGGAAACATGCATATTTTGCGAGGGGCAAATCACTTTTTATTCATTAAATTCATTACATTTTCATTAGTTTTATTACTTTAGGAAAAAAGGGAAAGTATAGGAATTGGTCCCGAAAAATTGTTTCGCAAAATTAGCTTAGATCATCATAAAAACTCATGAAACGCGTAGAAAACACATTTTTGGGACACTTTTCCGTTCGTTTGGCGTCCTCTTCGTCGTCATCGTTGTCGTAGTAGCTGTTTGTTAACACGATAATTCGAAAAAATTGGTTCAAGTTCAAGGATGAGATTTCCGATGTGACCCATTTCACAAGCATTTTCCCACCATTTGAGGCAAATACACTAGCCTTAAATGGTGCGAAAATGCACTGAATATTTCGTTATTGAAAATTTTGCACGAAAAGTTTATTCAAATTTATCGCACCGGTAGTTCCATCCAGTAGCTGTCAAATGAACAGCGCCACACATTTCAACGGCAATTTTGACACTACTCAATGTTTGACAATGTGAGCGAGACGTAAGTGCGTCCACGATCGTGCTCTTTACACTACGAGCGTGCGTCTACACTGGTGTTCAATGTTTGGACGCTCTTTAGTTTGCAAATAATGTTATGTTGTTTTTGTAGTGCTATCCCCGTGAAATTTTCATTATACTTTCTAGTAGAAATGATAGAGAATAAACGTTTCAAAATTATTCTTGGGCAGAATCAATACACTGTACAAAATTGCAATCGAATGCGGGTTCCAATACTTTTATGGAAGTGCTTAAGACTTAACCCTCTACCGTGACATTTTTTACTTCTCCACACGACCATGTCGTGTTAGAAAATTATTGGGATCGCATCAGATTTTTAAACCCCTCGAAAACCCGTTTTTTTCGATTTCTGAAATCCAAAAACGCGAATCCGGCGATTTTCTGAGGTCGTAGGATTGGTGCACAGTAAACACAATGATTCCAGCAATGTTGAGATTTGACACTTAACTTTGTTTTGATACCATTTGTACTAGAAAAAGTTCAAAAGTTCTATAATAATTCATGTATTTTTGTGCTTTGATTTTTGATTTAGTACATTTTGAACTTTTTCTAGTACAAATGGTACTCAAATGGATTTTAGTGCCAAATTTCATATTGCGGTTCTAAAAGTTAGAGCCATCGTGTTTACTGTGTGTGTATTAAACTGTATGCAAAAATGGTAAAAATTGTGTTCTCAAAAATATGTGCTTTTTCTGTCGAAAATATGCAAATTTTCAGCCAGTTTGGAGAATGGTCGATATATATCCCATTTATATGTTTAGCTTCCACGTGTAAACAAAGAAGTATATTGCAAAAAAGTTTCAAATATAATATTAATTCTATATTATTGGGAAAAGATTTTCAATTGATAGACCTATTAGTATTGTTACGTAAGTCTTTTCACAATCAATTCATCACACAGATGTAGCATTCATAGCAATACACGGAAACAAATCAAAGAAGAAGAGGTGGAATCGAAAAAGGATTTTAATCTATAATTGAACACACATTGTTACACATAAAATATATATTGTTGCTGCTTATTGAAGTTGAATCTATTCAGTTAAGTATGTATGTTTCTTAGATTTGACTCCAGAAGAAAAATAATAGTTTCAAATGGTTGATACGATCCTGTAAGATGGATTTTTTTAGTTGAATACCCCAGAAACCCTTTTTCTAGAAACGCATTTGATCCGTTAATTCGATCTGTTCCGTATTATTCATTTTTATTGCCGAGATCCTTAAATCTGTTTCAATGCTCGATAAGTTGATATAAAATTATAATTATGATGATAACTACAACATTTTTGCTCAGATGTTACATTTGAGTAATGAATGTTGTACAATTTTGAAAGATATGAAGAAACATAGAAAATCCAAAGAATGAATAAAGAAAAAAGGATTACTCGTCGAACTATATTGAAAAAAAGCATTTCAATTTATTGCAGATGTTTTGTCTGAGCGTTGTGTGGTTTGAAAATCCTTTCTGTTGGCATCCAAAAGTGATCGATTCATCATTTTTTTTTTGTAATCTGTTTATTTCATTTTTGAGTTTTCGATAGCCATCGTGGTATTAAACATTTTTTGTGCGACAATACGAAATACATTGTAGGCTTATAAATGAATAAGCCAGTGCTGTCTTAGCCTGGAGACGAATGAAGGGAATAATGAACACTTCAGGGCCCCGCAATTTTAGGAGCACCGAGCTGTTCAAAAACCCTTGAGATTTCAAGAAAAAATTATCTAACGAGTTCTCACCTCTTTAAAAGAGGCTCTTTTCAATATCAAAATTTTTCAATTTTTCGAACAAAGTCAATGCATCGTTAAATTTTGTATCAAATTAATAATTTGCCTACTAGTAGCATCCCACTGGACACTACGTAACGCAAAAATACATATATTATGCGTTTTAAAGGTAACGCTAAGGTACACAATCATTGCACAATCATATATATGACACTAGATTCTATTACTTTATATTAGGTGTGTATACTTTAAAAATTAGAGATATCCACCTTTTTTCGGTACATGTTGCGGAAATGCAACCAAAATAAAGTAAAGTCTGATTATTATTAATATTTATTTCACCGTTTCATCACAGACTGAATATTATCATACAATTCATTTTACAATTTATACAAGCAACGAAACACTCCCCGATCGGAAAGCCACCAGCCCTAATGACTTTAAATTGGTTCACAGTTGAAAGAAAACTGTATGTATTTCCCCCTCGATCTATCGGCATTTTTTAAATAAATAATTTAAATATTTGCTCATTAAAAATGACATCACAAATTTATTCAATTTATTCAACTGAAAATTTCTTTTGCTCGAAGCTTTCAAAAATTCGAAAATGACCGAAGCCAAATGAAGAATTTTGATATCATGAAGATAGAAGGTATAAAGATATGTTGCAATGGCGTGTATAAACAAAAAATTAATTAATTAATAAATTTACGAGAAATTCGAAGAAATGATGGCAATGAATAAATTTAAGTATTTATGTCAAGGGTGTCTAAGCATTATTGTTTGCTTCTGTATCGTTTCCACATATGGCATAAGGAGATTATGTGGAAAAAGACCTTTCTACACATTGTACACAAAGGTATGCCGATTACCGGTTGGCAATTTGCCGTCTTTCCCTCTTACTCTCTTCATGTTTTTTATGTTTTGTTCACTCGGTGATGGAAATTGTGTAACATTTGAAACGGATTAATTGTGATTTCAATTCACATTACAGAATCTATTCAACGAATCAGTACTGATTTAGGAGTTGTTGGTGTAGGTATGTGATATTGATGCAAGATTTCATCAGTATACACTTCCGTGCAAAAGTTTGGAACCACTAGGTATTTTTCATACAAATTGACC
>NW_022601407.1:307679-329605 GCF_009176505.1 Sitodiplosis mosellana
GCTGTCTCGTTTGCTATGATGTTACACCGACCGATGTTTTTGCGTGACAACCGACGACTTTTCTGTTTAGTCGTGATGCTGATGATGGTACGATAGTACCGAAATGCATTCAAGGTACTCTTTTCGATTTTTTTTGTTTTAAATGAATTGAAAATATTGAATTAGTGAAAACAATAAGGTGCGATTCAATTATTTGTTGATTCTTTTCCAATGGCACCAAAGGTTTGGCAGTGTGTCAACCACTTCTCAGTTAGATTTCAGTTGGCGACAACTCATTTTTTCCATGCAAATTTTCAGCCAATTCTGAGATGGTCGATTCAATTCTTGATCGATTTCGTGTGGAACAGTCGAAATTTGAAACAAAATTTGTATATGGCCAAAAACGTAAAATAGAATGGTGAAAAAAGCAAAAAACAATATAAGTGCTCGGGTGCGCTCTAGCGCACTTTGGAAAAAACCACTCGTTGTCGGTCGTGTTATAAGCGCATTGAGCATGTTTGACGCACGCAAATTCAGTTGCGGTGCGGTCGCTGCTCAGTCACTCGGTGCGCTCCAGTCATCTCTGCGTATACTCAATCATGTCCGGCCCAGAAATGTCTTTGTTCTAGATTTTTAGATAAAACTTGAAAAATCCGAAACATTTTTTCGAAATTCTTTCAGATATTTTTCGTTTACATTATTATGCAACAGAAAGTGCAGAAAATTGAACAAAAAAAATAAAATGGTTCAAGAAACAATCCGCGATAATAAAAAAATTCGATTGTATACTCAATCCTGTTCATGACTGTATACATATAAGGGAATGTCGTCTCAAACGGGCCCGCGGGTCGAAAGGGCTACCACCGAAATTTTCGGCAGTTGACATATAAACGTTAAACCGATCAGCGTCAAGTTAATGATGAAACGAAATATCCGTGACTCTTACGGATACGGATAAATTTCGTACGGATAAATTTCGTATCCGTGGAAGTCATGACAGTGAGCCAAAAGTGCATATTTTCAGTGTATAAAGTCGATTTTGATGTTATTTCATCATAGAAATTTTTGTGTCGTCATGCAAAAATGGCGTGTTTGTCGTCTGAAATGGCCCACCCAACATTTTCTTTGTGTGACACTGCGACACTATTTTTATGATGAAATATCGTATTAAAAGCAATAACATGGCATTTTAAAGTGAATATATCGCTTCTTTTCATATATTCAGGTGGAAAATTGTTGTGCCAAATCGTATGCCAGAAAGTTCACCTGTGAAAACTGCCTTTCACACAAATAATCAATTTTCATGTCGAAAGCACAAAAATGAATGAAAATTTAATAATCATTCGAAATATGGAGTTGTTATTTCATTATGTCTCTTATTTATGGGATGGCCCATTTGACCCGACAATTTTTTTTCCGGTGTTTAGAAAATTTGCGGTAAAATTTGCTTTTGTAATGCAAATGAAGGAGTCTCAAGAGCAAAAAGTTTCCTTATGAGGTCTTCTTTCAACGGTATATTTATGTTGTAAACATTATTCATTTCTAAAGATGTTATATTGTTCAATTAAAGTGTGGCCCGTTTGAGACGACATTCCCCTAAAATCTTTTGAATTTGACACATAATCAGCGCCTGTCCAAGCGGGAGTTCTGGGAGTGCGGCGCACCGGGGCGCTAATAAAAAACACGTTTTTAACAAAGGCGCTCGAGCGCTTTATGTTGGAATTTTTTTGCAAAAGTGGCGCTCTTGGGCGCTCGGACGTTCTTTTTAATGTATATATCTTCTCAGTTGGGAACTCGAGGGCGCCGAGAAAAGTTGAGGGCGAAGACGAGCGTATAGAAAAGTAGACGGTGCAAGGCGAATTATGTGTGCAAAGTGCGCAGTAAAGTCAAAATTAGTCAAAAGGGAAGAAAATGGTGTCCAATGTTTAAGTTTTTGTGAGCTTTTACTGGACTATTGACTATATTCAGATGTCGCTTTTATTTCAAGCGCCTTTTTCACAAATTCGGGCGTTTCCTAAACTGAATACAAAATATTTTTATTTATTTTGAGCGCCCTGCGTCCTTTTTAATGTAAATCTCAGAAAAAAAGTTGAATAAATGCGCTATATTTTTGAAGATTGAACAGATCGAAAATTTTGAATTATATTTTCTTTTCAATGCTCCCAAACGTATATTTTTATTATGGTATAAAGGCACGGAAAATCGTGTACAGAATTTTTCTGATAAAAAATTTTCGTTTCGCAAAAATTTTGAGTCATAACATTTCAGGGGCGCATGTTACAATTTGCACCGGGGCACCATGAGCGCTCGGACAGGCGCTGCACATAATACACATATAATATATGCCTTAATGAAATTTTCTAGCTGTAGATAGCGCTTCGAGGCCATCTTTTTTCTTTTAATATTGGAATTGTTTGATACTCTCTTCCTCCTAACCGTTCAACCTATACGTCTCGCTGGAGCTAGTGAACACAAGCTAGATTTCATAAATTTATTTTACTTTTCCACAAAACTTAGTTTGCCGGAAAAAGTATTGACTTTACTCGCAAATTTTAAAGATCTCCGCACAAGAAACTGCGTAAAAATGCTTGTGTTTGAGAATGAGACATTGTAAATGGGTAAAAAACCCATTGACGAAATGTTTTGGATCACCAAAAAGCATTTTCTATGTGCGACTGAACGTACATCTAAATGTAGGAATCGTTAAGTTTTTTGCAATTTTCAATAGACTTTTCTGGTAATTTTGCGGTGTGAAAAAGTGTTGATTACGTATGTAATTCGTTTAATTCTTATTTTAGGAATGTTTGTTTTATTTATTCATTCTTCCCACGATGCTCTCAATACCCAATTCGCTCACGTTTCGTCTGGTTTCAAACTTGGAAAAGTCTGTTTACGTTCAGGGAACGGACATTGTAAGCACATATCTTGAGCTGACAGCCGAATTGAAATACGAAATTAGGGAAATATTGGCGGAACAGCTGGGAAAAATTATGGGAAAAGCACGAATTAAATAAATGAATCACAGTCAAATATGGCACAACACTATAACGCTTGCCGAAACTTGTCGAAGAGAAAAATGGAAAGTTATTATCGCAACATGTGAGCACTACCGAAAAGAAATCAATGACAATAATTATAATTAAATACAAGAGCAACACGTACGGACATAGCACATGCAGTGTGTCCGAGAAAAAGTTCAACCAAAATAAGAAAATGCCAGCAGAATTTCTGATTATTAGACAGTATTTTGATGGCCGTACCAAAATATCTCTCAATAATTTTAATAATTATCCCCTTTGTTGCGCTCGGGTTTCATTTGCGATTTATGTTTCATTAACGCTTTTAATAACGCTACCGCTACAATCTGCTCTCATTCGCAAAGAAAACTTCAATAGTATAGTGTTATAAGTTTTGTAATGGAGCAACACATAGCGATTCTTATGAATATTTGATGAATTTTATTGCTTACATTTCTATCGAATGAAGCGATGAAACCTTATCGAGTTTTTGAACTACCCTCTAAAATCTGCATATCCTAACAAGAGCTCAAAGAAGAAAAGTCTTTATTCTGAGCATTTAGTTCCAAAACCTACACGAAATTCTCAATGGAATTCAAACAAAAAATTCTAAACTGGTGTTTTCATTGCATCCCCAAAAATTTGTGATATTTTCCCCACAACCCCTGCACCACACTAACAAAACAAAGTAAAACACGAATTTGCGATGAGCGCATTCAGTGAAGTTCATTTCAATTCTTTACGTCGTAAGACGCACTCATGAACGCAACAAATTGAACGCATCAACAATGTTCCGTAATGAAATAAACATTTTTTACTTATAAAATTGATGTTTATCACGTGCTACGCTCTCACAAAAATCAATTTTGCACATTCGTGACATTTTTATTTTTTTTGTCTACTTTATTAACAAATATAAAAAAGATTCAATAATACATTGAACGATCTGTGTCACAACTTTTGGCACTTGTCTCGTAGCGCTAGAAGTGAGCTGTCAGACGCTTAGATGCAGGACCTTCGATTTTCCCTTACTAGTAAACAACAGTGTCTATTAGTCACACGCATATAATCTTGTATTGAATAGGTACATACAAAATACGAAGTGTGAAGTTGTGGAGCGCCGTCCATAAATGACGGCAAAATTCAGCACTAATTGGTGGGATTTCGCAACATTTCACAATATGTCGAAATCAATTACGGCTATTTACAGCTGATTTTGCCGTCAATTATGGATGGCGCTCTACAATTGTTCAAATTCTGACAATAAGCGGCCTCTTATAAATTAGCCTCTTATATAAATTAGCCTCTTCATGAACATATAAAAAATATCAAACAAGAAAAATAAAACGACATATGAAACTTTTTCGACCATTGGATCCTAATGGATTAGGCACAGCCTGGAACTGCAGGCAACAGCGCTAGAGTGTCTGACGTATGCTTGTGTTCGAAAAATAAGCCAATTGAAATGAACTAAAACCAAATGGAAATTTATTCCAAATAAAAAGAATTACATTGGTAATCTTGAACTTTTCCGTACCGTTGGCCTGCGTTGTCCGTAGGTACTTTTGGTTATTTTTTGTGAATTTTCTTGAAATAAAGGCAGCGAAAATATAATAATGAAAATAAAGTGAAAAATCGGTCACTTTATCTAAAACTTCGACAATTTTGTATGAGAGGTACCCGTAAACCGATTTTTATTGGCTTTAAACTTTCTGAGGTTTCATTTTTTGGAGAAAAAATAAGATTCTGAAAGTTTCATGTTGATCGCATTTGCAGAAGTTTGTTTTTTGGCCCTCAATTTTTTCCAAGAAAATGTCGACAAAAATTGAGGACAAAAAATCAAGACCAGCAGTTAAACTTCGCGTGTGTTGGAAATATACAATGATGATAATTTTGAAGGGAAAATAGCCGTTGCCAACAAATCGCATGGTAGAAAATAAGACAAAACCAGAAAATAGATGGTAGCAGGTCTCAAGTATCTCTTAGGAGTTTCGAAGAAAACAGTATTGTTGGTTCTTTTTTTTTGCGTGAAAATGTACTGCAGTGGAAATTAATGCTTGAGGACAACGACGGATCATAATGCATTTAAAAGATGTGTGTGTGTGTGTGTGATGCGATTAAATACGCGCATTGTCGCTGCCTGTGGCCACAATTCAGCTCATTTTAAAGTAATCGCTAACGGTACTCTCGTCATGCACGAAATTGCCTTTTGAATCGAACAATGAATATATAGAGATGGCGAGAACGTTCGAATGAACATGCGAATGAGATAGAATATGGCCGATAGAATGAGGTGTGAGATGAATTTGTTGGTGCCGTCGTCTACGGTGCTTCTTGTAAGTCACTTTTCACATCTGCGTAATATGACCAACTAAAATAAGCATAACAATTATTTTGACAAAATTGTGGCAAGCATGGGTCTCCTCTATTTGTGTTTATACGTGGATTTGTTGCAATTTTCAGACTATATTCAGCAACGATGTAGATAATAGCGAAACATGCTGCAATTGTGAAGAATAACGAACAGATAAGTGGAAAATTAACATTTAGCGATGAATTTATGCTGTGATAGTTTATTCACAACTTTTTTTATTCAAATAATTATTCGATAGCTCAGAGCGAATTTCAACTGAAGTCCTATGGAATTTGTTCCGTTTTATGGTTTCCACTTACAAAAAATATTACCACATTGGTGCAATACTGTTGCATTTTTTAGTTTGAGTTATCAGACAGTTTAATGATTCCGCATTTATTTATCAAGTCTACGAGCTACGTTCCGTACGATACAAAATATTCTTATCATTATCATTGCCATTGTAGAAGACAAAATCATAACGTATGCGAGTGGATCGTATATGGTTTCTCCAGAAGAATTATCACTAAGCATATATGTCACGTAATCGATCAATAATAAGTTGCAGAAGAGAGAAGAAGTGCTAAGCGGATACCAATTCTTATTTTGACGCTATTTTTGGTTAGTTTCGGAACCTCAAATTTCAATAAATTTTTTCAAAATATGTACTTTGGTACACAGAGAAAAATGAGTTGATTTATACGTAACAAACTGTTTGAAAACGTCAAATTCCAACACATGTTGACTTTTTCGCAACAAATGTTTTTTTCCAAATTGACTCAAGTATTTGTCAATTTGACAATGTCAAATGAAAATGAGTAATGCTAGGGGCTTTATCCGTCCGTAGGATTAATGGTGCGCGATTTTTGCGGTTCTGATGGGAGATAGAGGTTTGGTGTCTTCAGCAAAGTTGTAGCACTCATGGTCCTCTATAATTTCGTTGGAAACAGTTATCTCTTATCTCTTACTGATAATTATCAGTTGGGCGCAAATAAAAAACACAGGCCTATGGCATGTTTTGTTTCTTATGATTCTTCGCGTTTTTCGCGAAACTGATAAGAGATAACGACTTGGCGTCTTCGGCAAATTTGTAGTCGGAATTCTTGATGAGTCGATAAAATCACTTTGGGGGTCAAAAAACGCCAGCAGATGTTAATATCAGCCTGATAAGGATGCGTCTACCACAGTGTGTATATATCGTTGATACAGTTACCACAGTTTGAATGAAAATTACCACAACGACAAGTGCGATTTGATATTTTGTATAGGGTAACTTTGACACAAACTGCGGTAACTCTATCACTCACCAAAAGTTATCGCGAATTCACACCATTTTCTTTTTGTGTGTAGATCTTCCATACAAATTTGCACCGTTCTGATAAAAAAAAATGACAAGTGTAGTCTATTCTATACACTGCTGTTTTAAAATTAAAACGATAATCCTCTGTTTTAAACCCTAAAACTGGTGTATTTGATATAGTGAAAATTATCGCAACAAATGTGAACTACTGAGAATCGCTGCACTTATTTCGATGTATAATTGTGCGCATAAAAACGACTTATGAAAACGTCGCCGAACAAAGCGAAACACCTATTTGTTACTCGTTTAATTCGGAACAAATTGTACACTGGTATGAACGTCGACAAATCTATGTTACGTTTTGATCGGCGATTTTTTTTGTAATTCGTTTTTATGCTCACGGGTTCAATTGAACCGTCTTGGAAAAGTTTTTCGCCAAAGTGCTACTTCAAAATAGTTTTTCTTGAGTTTTCAAGACGTGATAACAATAACATTTGTCCCATTTTTGCGCCAAAACTTTTCCAAGATTCACATTTAGCTACGAGTCGAAATAAGTACAGTGAATATTGTCAGCAGTTCATGTATATGATAAAATTGTAGTCTTCAATTATTGTTTTAATGTACGTTCAATGTGAACGGTCATCATACATTATTTCACATTGGCAACGAAAAAAGTGTCAAATTTTTTTTGAGTTATCCCATAATTGAATTACGTTTACATGATATTATTTCATTTTTGCAATTATTCGTGATTGCTTCATTTGAAATAATTAATATGGATATTAAAATGAATTAGTTTACGGTCCAAAAAATGGCCTAAAGAGTCTTCGAAATTTCTCGTAAAAAAAATTACTACAGTAGCCAACATTCCATGTAGTGCTAAAAAGGAACACAACAGAATAGAAGCAGACAAAAAATACCAACTGTACAACTTTTGTAACAAACTGCTTTGGTACATCAATGTATTAACTGTTACTCATTTCTTGTTGTTGTTGTTGTGACGTCTTGTCCAAAACAATTGATTGCTTAAAGGGCACCACATTATTTTCAGATGAAAAAAGTAATAAGAGAAAAAGAAGAAAGTTTTTTTTTCAAGGGATCAATCATTCCGAAATTTGCATATACTCGCAGTTTTTTTTCACACTTTTTCACTTGCACTATAAAATTGTAATTATCTTGTTCGATCATACCGTAAGTGTGAAGTAAAGAAAGAAGTTGAAATTAACTGTGCAAAGGCCAAAAAACGAGAACTGCCCATTTCAAGTTGTTTCTGTTTTCATTCATTTCCTCATTCGCTAGATTGCTTGCCAAACACATTGCAAATTTCCAGTTTCCATTTTAAAAATTCTATTCAACCGAACGATCTCGGCACTTGTGTGCGAGTCTCTCTTGCTTTTGTTTCTTTTCTCAATTATTACTTGGTAAATTTTCTGCAATGTGATCATAAAGACTGACTAAAGCATGGCTCTCTGGTTTGGGCCGCGTGACTTACACTTGATTTTCACAGATTGAAATGAAATTAAATTGACAGTGAGATGGAGAGGAGAGCTATGTGCTCTGAGTGAATGAGCGCGCGCGAATTTACCATTTTTTGGCACGACGAAAGAATAGAATGACAATATCAATCATAAGGGGAAGAAGATCCGAACTCTCTCAATCACTGATGTGGCTTTTATTGGTCTTAACATATAATTTATTTGAAACGTTAAAATGATTGGGTTTTGTCATTATTCTTTTTAAGTTAATAAATTGGAATAATTTCCATTATAATCCAAATCATGTTGAACGATTTACATAAGAATTCTTTGAATGCATCAATAATAACAACGGTAACATCAGAAAATTCCAATTACACATTGCAATTTTAAAACGTTCAATACTATGTGAGAATCACTCAACTGTGTTTCACCCACCACATACGCATACATATTTCAAAGACTTTCTTTTTTTTTATTTATAAAAATGACGAATAAATATATCTCTTACCTTTTTTGAAATAGAGATTATTTTGACAAGAGCGTACCCAGGATTTTGTCAAGGTAGGGGCAAAACCAAAGTTAGTTCAAGAACGAGGACATATTTTGTTTTTTTTTTTTCAATCGGAAAACGAGGACACATTTTTGTTTTTGTTTTTTTTTCTTCATAATAATCAAATTATTTTAATCGAAGAAATAGTAAAATACATTCGATTTTTTATGCAAAAATGAGGTTTTTTACCAAAATGTATTCTAAATTTTTTTTTCGGTAAACGTCCTCGTTTTTGTATCAAAGATCAATTTTTCAGAAAGTTATCTGAAAGTTTAAAAATACTAAATGTCCTCGTTTTTAATTCTCTTTCTTCAAACTTGCGTTCAAATATTAGAAATAAAATAAAGGAAAGGAAGGTGGGGCAATTCGCGCCACTTTATTTCACAATTTTATATTTCCATGAAAATTGAAAAAAATTCAGGAATGTTTGTTTTGCAGCTTGTCTTGTTACCTAACTTTTAAAGAAGAAATTTTTTTGGTTGCACCCCCTTTGGGGTCCGATATATCCTTGGGGCGGAATCCAAAATCGTGAAGTAGTTCGCTCCACCCGGGATAATTCGCGCCACCACATGGGGTGGCCGCATTTTCAGTGTTTTATTTCATGAAATTTGGACCGCTAGAAGCGAAATTAGTGACACTACCTTTTTTCCATCGGGCGACAGGCGAATTTTGGCCCAAATAGTGTCATGTCATAACGGCTCGAATTTATTGGCAAATGCATTTAGACAACAAAATTATAGTCAAATGTAATAAGAATTGTTCTCAAAAATGTTACTTGGTTGATATACGCAACCAATATATTGACGTTTTGAGCCGCCAATAACCACTAAAACGCTATACATGAGGTGGCGCGAATTGCCCCACTGCATGTATTGCTGTTCGGGGCTCGATCCAACCACAATTATTATTTATTTTCAAAACCTTTTTAGTCCCATTTGAAAGCATGCGTCTTAAGCTACAAAATACACTCACCTGTTTTCAAAAACAAATAAATGACCTCGTGCAGCTTGGCGTCATTTCCTCCACTTCCATATGTTTGCAATGATGTTTGAACATTGACAAGCAAGCTTCTTCAATGGAAATTAAATGCGTGTGGAGACGCCACAGAAATGACTCCAAAATCGTCGATTAATGATCGAACTACTTTGAATAGTCAAAAGTGAAATTCTGTGGACCCGAAAAATTAACTTAGCACTAGCACAAAACACATTTATGCCTGTAGCTTGTCTGTACTTGGCTGAGAAATGTTAGGTTGTGCAACCAAATATGCAGTTTTCTGCGCTCTTTCAAATCACAATAGGCTGGTTCGTTTATGGCTTGCCTGTGTCGAGTAAAGGCCGATGGCGCGAACTACCCCAACTTCCCCTATAGATCGAACAAATGGTATGAAATTTTTCTTTAGGAGCGACGAGAACAAAAAACGAGCATATTTTTTGCCGCCCCACTTGCTCCCCCCTGGGTACGCCCTTGTGTTTTGATCGATTTCAATTCTAGGAATTTCCATTTATTCTTGAAGAAATAGAAATGTTTAAATTCACTGTTCACGATGGATGATGTATAGTACAATAGCATTTAAATTGTTTTTACATATTCCCGATTTGTTGCTCCATGCAACGAAATCTACTTTATCCTAACGTACTTATTCTTCTTGTCAACGCTGATGAGTCCTACTGGAAAATTTGAAAGTATTTTGAAGTGAATAATGTCCTCGACTTCATGAGTGAACTTTTTTTTATAATTGAATTAAACTGCTGCTAAGCACTATGTTAGTATTTACCTCTGAATGCGATTAAAACATGCGGAACATCCACCTATTGAGATGTTTCCATTAGTTTGCATTGGATCAACAAGACAATAAAAACTTCTTTGAATCTCCAAGTATTCAATTGAAATCGTTGTGTATGGCCACAAAAACGATTGTTTTTTTCACAAAAAAAGTTTGAAAATCACTCACATCTGGATATTGGATATCAATTCATTGTAAATTGAACACAAATTTAGCACTACGAAAATCGGTACATAAAAAACAACAAGACAATTCAGTTTTTTTTCCCATTTTTCTCCAAGAAAGAATAAAGAACATATTTCTTGAGTGAGAAACCGAATACAAAAGAACTAGACACGTCATATATGTACACATAAGCATCAATTGCTTACCGGTAAACTTATCATGTAGTTCGTAAAGTAGCAAGATGAGCGAAATATGGCAAGTCCAAGTCAAAAATGACGTTTTTCTGCAAACCAGACACAAACACATGGATGATTTCTTCATTTGCCATAGTTGTTCACCATTCTTTACTCAGAACAATTATCTATACATTGTTATGCATCTCTATTGTTGTTCCATAGGTTTTATAGTTTTTCTGTTGCTCTTCACATCATCGGACAATAAAATCGAGCAAAAAACGAAGAGATAAAATGCGACTACCATCTACGAAGTACATCGAATGCACCCGAAATTCCAATGCAAAAACAACATTACTTCAAATCACAATCGAAAGCATTGGTTTCAAAATCAATGTACGATGCTTTAAATGCATGAACGAAAAACAACAAAAAATTCAATTCTTCAGAAGATCTACGATTTTAACGGTAGGAGAGGCAACAATCAGGATTTATGGTCATACAAACCCTCTCAACAATTCAAAATGGTTTATTTCGTAGGAAATTTTTATCGAATGGATAACCTTTTTGTAAAATGTCGCTTCATTGAACGTTGCGAGAACATTTGTTGACGAGGGCACGATCGAAAGAGAATAGGACGAGTGGCGCACACTTATTTATTGCATGCATTTCTGGGAATGACAAAATAGCCAAAATCCATGTCCAAATAAACGCCCATCCAAACATGAGGAACAAAATGGAAAAACCGTTTGTTGCGTAAACGACGCTATTTAGGAAGAGGTGATTGATCCCTAAAACTAATAGCCAATGCATTTTTTTTCAAATTTGATTTTAATCTGGTGGCGAAACCAATGCCTGCTAGCAACGAACGAGTGCGCTGCGGTAGTCACAACTGTAAACACTATACACGGTGATCGATATAGGAGTTCGTGTGTTATTTTTAGTTTAACTTCTTACTATATGCGGCGCTGGTGTCAAGTGCCAAAAAATTATTCGTCCGGCTAATAGGCATTGATCTTCAATGTTTTTTGTCGAAATTTCCTTCGAAAGAATTAAGGACCAAAAACCGAACTTTTGCAAATGCGATCAACGTAAAAATTTCGAGATCTTATTTTTTCGCCAAAAAATGAAATCTTAGAAAGTTTGAATCCAATCGGAGTCGATTTACGGGTAGTTTGGTTATCTATCTTAGATAAGATATTAAGATAAGATCGACCATCGCTAGTATTCTGCTAGTATGCTAACGCACCCATTCATTTTTCATTGTTTTCAAATCCCGCGCAAAAAAATTACATTAGGTTCCCATTAAGAATGGATGCGTTTAGTATTATGTGACTTGTGGTGACTTGACACTAGCAGTTGTAGGATAAGATAAGATAAGATAAATATTATCTTATCTAGATAATTTTTCAAAAATGTCTATTATTTTTTCAATTTTTTTCGACTATCTGTCGTTTTTTAGATAAAAATTAAGATATTCATCAAGTATTTGTATCAGAGATTCGATCGATACCAAATGATGATTCACATTACAGATTTGTCCTACTTTATAAAAAAAATATACACATCCCATTTATAGAAAAAGAAATACACTTCAAAATCAGGGTAAATCACGTACTAGGGGCTTATGACCATTCGAAAAAATTTGAAAATTACGTTTTATTTATGAAATATCTAAAATCCAATAAGTATTTAATGAATAAATATTGCATTCGCACGAATTTACGTTAAATTTGAAACATTTACACACATTCATTTACATTCGTGAGGTTTTTCGTTGAAATCTAATAAACTGTAGTAGAACTTCCTTTATTGCACATTCGGAACACTAGTACTACATTGAGCAGTATAAAGTGTCAGAAATAAAAAATGAAAGGTTAAAGTATAACTAAAATTGCCGTTTCAATGAATAATCACAACTGCAAAAAAAAAACAACAACAGCAGCTTAAAATAGCCATTGTTCAGTGTTCAGTAAAAAATGTGAATTTCTGTACAGTGTACGAATATTGCATATGTTCTGAATATTTTTACAAATGCTGTGAATGTTATGAATATTCTCTGAATATTCTCTGTACACTGTACACAGAAATTTGATTTTATTTTTTTTCTTTGTAAGAATATTCATAACATTCACAGCATTTGTAAAAATATTCAGAACATATGCAATATTCGTGTCAAATTCCGATATTTGAGTAAACATTTAGATATTCATTCGACTTAATTTTTTGTCATATGCCCCTAGATCACGTAAATCTTCCAACTGAAATTTTTTGTTGATTGGGATATTTTTCAAAAATTAATGGCCAATTTTCGTGCATTTTTCACAGAACAAAAAAAATGGAAAAAAGATTATCTTAAGATAGCTCAAAGCTTTTCGGAAAAAAGATTTAAAAAAAAGATAAATTTAATAAAAAAGATATCTAGATAGATTTAGACATTTTTGAGATTACTACTATATATCTCGTTTTTATCTAGATATTTTTTCTGGGACAGAACCAAACGCTGTACCTCCCATACAAAATTGTTGAAATTTCGACTAAAATGATCGATCATCCACTGAAAATATGCTCTTTTTTCCAAAATTTAAACAAAAATGAAATTACGGACAACAGTACGGAAAAGTAAGGGATTACAAATGTAAAAATTCTGTTTATTTTTATCTATAATTTTTCGCACTTTCCGCGAAACTGATAAAAGATAAGAGCCTCTTATCTTATTAAGAGATAACTGTCTTCAGCTAAGTTAAAGAGGACCTCGAGTACTGCAACTTTCCAGAAGAAACCAAAAATTGTGAATAACCGTGAAGATCCGCCAAAAATGAACATACCCGCCTTTAACCATTTTTAAATTGAAAGAAACATACTCTTCTCTTTCATAATAAAATTAGTGAAACATACACTACTCTCAATCTCCCTTATAAATATGTACAGAACAAAATGCCCAGACAATAGTTTTTATCAACTTTGCACTAGATTTACAATCACTCTCGCCTGTTGAAACTCTGCAAAATTGAGTGACCATAACCGTTGCTAGTTATACTTTCCGTTCATTGGTAAATCGACAAAGTATGCTCTAAAACAAGTAGGAGAAATAAAAGGAGTAAAGCACAATTTTCATAAGCTTGGAGAGATAAAAACGGAATCATTGATGCAATTCATGCATCTGAATGACAGGATAATTGGACTGTGTAAGTTACGGAAAGTGCATCGCTATTGAGAAGCAGAAAAGTGCAACACTTCCAATATAGTACATATATAATACATGAACACAATATGATTGTAATTGACGCAATTGAGACTTGTCTCTCCTTCAGTGCCTCCATAACACTTTTCGATAGAGCAGTCTGCTTATAATAAGTGCTGGGATTCACTTTCGTATGCATCGAGAAAGTGAAGTCAAAGCCATGGAAATAAATCGAGCATGAAATTTATGTTTATCAAATGCCTTTTACATCTAAATGAACAAGAAATAGCTGGATAAAACGTTGAATAGTCGGTAAAATTGTCCCTTTATTTTTACATTTGGCTTTAAATACTTGTTTTCCTAGATACTACTCAAAATAGCCATAACTACAATATAGAGATATTATACGTACCAATTTTTGTTTATTAATTGTAATTTCTTATCATACGTTGTTGAATATTATAGGTGCACGTTCCTTGGTCATAAAACCTAATCGAAAGTATTTTTCAATTGTTTTCGTGGAGTTTACAAATTGTAAGTGACACGATTCTGTATACTTCAAGTCTGACCTGCATCCGGCTTTATGTGATATTTATTTGTGAAATATAAAACCATATTTCAATTTTTATGCAAAACCGCAACGAATTCCTGTCCTAAACCTTAACGGGTATCCTTCATCTCAATAAAAATCTTCGTACCACAAAACCTTACGCACATAATTATTGTGGCTTCATTTCTTTTAGAAACTGCTTTATATGAGGTAACAGAAGTGCCAAAAATCAGGCTAAAGGCCTAAAGAAAAATATTTTTAATTTTTGCAACATAAGAGATTTGATCAGCAGACAATGTGTTTTCATTTTGCTCGATTAAAGGATAAAGAGAAACTTGTAGCATTAAATAAAAATATGTGAATTCTATGAAAACTATACATAAAAAACAATCATTTCCTGATAAACTACTTATTGAACAAATGCTCAATAATGATATTTCGTTTGATGATAATTCGTAACGCAGGATTTTTGTCAAATTATTTTGATTTTAAATTAAATATTCATTTTGCTAATCAAAGAAATGAACGCACGAATCTGATCCCACAATCTCCGAAAATTTATAAAAAATTCCCGAAACCATAACATTTGTACGAATGGATCTAAATCTATTTGATACTCAATCAATACTACCGATGTGATGTGACCACATGGGACAAGCTAGTGGAAAATTTATAACATTGTTTCATTTTGAACCTTTCCGTTAGCGTTACGACACTCTCTCGCTTGCCTATTACTATAGCCGTCTTCAAAATGCAGAACCTTTTGCTGTGAACACTTTTTTTTTATTCATTTTTCAATTTGATGTCGTACCAGATGTCTTTCCACAACACTTTACGTTGACATCTCTTAAAAGATCAACATGGGTATGGAGCGTGGAGCCGCATCATGAAAATAAATTGAAAAAAAAAATGAACGAAAAACAAATGGTCACCGATATTTTTTCCTATATAACGTCTTGAAACATAAAAAAAGAGTCAAACAGAGAAAGAGAAGAGTGGAAACGACAATGAGACGAATGAACAAAAAAGCAATAACATGAAGTCTTCGCCATCGATCTTAGTCCCGATTAAAATTTCTATGAGAGAGTATGCGATATCAAACCGCACGGAAGAATGCACCATCAGTGCAACGTGCTGCAAGAGGTGCATATTGTTGTTGTTGTTATTAGTAATAATATTAATAAGGGTTAGTCAATAAAAATATCGAATGACAGATTGTTGTGTATGTCTCCTTGAATTTGTTCGGTGTTTTTATGTCTTTTTTGCTGTCAGTGGGCATTTCTTTTTTGTGCTTGATTATTACAGGCGTTCGGTGGCTGCAATCATTGTTATTGTTGTTCGCATCATTTATGCCCATTTTTTTGTACACGTTCAATGATTTTTATCAATGCTATGATATACATACATATCTGAATGTCAAACACAAATAAGCGTTACATCCACTTACAAGATATGATTTCGTTAGTGCCATTTTTGAAAATACGAATTTAATTTTATCGCTCATTAAATTTCCCCCCATTATTTTAATCAATAAATTTTTTCATTCTTATTCCGTTCGTATTTATGTTTGTTATTTTAATGCTTAATTTTTCCGACCATTTTCTGTTCTTTGTTTGTGGCCTCCTTGAATTGATATCCTTTTTTTATTTTCATTCTATAAATGCTTTGAAATATCTTTTGTTTTGGTTTATTTTGAAACAGAAATTAAATGGTGCCCATATTCTTCCATCACATTTTATTGTGCACCCAAGTACCACATATTGAGCGTATCTTGAAGAAAAATCACGACAGTTACAAAGGAAACTTGAAACATAATAAAAGACAAAGGGGAGTGATGATACATCGGTTTATACTATATTTTTGTCTTAAAACATATAATACGATTTTATCGGTTTTCAAATTTCTGAAGAAGAAAAAAAACATTACGTGTTTGCTATTTGTTTGTTGTTAAGGGCAGTCATCTTCAATATTCCATGAAGTGGTCATTTGAATTCAATTTCAATTAGGCCATTGAATTGTTTTGTATACCGATTAAATTGAAATCAATTGTAATATAATCAGCAAAATTACCACTACATTACCATGTGTATTTGTGCATAATCTTCAAGGTACTTGAACTAGAAATGAGGGAGTCGACAGTTCAGGTACAAAATGGCCAATGTATTTTGGGCTTTATGAGCATGGAACAGAACTGTGTGCCTCCGTTTACATTTCTCAAGCTGAAATGTTGAATAGCACATACACTCATTTAACTGAAAATATGATCGACAATTTTTATTCGACATATCTATAACCTATCTGCATTTGATAATTACTCTTTTCGACAAATATTATGGTTCTAGATGTTCGGCGTAAGGCTTCTAAGCGCTATACTTTGATTTATAATCTAGAAATAATTATGCAACACGAAGAAGGTGCTCATTTGTGTGCCTTAAATGGAATTCCAGCATATTATTCTGAGAATAATATTCTCTAGGCCATGTGCTCTTGTCTAATCTATGTTCAATATACGTTCAATATACAATCCACGTTTTCATTTATCGCTAACTAAACCGAACAGCGACCAATTAAAAAATTGAAATAAGAAACGATTTTTTGTCTTTGAATTTCATTTTCAATATTTCAAATTCTTCGTGCATCATATTAATTGAAAGTTTGTTGGAAAGTGATTTGTCTCACAATGGGATATGTTTTTTTCTTTTTAAACAAAATTGAAATTTAATATTTACTATTTAAACAAACGAGGTGCAGAAAAAGTGACAATCCATGGCGATAACAAAAACGAATAACGTCATGGTGACAATAAAATAAATAAATTCCAATGGTACATGGCATGTGTGTTTTGTTACTTCGCTTTGTATCATATTCATCCGATGTGATTATTCCTTTTCAACGAAACATACATCAGAATGGTGTGATACAAAGAAATACAATAATAAATTAAATGACAAACAAATAGCTTAACAATAATCATAAATTAAAATTAAAAAGCCCAGCAGACGAGCTATAACTGAAAGAAGTAGAAAAAGAATGGAAAACAAAAGGGGCATACAAAGAAATGAAAAATGCGGACAAAAGGCAACAACAACAATAAATAAATGAATAAATCAACAAAGTCATTGACAATAACCAAATATACGAGAAATGAGTGCGCCAAACAAATAAATGGCCACATCATCGTAGCATACAAGCCTAATGTCACAACATGGCTGCATATTTAATTTGTTTTATAGTTGCCCCTTACCGATCTTGATCTTGATCTCAATGACACACACACGCACACATGTCTCCTGGAGAGACCACTTTCCATATAGACCGCACAATTTTACTAATACATCTGAACCGTTCTTGGCACAGATTTTCTTTTCGATTTTCTTTGCTAATGCCTTTCTTTATAAAACTATGGAATTAAGAGAAACTTGGAAATTGATATCCTTGAAAATTGAGCACATGTAAATTTTCATCATAATAATGAACATTTGAGGTTGAGAGGACACATGTTCAACCTCTTGCAATTACAACAAAATAAACCAAAACCGCACTTTTGAATACGATTTAAGGAATATTATCATCATTTGGCTTTAGGTCCATTTGTCAAATGTCGTAATTATTCGTTTTTCATCTTCATGTTATTTCAACCTCTTGCAAATGATACCGTATAGAAATTGAAATATGAGATCATCATAGAAAATAATACGGTAAGTTCACGCCTATTCGGCCAAACTATATATACTAGGGAGATCTTCATGATATCCATAACATCAAATATCAATATGCATTTGAATTGAATAGGATCAATCATGTCAGTATTTTTCCGTACAAAATATCTGATTGAAATTTGATTCAACATCCCAAGGATAGATCAAGTTTGAACATCATTTTGAAAACTTCAAATTTTCTCACTGAGAGGCACTCATGCGATCTGCATAAGTGTTTTTTTTAAGATAAAATATTAATGAAACGCTTGAATATTAATATTAATGATAATTCATTCATCAATAAGTAACTGAGAATCAAAACTTCATCAAGTGATGTTCAATTTACACGAAAAGTCTTGTTAAAAAAAATATGCTTTCGATGACCAGAAACGAAGTTAATTTTCGTGCTGCGCCGAAGGCAAGGGTGCATTTAAGCATTTGTGTCAACTGCATCTGGCATACCCGCATTAATGCGTTCATACTGTAATGATCCTGAAAAGTTGAATCAAAATTCGTGAAAAAGATAAAATCTGCATATTTACCAATGTTAAATTGAATAAACTCAAATTAATCGTAGACCAGATGCATGCTGATAATATCAGCCGCTCAGTTTCAAATCATAAACAGGATAACTTCTAGTTGGTTTATACCTAATTAGTCTTGTTCAAAGCGCCATGTTAAAGCTACCCAAGGAACAATTGTTAACGCAAATACATCCATTGCCAAGCGTATGTAAACGGTTGAATTTGGGCCCACATTTGGGTGTAGTTTCAGTCATTTTTAACGTCACAATGGAAGTAGAAAAAGAACAGTAAAAACAAATCAATTAGAATGATGTAAAAACGATTATGAATCAATATTCAATATGCTAATGAATAGTGATACTCACCTACGAGGTATTTTATATGATCCGACTAAGCCCCGTACTTCGGACAAGGCCACAATACTCAAAGCCCAGCAAAGTAACAAAACGTTACAATTATTATTGTTTGAAAACTTAATCCTACATCAACTAAAAACTATTCTTCATCGGACACGTCGTCGAGAACGTAAACGTAATCATCGTCACTGTCGCTATCGTTGTCATCTTGGTCGCCTTCGGCATTGTTCTGCGCGGCTGCAGCTGCTGCATGATGTTGTCTCGACAGTTGCGGATGCACATCCAAGCCCTTTATCATACAAAGACCTGAAACAACCGAAATCACAAACAACAATTGTTAGCCAGAATATTTCACTTTTTTTTTCAATGTATGATACATACCTTTGTACAATATGCACTTGGCAGCGACTTCATCCCGATGCCAAACAGTGTTCTGTTGATGTGGATGACGTGAATCGTTCCATGTGTTATCAGTGTTTAGCTGCCAGTTTTTGAACCATACATTGAGTTTCGGCACTAAACCATGTGAATACACTGGATGTACATTCAATCGTTCATATTCCGCAACAACATGTCGTCGCTCTCGTTGATACGACCGGTTGCTTTTCTTGCTGATGATCACACTGCTCAGGTGTTTGTCAGTCGTGATGTTTGCTGCATGTGGAATGCACTGACGGCAGACTTTGTAGCGGTCCTTTTTTGTACGTCGATCAAATGGCCGAAAGCACTTTGCACACGTCTGCGATGTTTTGTACTCGTCAACCATCACCACCACACAATTGTGCAGTTTCTTGAAGCTGTTCAGTAGTTTCCGTACACCAGGGCACCGCAACCGTTTCTTAATACCAATTGGCGAATTTGGAGCCATTTGAGCTGCACCAAGGAAAATGAGCGATGGTAATTTTCTGGTCAAAAAAGCAGCGATGGTATCACTTGCACGGGTCTCCTCGATATGTTAATCGAGATTGAGGCGAATGTATTTGCGTGCTGTGTAAACCTCCATTCCAGGCTGCAACATTTTCACACGATGTTCGATGTAACTCATCCAATTTGAGGCTCCCTTGGGCGATGGATAGAATGGATATTGATTTCGGTCATGTTGCTCCAATTCGGTGAACAATCGTAGCCATTTTTCCGATTTGCGCTTTCGTTTGCCATATTTCGCTCGAAAATGGTATTTCGGACCGTCGATCGTGATGTTTTCCTGTGTGAAATAAATAAGAACAAAGAATCATGATTATATGCATATAAAAGAAATGACTGACAAAACAAACAAACAAATCAAAAAAGAAAAATAAGAAAAAAGAACAAAGAATCATGATTATATGCATATAAATGAAATGACTGACAAAACAAACAAACAAATCATTGTTACTCACTTCCACACCGGATGCGATATGTTTTCGCACCGTGGCATTCCAGGTTCGCACACCAGGATCCATGCCAAGCACGAAGCGGAAAACACCATTTTCGTACATTTCGTTGATTTGCTCGTGCGAATATTCGTGTGAGGGGCATTCTGGCTTCAGGAAACACAACGAAACAGCCACACTATCCGTCACGATTGTGTAGTCAAATGTCTTGCGATTGCCGACTTTCTGAATCTTGTCCATGTTGAATATTGTGTCCCAGGACACAAATGGATTGCTGTCGTAGACCTTTTTCGAAATGTTAACCGGCTGGCCAAACAATCCTTTTGCCAACTTGATGGCACCCATTTTGCACGCCATTTGATAGAACAGATGAATATCGATCCGGATGTGCTTCATCTTGAAGTCATGAATCGGAATTACACGAAAGTTTTTTATTTTCGGTGGGCGTGCAATGGATGGCATGGCGTTGTGTAATCGATCCCGATAATATCGGCGCCAGAGATCATTCAAGAGCTCGTATCTTTCATGGTGGTTGAACACTAGCCGTTGAATGGTGATGAATATCGGTATTGTCTGGAACCAACTACCACGGACGAGATCACATAACTTCGTACCGACTGGTATTCCGATCATACGCGCTTGCTCGAGCAGCCGCACCACATTCGCACTTGGTACTATATTGTTGAACATAACTGATTTGGTGGCATTTTTCACATCGATGTCGCTGATGTTATGGCCAAGCAAATTGAGCTCATACCGTTGCAGCACGAAAAACGTTTTGATACGGGTGTAGCACCACGTTTTGATGTTGTTCTTGACATTGGTGGTGTATTGATCAATGAGCTGATTGAATGCGTTTCCCATGCCTTCACGTTGTGGCCATCGGAAGTTCGGCACTGCTGTTTCGATTATTTGGCGGAAGGCCAACGGCAATTTGTGTCGGTTCTCGTTCAAAATGTTCTTGAAGCAATCCTTGATCAATTCGTATCCATTGCCTCTGAAGAAGTCATGGTTATCTTCATCGAATGCTCGGTTGTTCTCGAAGAGAAACAACAATGACGCCAAAACGGTGATGACGGTGGCTGTGTGGCACCAATTGGTGACTTGTGCCACAAAACTCGCGCGATATTGATCCCGGAGAACCGAATTCAGCGATAGTTTGACCGATCTCGGTCGCCCGTTCTGGGCCCGCTTTCTCTTCATGCTCACCAAATTTGATCTAATGAAAATGAAAATGAAAATGGTGAACAAATTGATTAGAATTATTGCACTTTCGATCAAACACTGACTAAATTAACAATTTGTTTTGGAGAAACAATCAATGAACCATCAATACAACAATCAACTTGCCTCAACGAATTCTGACACCAAACTGACCATGCAATGCTGAAAATCGAATATTGTGCTCTTGTCGTTGTGCAAATGTCCTGTTAGTCAAAA
>NW_022601407.1:329615-394611 GCF_009176505.1 Sitodiplosis mosellana
TCAAATGCAAAACTAATACAACAGCACAATCCAGAAAAATGTGTTGACGAACACTCAAAATCTCGTTTGAATTCGACTCAAAATAGATATTTTGCATCGTTATGAAATTCAGAACACAAAAACTGCACTGTTCTTCACGCAGAAACAGTGAGAGCTGTCAATTCGATCGCCACAGTCAGACTTCGATTTGTTATGAAAATATTCTTGCTCCAGCACACACACAAGAATGAAACGAACGAAGCGGAGAAGCAACAGAGGATACACGAGAGCAACAGTACACATAGCTATGATACTTGATTGTTCTTTCTGTATGCGGTTCATTCTCACATTCTTTCTTTCGTGTTTGTATATCTGCTGTACGGTCTGTGTAGAATGGAGCGAGCATAATGTGAACCGTCCGTTATTTGTTACATTTTGAATAATATGCATTGCGTTAAAATATTTCATTGGAAGGTGTCATTTTATTGGGAACCATGCACATAATCCACGTTAAATATAACACTGAAATTACCACGAAAATGGGCCAAAACGGTACATTACGCGATGGTGAAATCTACTGAAAATGGTTACATTTTTGTTCCTTGGGTATAGAAATTGGATACTATTTGTATGTCAGCTGATGCACTAATCAAAGAATCTTTCGAGACCCTTATACATCGAGCGTACATTGAATTAATATACCCAAAGAAAAAAAATAGTTTACGTTTATTAACCGACAAAGTAGAAATATTTTCGATAAAATTATTTTCGTAAGTTTCAAATCACAGACAATATTTGACAATAATGGCATTTTGTAACTGTCAGTTTATTTTCAACGCGTCTTACACTGTTTGGAATGCAATCTCTTCGGCGTAAAGTTGAAAGCCCAGTTAAAAGACAAACTTACTATCTGAATTTATTTATATGAACTGCTGAGAATATTCGTTGGTGATGTTTTGATGCGTAGCTAAATGTGGAACGTGGTACGAAAAAGCGGGACAAGTGTTGTGGTAACCTAGCTAGGATTAAAAATCCCGAAAAATTATTTTGAAGTGTCACTTCTGCGTACAACTTTTTCAATATTCACATTTAACAACGCATCGAAACACGTCCAACGGATATTATCAGCCTGATAATTTGTACTCACAAACATATCAGATTGACAGTCAATGCTGAATTGCGCATTAATCCACTAGCTACAGAGGTCCTTATGGTACTTTTAAAATGCGACAAACTTTTAAATAATATTAATATGTCTTAAAAATAAAACTTAAACATAAAAAAATGATTGTTCCGGAATTTACCGAAAGATCCTAAAAATCTATAGATTTAACGAATGTTCAGGCAGTCTTGGTGCAGAACAATTTCATGTTCATGTCATGTTATAACTGATTATAGTCACATGTTTCAAAAACATGCGCAAACGAAATATTGGACTTCGAACTTAAAATTTTAATTTGAGGCTCCAAGCCGCTCATTGCGTTTTTCCCCCTGGAACCAGTAATAATAGCTTGAATTTCATGAAATGGCGCTGTAATCAGGCGTCAACAATATTCCATCATGTAGATGAGTAATGTCCAGGAGCTTAGTCCATGTTTGTATTAAATCCGTGAAAGAAATAATCCACCTAGATATTTGCGTGTGGTCATTGGACCGTGGTCTGGATCGCCGACACATTTATTGTGCTTTGTATTTGTTGTCGGTTATCATTGTGAGAGCTTGAATAATTGCACCCGGTATCGATTGCATGTCTAGATTAATGATACAGGGATATAAATATTTATGTCACACATTCAGCGCTTAAATTAGAATAGTCTCCACATTAAATTCTCATACCCATAACGTGCTGTGTGAATCGCCATTCTTAGTCCCAATGAAATTTAATCCATTCTCTTAAACGAATTCCCTGTACGTATTTTGTTAAATGTGGAAACGTGTTCTCTTTGATGCATTTAAAAAAAAGCGATATAAGATAAAAGAAGATGCATCGCATTAGACTCAAGATCACCGCGAATGAAACACGTATAAAACATTCATGTGTGCAAAGAGGGAATATCGAATCACAGGCCCTTCCTTGCATGCATCTGATAACAAACGCTAGACTATTTGACTCAATGGTGCGTGTGAATCGAACTACAACATCAATTTATTTCACTAGTCATTAAGATCCTATTGACAGCAGCATTTCGTCGATTGCCAAGTTAAACACGGAGTATACCTAGACTTCCTCCTTTAAACTATGCAAAAGCCATTATATATCATATTTTGCAAAGAGACATTTTCAAATTCTGTGCGATCTTCACAAATTCACAGCGAATCAGATAAAATTAACGTGAATAGTAAAATGATATGATATCGGCTCACTTGATATAAATATCTTCAAAATTTGAATAATACAAGACATTTTTCCAAATATTATGCCCAAAGAAAAAATCCAGTTTTAAAATCAACAGTGACCTCAATGAAATTTCACGAGCACATGGCGAAATACATTCCTTTTCAGTTAATTGTATTTTATTTCCAAAGATAGTATGGAAAACATTGCTTGAAATTTCAAAAATATAAATATCATCAAACGTATGGATAAATCTACTGAATAAATGCACACGGTGACGATAATATGCGATTTATATTGCGCCGATGGAGCACGTTTATCACACACCAAACCACATTTGGTCTTTTTGAGCGTGTATTACCAACTGGTGTTTGCAAAGTATAAACGCACTGGCGAAGGAACAGCATGGCATAAAAAGTGTGTTATTATGACGTACGACTTTGATCACTTTGATCTCCAACTTGTTTATGGCGCGATGTATACGTTTTTGATTGAGTTGATTTTGAATCGTGGTGGAAAGGCTGTTGAAGGATGGCATGTCTTGTTAGTCTTGTTAACCACATGAAAATTTCTCAAAGATCGTATCAACTGACGCATTTTGTTCCTTTTTTTCGTACAGAATATGTCTCATTTGGCGTTGTTTGACTCTACCCATGAAATGCATGTGCGGATAAATCAAAGAGATGCTTCGCTATGTGTGAAACAAGTGTCGGATACAAACCAAATCCTGATCAACAGACACAATACAAGGCGGTCTTTCTTGTTTTCCTTCTTTCTTTCATTACATTTCAACCCAAAATTATGCGTAGGTTCTAATGTTCGTTGAACGCGAAACCAAATCACAAAGAGGACTCAAAAACCGAACCGAATACTAAGTAGAACTAACTAGTATACATCAACGCTTCTTTATATACCTTGCCAAATACAATTGGACGCATCGAATTGAGTAAACAACAGATGGCAAATGTGAGATTTAGGCACAAAGGTGTTATAAACAAAATACACTGCAGATAGTTTGACTAGGATCATGAATAATTTTTATGTTATCGTATGGATTGAGGCAATGGTAAAAAGATGATCGCGTTGCATATGTGCGACCAGCCACATTTCCTCCGGCCATTCAATCAATTTTCATTCGCTTAGTGATTTAGTGATGACGATTTAGTGATGACTTTTTAAGTTAATCAGTGCATCAGATCAAAAGGTGAATAACAGCAGGAAAACGGAGATGAGCACCAAATTAATTAAAGGATCTTTATGGGAACATTTGTAAATGGGATACAAGGAAATGAAAAGCCAACCGATAATTAAATTAAGGATGACTTTAATGTGATATGTACGAAATAGAAAAAAAGGTTAGTTTCAAACGGATATAATAAAAGCTATTACCTACTAGAAAATGACGGTTGTATATCTACAGTTATGCATCCGGGGAATGCAGTAGATATAATTCAAATCTGCAACATGCAAAAACAAATGCAGTGCTGACAATAGCAACTACAGTTTTTTGGGTCAAATATAACAGCAGAATCGGCATCAATCAAATATTATTATTTGTATATGTATTTGTTGAACTGCTCAATGCACGGTACGTTGAAAATGTCATTTTTTCAAGAAAAAGAGAGAGAGAGAATAAATCATAGAGTTTGACTGCCCAAATAGTTCAATAATATCACTGAATTAGATGCTTTTTCTTGATTCTCTCATTTCGTTATCGATTCTGATTGCCAGGTCCAGAAGGTTCAAACGAAACGAAAATTACCGCAAATAATTTATATCTAGAATGCAAAAAGCCAACTACAAATTCGGAAAAAATATACACTACAAAAAACCTAACTTCAAATTTTTTTTTTGTACCATCAAGTTATTGGAAATGTCAATTTTTTTTAATATGCCATGTTGAAAAAAAAACTTTGGGTGCGAATTCAGAAAAAAATCACTTAACCTCAATTTGTAGTACTTATTTCTGTATGTGTATTAACCGCTCAGCAATTGGTATTCGCCAATAGTTTCAGTTTTTCGTTGTGTACATATACATATACATATACCGATGAGGTAGAAGAAAGGAGCACAAGAATTCGGTATGTTTTTCTGTTTTGTGCCTTCTTATGGCAAAATCGACGAAAAGAGAGAGAACGGGCAGTAGTAGGACTTGCATTCGATGGAACGTCCAAAAAATGATTGTTGATTTTGAAGCGTGTCAATTTAAAAATGGGGAAAACTAGATGCAAGGAACTGTAACAAAAACAAGTTAGAATATATACATTCCTTCAAATGTTATACGGATATAAGCAGTACAGACAAGTTTTATAACGAATTTTGTTCCAATCATCAAACATTGTTACACTTGTCTCTACTACTTGTTTGTGAGATTTGCTTATGCTATTGATAAGGTTTTTCATTTTATGATCCAAAATGATATTCATTAATAAAATTAAAAAATTAAAATGAAAGAAAAAATGTATGTCCACTTCGATAATTGCTGCAATGATAAAAAACAATTATTTCAATTTCATTGCATTTCTACCGTCACTGGGTACTATATAACACAAGGGGGAAAATATGGGTCCGGCCTTTTTTACGTTTTTGAGCGTCTTTAGTTCAAGCGAAGGAATCTAAGCCATAGAACTGATGAAAACTACTTCAAGTTTTTAGATCTCTAGTAGCTAAAAAAATAGAAAAAATCGAGAACTAGAGAACTGAAACAGTTGGTTGTTTTAAGAAATCACATAGCGTAACGAAGTTTTTTTCATGAGTTATTCATCTCTTACATTTTGGTAATGTACATTTATTATTAGATTGATATTTTTGGGAATAAAAATGAAAATAAACTTCTTGGTGAAGCATAACATGTGTGTGGTCACCCTAGTTCGCACCACATGATTTTGTGGTGTATAGTATTATACTAAAGACCATATCGTCTCATTAGGTCCATTTTTCAATAATGACAATCATTAGTGCAATGGAAATAAACATGGAAACCGTTACGCTTCGACTGATTTGCACGACTTTAATTTGAACACTCAAGTTGAGTGACTCAACGCATCTACTTAAATAGCGTGTTCAAATGAATGTTACAGCACGAACGGCTGCAACGAAACAAAACGCTGCTCATAAGCGTAAATTTAAATTGATCCACGTTGTTTTTCATCCATCAAGTGTGCTTGTTCAATCCGAATAACGATGACAAAATTATTACCAACCAAATATTGTTCATTTAAAGACCACTAAAATTGGATAAATGCTCGTGTATGGCTTTATAGCACCAACTTTAAAAGCATTTGAAACTAGTTTATTTTTCGGTATTTTCACCCATTTACACCAATTCTGGCTTCGTTTTTATGTAGATTCACTTCGACGAGCTCTTCTATGTACGGAAGTGCTAATTCAGTAATAGTTAAAGGTTTTAGTTCAGGTAAAAGGGAGGAAGTCACATTAGCTATCATCATCATCATCGTCTCTTTGATTTATATGAAATTTGTGAAAATTCGGCAACTATAGTATGAGTCTAGGGGGAAATATCGAATTAAAATATATAGCAAATGCTCACATATATAATTTGCATCTCATCCAGTTTGTGTTAGTTTTCTTTAATTGTTAGTATACTAATGTGCATTTAAAAATTACTCGCGATATCCCGTGACCAAATCTCTTTGTATGGTACGGGTCTGGGTCTCTAGGAATGAATTTCGACAAAAAAAGTGGTTCTTGAAATCACAAAATTTAAAACTTGTTGGATGCCCGGAACAAAATTTGCCCTAAATGTCAAATCAGTACAATTGAGAGATGAACGCACCCCAAGGGTTTTATGGTTTATAAATGATACATTGATAGAAGTTATTTGTACACATTAAATTGGTTTTTTTCTTCAATTTACTGGCAGTAGGTTAATGCAGGGAAGAAGTTGCATCGCAAAGTGATTTACCCCTCGACAGCTACACACATTTGATATACAACTAAATCGAAATTTGGCGACAACTGTGGCGAAAAGAAAAACAAACAACTTAAACAGTCAAGAATTTCTTGCTGGTATAATAAATCTCTTTAATATCGAGAACAAAATTTGTCGAGAAAATTAAATAAATCGGAAGTTCTCAATGATAAAACACAATGAAAGATCGCCACACACACAGTAGTTGTTTGGAATAATGATAAGAATAGCACAACTATACATGGTCACATAGTTAGTCATTGTGTGGAAAAATTTGTCACAACATCTTACTTCCCCTTCATTGTCCTTTTCGATGTCTAAACGAATGTTTATCCAAGAAAAAAATAGATACCATATTAAATTTATGGTTGCCTTGTACTTTTAATTCGATGTTGTTTTTTCTCATCTTTCTTCTTCTATCGAACACCTAACCATCTTCGGTTGCTTCACTTCGCATTGTTTATCTTATGAATAGATACCATCGCACACAGGCGGTCATTTCGAAGGTGGCTAAAATGACACCCGAAATAAACGCAGATCATTTTCTATTTTCGAAAAGTCGAAAGATTCAACAAAGGCTCCATAACGATTGATTGCTTTTTCTGAATTTGTTCACCTTTTCCTTATGAGCTATATTCGTTTAAGCAGAAGCAGCAGCTGGTGGTTTCTAGATCTTCAGATTCAATTGGATTCGATGAGATGAAGATGGAGAGAGAAAGAAAGATACTTGATTCAACACTGTGGTAATGGATCCGACCACCGACGTAAGCGCAGCTTTCATTTATCATATTGATCGCAACATTTGCCATGAGAATGTAATGATTATATTGCATTTTCTGAGAAATCGATGCATCTTCCACAATCGCTGTTTCAATGGGCCCCAAAGTAGATTTCGATTTGTTGCGGATCTCTTAAAAACAATTCCAGCAAGCCAGAAGTGTGCTTTTGCATCCATTTAATTGTTCAGAAGAAAATTTTAACAATGAAAAATTCAATCAAGTAAAAAATGCAATTAAAAATAATTTTGATTTTTTCAGCTGTGATTTCCAGAAGATCTGTAAAACTCAATGAACAATCGGTTCATGTTTACACTCAAACAATCAAAATAAAATTTAAGAGCCATTCCGAGAGCATCGAATAAAATGAAGAACAACTGTGTGCAAATATATATATAATTTAATTGGCTTAAAGGCAACCAAACGCATCGATTCATTTGGCTGCAATCACTTGGGAAAGTATTTTGTTCACTGAACAACAACACAAATAACAATTGTGTTTATTGTACTTCTTGACATGAGTATTGTAAAAAAAAGTGATCTTTTCAATTTTTGTTCATTGGAGATGCACACTAGCAGCAGATGAAAAGAAAGAGAGAGAGAAGGGAAAAAGCAAAGAGAATGCGCTCAAAAATACCATTTTCGAAGTTTTTGCTGCATGTGCTTGGGTTTTAAAGGATTTTTTTAGTTCCATGACAAAGGAATAGCTCTATTCGAAAACATTTCAATTTGAAGCAAAGACCAGAAAATATTGTTTCTACATTGCCAATACATTGACAACAAAAATGTCATCAAAACGAGTCAGAAGTGAAATGAGCTGAACGGTACAGCTAATCTATTGAATATGTCGGTATATTATTCTTCATTCTACAGATATATTCTGTTCGATTTGTTTTGCTTTTTTCATTTCCTTTTTCGTTCTGTCCACTATTTATTAGAGGCCTTTTCTTCACGTTGTATGACTGAACATCTTGATTTTTAAACATAATCGAATTGAAGTATGCAATGTGACAAATGATGATTCTGTGTGTTTCGGATCTTAGGCACAAACAATTCTTTTTCTGAACAAATCAAGCTCCCTATGATTGGATAATCATTATATTTTTTCTCCAGAATTTTCACATTTGTCTCAGTGAAGCTGTATGAAAAGAAAGCAAATTGAATAACATTTTTTTTTTATTTAATTCGTTCTGTCGCAGGTATTCACATCCTTACAATTTTTATGTTTTAGCTAAGAATGCCTTGTCAAAGGAATTTTCAAGCATTCTTTCATGCGCGACGTTGTAGGGACCGGTTGGAGTGGTTTGAACCATTCAGATATCATTTATGAGATTTTGGGTTTTCCTGTAAATATTTGCACATATTCATTTCGATTGGAAACGGATTTCAATAGGATGAGCGAAACACTTTAAATGTGACTTCCGGTCGAAGCGATGGCTTTTCAACGAGTAAATTTTTTTATTGAATAGCTTAATATACACTCTTGATTGAAATCACAATGTTACGGGGATTTCAAAAACAGACATTTCTCGAAAAGAAAACCAGCTGGAATATGCGTTGTATAGGCCACATTCATTCGATAACCTTTGTGGTGTTGCAGTCCGAAGATTTGTTAATGATTTAGTTCATTCACACAGTATTCCCATATAGTGTGGCTATGCATTGATTGTAACAAAACAAAAGGAAACAATTTGAAGAGAAGCCCAAAAGTGCTTTAAAGTAAAAAGTAGCTTCATCCCTAAAATTTAAATTTTATTTCAAACTCATAAGCAAGTTGTATTGTGGCATACTCTACAAATCAATTTCATTTGGCATACATGTGATTGAATCTGTGCAATTGACAAGATACCTCAATCTAAATTGCACAAATATCAATAGATGCGGATAATTTCAATCTTTTTGAGCTTCACAATTATTTTTGATGTGTCTAAAGTTATATGGGTTTCAAATTCGACCTTTACAATCTACGGTAACATTACCTCGTGCAATTTGTTGGTAATTTTTCATTCTTAAGACACATACATCTCGCTATTTAAGATAGCAATAGATGGAGATGAACAAAGAGCGGAATTTATGCATGACAATAATTGATGGAGAGCCCCTCGCGGTGCATATTTCTCGCGGTGCACTTCGAAATGACGACCGAAAAATTTTTTTCGGTTGAAAATGCGATTTTTTTGTCCGTCCGTGTCCGTTGACACCTATAATGTATACAAAATGCAGAGATGACCGAACGCACGCTCAGTAGCGAATTCAGCTCAGCGTTGTTTTCTGCTCCGTGCGTTTACACGCACCTTCTAGAAGTGTCAGTGCGCGCACTGGCTCAATTTTGCAATTATCTTAGGAGCTTTTAAGTCAAAATATACATTCGTATTTATGTGAATATTTCGTGAATATTGCATATAATCCGTGTATATCGTGTATATATTCACGAAAAATATTCACCATATTCACAGAATATACGCAGCATGTAAAAAATATGTGTTTACGGCAATGTCGAATCTTTGTTACCGATCGTGAATATGAGGTGTATATTTCATGAATATCGTGTATATTCCGTGAATATGGTGCATATTTTGCCAGTTTTGTGAATATTTCGTATGAATGTCATCTATGGTGTATATTTCTTGGATGGAATATACATGAAAGCCCCTAGCAATTATCATTTTTGGTGATTTTTCTGCTAAATCTAATATAAACATGACTTTTTAGAAATTATTCTTTATCGAGAAAGGCCAAATAAAAAACAAAATTTGCGTATGGCCAAACATGTAAAATAGAATGGTGAAAAAAGCAAAAACAATACAATTTCTCGGGTACGCTCTAGCGCACTTTCCGGCGCACTTTAGAAAAAACTACTCGTGTCGTGTTACAAGCCTTGAGCATGTTTGACGCACGCAAATTCAGATGCGGTGCGACCGCTGCTCAGTCACTCGGTGCGCTTCAGTCATCTCTGAATTTTCAAAGTCATTTTGTCAAAATGTAGTGTTTATACATTTCTTGAGCATTTTCAGGTTAAATTTAGTGTTGAATAAAAAAACTTACTGAAATTGATCCTGATGAAATTTTTGAACACACAATTTAGCCGCCCTATGTTCATTGGCCTTTAAGTTATATTGGTCAGAATTTTCGGCCTGTAGTTTCGTTATTGGGCTACCGCCGATGGGTTTAAGTACGGGAAAAATATATGCTCAGTTGGTGATGACGGATTCATTGTACAGTATGCTTCGCTCAGAACACTTCGTCTTATCAGTGGCGTTTGAAAGTGTGAAAATCATATTTTTTGTTTAAATAATAACCTGCTGATCGCGTTGTATTGTATCGATGCACTTTTGGCACGAAAGAAGGAAACTTTTTCACATTACTAATATAACAGAAAAGCAATAAAAAATGCCCACAAAATCTGAACAAAAAAAAATTGAACAACGCAACAATATGATCTACACATTTTAAATTAACTTCAAGAAAACAGCAGTAAGGTATCAGACAAATATGCTGAACAAGCAATGAAAGAATAAGAAGAAAATGAAGAAAAAAAAACAATTTATTTTGTCGATCATCGCCCGTTCGCCCAGAAAATTTTATTATCTTTTGGTTAAAATATGCTGTTGTAAAAGAATTGCACACGATGAAGCCAGAACAAATTAAAACAACACTACAAAAATGAATTCAAAATCGAAAACAAGAAAACATGAAAACAAAAAGAAACAGCGACGCAGAAACGAAACTGGCGAAGAAGCAGAAGGTGCGATAAAAAACAAAGCAAATAAATACGAACCAAGAGAAATTCCGATCAAGTGAGAATTCACCAAGCAAAAGAGCCGGTTCAACACGGAAAAATTCGTTGAACAATATAAATGATTACTTGCATATTTTTACAGGTCAGAAATATGATTTTCCAACCTCATGAATGCCGTTCAAAGCAACACGTTTAGTTACTTGAAGATTTTTTTCGGTTGATTTTGATGTTGAAACCAGCATAGTTGGCAATGGTATTTGTGCAGAGGGCCACAATAGCGAATGTGCCAAATGAGTGAAAACCACAACAGTTTTGAGAATATCTGCAAATACCTAAGCAATTGATAAGCTTGGGAGTGATGAACCAGAAGACCACGCGCACAAATTGGTGAGAAGACAACAATGAAATACACGTATTTGGGCTGCAGAATCAGTAGTCGGTCGTACGGACACCGTATATTCTGTATATGTGTATGCGTTAAGAGTGAGTGTGAGTGTGAGAGTGTATGAAGTGTAATATTTTTCAACTATATGAACATCGATCTTAGACAGTAACTGCTAACGGTTAAAAAACGAGAACAGACTTTTGTTCTTGCTTGCTCGTTGCGGCAAAAACAATGGTGTGAACACGCTTTAAGGTTTACAAAGTGTATTGGATGCATGTAATAATCAGCTACAGCACTGCACAAAGCCGATTATTACCTATTTGTTAAATGAATTGAATATATGGCGCATCGAAAAGAAGCGGCACAAAAAAGCAACAACGAAACGAATGATCCGAAAGGAAAATACAGCGAGAAAAAAATTTCAGTGCAGAGGAAATATGTGCAAAAAATAATACAAAATCGGTAATAAATGGTAACTAAGTGAAGAAAGGAATAATAAGAAGTGTAGAAACAAGGGGCCAGACTGGCATCATCATCGGCACTACCACTAGAACTGAAAGCAAGAGTAACAGCGATTCATGTCATGACATTCAAGCAAAATAAAACAAAAGCATGCACCTCTCATATAGAATGATGCATCTTTTCGCTCCTCGAATCATTCACCATTGCACAGTACACACAGTGAGCAGTGTGTTCGTTTAGCTGATTTCACAGCTATTGCGATTATACGCGTCGAGACGGGCTAAACCAAGCCGAACTAAGGAATGAATTGTTCGCCGGGAAAATGTAATGTCGATCGTTGAATGCAAGTAACGAGATAGCCATCGGTAAGAAAAAGGCATCATCGAAAGAAATAAACGTACAGCAGCATCGTCAGTAATGTGATGTGTGCATAAATACAATCAGAGCCATATGTGTGAGCGAGAAGAAATTTGCCAATAAATCAGGAAATGAAATAATAAATATGAAAAACGTGTGAGAGTGGAAAGCAGACCGATTTAACAGCAGCAGCACAACCGACAAAAAACAGAACTGTGCAAGCATGTTCGTCACTGCCGTACATTTGCTTCACTCCAGATATTTCTTTAACACTCTTGAGGCTAAATTGCTTATAAAATCTTATCATAATTGCCGCACACACAAACTGGCATGAACATCAAACAACAGCAACGGCCAACGAAAAAGAAAACTGAAAGAAATGAAGTAGAAAATGCATTAGAGCTTGGGAATCTGGTTGAACCTTGCTTCGAAAATTCACAAATTTATCGAATTTGTTGAAATTACTGGCTTATTACAGTTTGTAATTTATAAGTTTAATCAAGAGATCCAAATTTTGCTATTGCCCCACCACAAGACCCGAAGAGCGAGCGCAAAGTATTTCAAATAGCGCTTGATATTTTAGATACAACATATGTTCGTCTATTCATCGCATAGTCCATTTTGAAAATGAAAAACATTCCACTCACAGAAAATATTTGATTGTTCGTTTGTTTCCCAGACAAAATATATTTATTGAACTATCATTAGGATTATTATTTATCGAAATCGATGCCAATTGTTCACTATCAAACGAATAAAATTTCGCATAAGTTCTAAGAATTGTCAAAATTTGTATCAAATTAACATTTCATTCAAAATATATAAAGCTGTACAATACGGCCGCAACGGATACTATGGTAAGTGGTTGGTGAAAAGACATCTTGAATAAAACTGAATTTCTGAATTCTTTCTATATTGTAAATGATTTACGAAGCCAATTTTCATGTTCATTTTCACACATTCTTTTTAGCTGCATCATCACACTGCCATTATATGCGAAATATAAGACACAGCATGACAAGCTACAACATGAAACATATCACCATTGCAGTCGAATCCGTCTCTTACTGTGCCGGTCAACTAGTGTCGCTCTTTTCTGTGTGACTTCGGCTTTTGGCCTGCTACTTCTGTACATTTTTATTCATTTTCGGTTATTTTCTCAGTCTTTTTCGGAATTTTCTCTTTGCTTCTTTTTATCTTTTTCTCTCTGTGTGTGTCTCATCTTTTTCCATTTTTCTTCGATGCTGCCGACGGAGTTATTGCTTTCTCATTCGTACCCACATTATACTTTGACCATACGAAATTGAAGCTCGCATGGTGTTCAAGAATCTGCTTCACGCTTGATGTTACATATTATTGATTTCCTACCGATAATACATGTACATCACTGGAACATGTACATCACCCATCTAGACAAATTTTATGCTGAACCCATCAGGCGATCGATGACATTACGCTAACGCTACTCACACTTCAGGCTAAAATGTGAAAAATTTGGCAATAACAAGTAATAAACGTATCGAATACACTAGCATTTAGTGTTTACGTTTGCGGCTCAGCTAGAAAGCCGATTCTATTTATACAGCAATAATACGAAGAAACACACATTCTCCTGGGAAGCAATGCAAAAAATATCTATCAAACGAAAGAAAATAAATCTTTATCATTTCATTTTTCTTATTGTTGGTTATGCAAACATGGAATGATAAGTCCAGCCTGATCAATCAAACCGGTCCTATTGAAGTATCATTCGAATGATATTTAATTTTTTCCGTGGGCAAGTCCATATATTCACAAAAAAATCATTTGACCAATACCTAAGACAAATGGTTTTTTTTACTTGGAACTTACTTCGAAAAATTTCTTTCCTCGGTATTCACTTGTCGTCACGGGAATGGCATTAATTTGAAACACATTTCTTACACTCTGCCGGTTTGCCTTTTTAATATTTTACGCATTCACATATTCATGCAAACACGAGAATATTATTGAATATGGTATGAATGTTTAAACGAATTTCAGAATACAGTCGCAGCCCGCAACATTCATACTCTTCTTCTTCAGTTCCATGGTGGCGGGCGGTATCCTTTATTGTATCATAAAATGAAATTCGAGAAAGCAGGGAAAATGAAAAACCAATATTGGATTCAAGGCGAAGTCTTCTCATTATCATCTAATTTTGAGTGGGTCAAAAGATGTTAAAATTTGCTAAATCGTTTACCTCGACGACATGGGCTAGCACAATGTCTATGTTTGAATTTTTTGCATTCTTATTTCAAGTTCGGATTATGCAAGGTGTTTATGGATAGCCTGCAAATATTTTGGCCTTAGATCCAATGAGTGTAAGAAAACACAAGGTTGTTAATTTTTTCACCCTCTAAAATTTTCTAAATAATGGTGTTATACTAGTAGAGCCAAAATATTGGTAAAGAGAAAAATTCGCATTCAGTGATGTGATTTTATTTTTGAAAAAAAGTGAGTGACTAAACATGTTAACTAAAACACAAGGGGAAGACCCGCGATTCATCGCTCAAAAATGTAGCATTCAGTGTAGAGAGATGATTGCTTGTTTCAATGTGATAGGTGATGAAATTGCCAACACAGTGAAGCGCAAAGGTAATATATTCAGCAAATCCAAAATCGTCAAGAGTTTAGTTTGCATTGCTTTTGTCCCTATCGGAAGATCACTGGCTTAAATTATGAATGACGTTTAGCATGTAATTTCTGACAAATGCCATTTCCAACATTTGGGTAAACCTTATGACGAAAGCATTTACTTATATTTCCAAATTATACCGTATAGATGCCGTTAGAGCATTCATTGCTGAATATTTTCCATTTACAGCGCAGTTTGTTGGAAATTGCGATCAATGTGATGATAGATATTCACGCTTCCTATAACTAAAGGTATTTTGCCCCGTTTACCGCAAAACAACATCACCTCGTTTATAGTTTTTCAGTTAAATGCATGATGTTCAATATCTTATTTTCCCTCTCCGTGTCCTGATGATGAGCTTCTTGGCATTCATGCAGTCTACCAGCCAAAACGAAGGGTAAAAAAGCAAAAAAGAAACAAAAAATGAATGTTTGCAAAAATTATTGTGCATTTTAGGCACGATGTTAACGTGTTCTATACTCACACTATAAGCCACGTATTTACGTATTTTATATTCCATAAGCTATGAGTCGTTGTCTGCATTATTTTCGCACTTTTGACTTTTGCCTTTGTTTCACACTTCTATACGGTTATTATTCACATCGTCTTAAATCCCTCGATCAATTGCGCGAGCTCATCCATGAGTAAAGGTGTCAACGAACACGAACAGTTCGAAAAAAAGTCGAATTTTGTTCGTTCGTTCGTTCGTGGGCGCTTCAAAAATTGACGAACGTTCGTTCGTTTGTTCGAAAATTTTTGGATTGTTTACGAACGTTCGTTCGTTTGTTCGGAAATTTTCCACGAACAAACGAACACGAACATCGCACTGTTCGAAATTCATACAAAAATTCGAACGTTCGGAAAATTTACGAACACACGAACAATTTTCCACTGTTCGAACCTTTTCATTGATTTTCGAACGTTCGGGGAAAATTTTTCCATCTTCACAAGGAATATTTTGAGCTCAACTCAATTTAATCGTTGCAACGATTGGCCACACACTCGCACGGAGGTAAAACATTGCTGTTTGGCAATCGTTGCAACGATTACAGTGATCGATTGAGATAGCTCGGCAACGATTAAATTGAGTTGAGCTCAAAATATTCCTTGTGAAGATGGAAATATTTTCCCCGAACGTTCGAAAATCAATGAAAAGGTTCGAACAGTGGAAAATTGTTCGTGTGTTCGTAAATTTTCCGAACGTTCGAATTTTTGTATGAATTTCGAACAGTTCGATGTTCGTGTTCGTTTGTTCGTGGAAAATTCCCGAACAAACGAACGAACGTTCGTAAACAATCCAAAAATTTTCGAACAAACGAACGAACGTTCGTCAATTTTTGAAGCGCCCACGAACGAACGAACGAACAGAGTCGGTGTTCGTTGACACCTTTATCCATGAGACGCTGATTCCAAGCAAAAGTATGTTTCGATAATGCGCTTAGCCAGCTAGCAATCTATAATGTGTTTCGGTGTTGTTGCCAATAAATGATTTGCCACAATGCTTACCATGTGAATTGCATTGTAACACGGAATGAAAGTACCCAAATTTAAAAAAAATATGTGACCTATTATAAAGCCAGCATTTAACGGTGTCAATGAATAGTAACAATAGTAAACTATCCTTTGAAATGCGTTGGATCTGTACATTCTTTATTGCAGCATAAAATGTGATGGATGATTTGCTATTTTTTTTTACTAGTTTGCTAATTTTATAGCATTGAATCGTTATTGTTTCATTGATGTACATCCCTATGTATGATAAAATATTGATAGGAAGTCAGATCAAGTTCACATAATTGACTGTTTTTCGTTCTCATTTCGACTTATTCAGTGAAAGAATAAAGTATTACTAGTTTTTCATTAGTGGTTTCCCGCGGTTTATATTTTAATAAGAAAAGATGACAAAATAGTGTCTTTACGAATTGAAACCTTATCAAATTCTACAATCGAGCAAAGAGCCATAATTCTAGCTCAATTTACTCATGTGCATCTGAAAGCACTACTATTTTTATTCGGCACACAAAAAAACTACACGAAATTTTGGCATCGCTTCTCGAAAATATTATTGGCTAACGAAGTACTCGATAAGTATTTATAATTACTTGATTTGATATAAGCATAGTTCAAATTGGAATTCGAACGAATTCTTGAACATTTAAAAAAAAGATTCTTGGCATACAAACCACTTGGTCATTACGAAAATTATGATCATTACGGAAATTTTCTTTTGTTCGGAAATATTTTCTAACAAAACACTTTTTTTCATCGGTTATATCATTCGAAAAAATGTGTTTTCACGACGGAACTATCGTATCTGTTTTGTTTTTCACCACAAAGAATTTTTTTCGCTGAACTCTATCATTTGTTAATTTGTCCCTGAAAACTTTTCCTCCTTTTTCTTTGAATTTGCTCCGAAAAAATTCTAATTGAATCCACTGTGTTGCTATTTAGTTTCATGCAAGTGCTATGAGAGGTTCTAACTTTAATTTTTCAAAACTAACAACTCGACAAATTGATGCTCGTTTAATTAGACACTTAAAATAGCCACAACACCGATGAATGTCAGGGCAAGACGTAACCAAATTCCACCTATTGTAATTACATTTTTAGCTATTTATAGTTCGCGATTCATTTATCATCATCAGTTTAAAAAACACAAACAGCACGCATGCTGTGCCGCGAATACCGATTCTTCAGCAGCTTTGGGTATGTCGATTGTTCAAGAAAGAATCCAATTTGTTTGATGGACTATTGCTTTTGTTAACATTTCGATGTTATTGAAATTGAAGCGCGAAACACAAAAATGAAAACAAGCACAGCATTCATATTTATTAAACCATTTATTCTAGCATTACTCATATTCGTTGAGATAGAGCACATCACAATTCCTAATTGTCTTGATCGAAATCAAATTGAAAGAGAAGGGGAAAAATGTAATTATTCTAGACATGTTGCAATATGCGTTGTGCGTATTTCAACGTTAATCAATCGATTTTGTCTGGCAGAAAGTGCCTCAAATGAGCCGAAGTACAACTGAAAAACACACATACTTATAATAAATGGTTGAAGTAGACATCCTACCAGTGAAAAAAAAGAGGGAAAAAAACTTGATTTCGTTGAAGTTAAACACAATAATTGGTAGCCATGTTTTCATCTATCTTGATTCTAACTCACATTCAATGGCTTTTTTCTTCTTCAGTTTCTTGTAAGACGTATGTTGAAGCTAATTCTGTCGCATCATTCATCTTTTTTATTTTGTTTCACGGGTTCGATACAAATTCACGATTCCCGTACATCGTTTCGCATCTGCGGTGGATTGAATCAAATATATATTCTTCACTTCATACTTATTTACAACAACAGAGTCAAAATTTTCAATTTTTCCATTCATGTGTCGATTTTCATTGTATTAATGTATTTACCATCAAGCACAATGTAAATTGATTCCTTGTGTTCAATTCATGATGGGCGAGTTTATATGCACTAATCACTGAAAGACAGAGTGCACCGATTTCATATTTCTGTTTCCAAAGTGGTCGTAAAGAAAGTAAGTGGAGAGGAATTTTTTTTATTTGTTTTATGTTAGATCAATCGCAAACTGAAAAGTAGTGCGTGAATTTGAATGAGTGTTGATTGATAACTCCATTAAATTACGCTTATTTTATAGGGGTGACAAAATGATGATGAATAGAAGAAAAATGAATTCAAACAATTACATCATAAGTTGCATAAAAACCGCTGGAAAGCATTTGTCTTGACATAAAAGTGCAAGTTTTACGCTGTACAGCAGTATGTAACATTGATAGCTGGGAAACCTAGCGCGTAATAGAATGGTGGTTATATGATGAGTGTGCATGCAAACTAAACTTAATAAAAGGGTACTGCACAGCAAGCAATGTCATCAACCACTTATGTGAAACTGACGGTACGATCTAACGTCTCTACCGCACAAATTCAATCACTAATCGGCAATACTAATACAAAGTTTCGAAATTATGCACCGAAACTCTTGACTTGAACCTTTAATATTCGATTCAAAAAATGTTCATTGCAATTATCACTTACCCTACAAAAATTTTGCGACAACGTTTACGCAAACGTATCGCCAACCTTCCGCAATAGTTGTCACAAAATGCATGAACTGCGATCAACTTCATTCGAATTCAGCATGTTGTATTTTTAAAGGCTGCAATGGCTGATCATTCTTTTTTATAATTATTTTGAATAAGTTTTTATTTCTTATTAACAACGATTATAAATAAAACCATTTGAAATTATGTTTTCAATTCAATGAAGTTGGATACAATTCGAATTTACAGGTTTACGCAATGCGATATGTCGCAGATATGTCAGCGTAATGATTTTGCGTGAACCTGTACATTGAAAAACCTATCGCAATGCGGAATGTCGCGACATGTCGACGTAAACCTCAATGTATCGCAAAATTCTGGTAGGGTTAGCTCCCTAGAAAATGGTTAACTGTTGTGAATCAGAACAAATAATTCTTTCATTTTCCTTCAGTATAATGCATACTTTCGAACTAAAGAGATACAAGACAAATATGGGAGTCATAGTGAAACGTAAATCTTGCGGTAGTTTTATGCAAAAACTATTGTTTTTCATTGTTTAAGAAATTCCCTTGGATATTTTTTGTTCTTAAATAAAATGTATGTTTCGCTAAGGATATTATCGTACCGATTCAAAATTGAAAGAATTTGGTTGTTGCTGTAGTCGGTTGAGTGAGATTAAAAGAGTGGTGAAGACATTTCTTTAACTTGAAATAAATTTTTGAATGCGCAGCATAACCGCGTCCTATTCCAAAAGTCCCATTCCAGCCGTGTATGAATGCTTTTTGAAGTACGGTTTTGATTTTAAAACTGCATTTGGAGCTCAAGTGTTTCCAGTAATTTTGCTATATTTCATTCATTCATTCAGTCTGCGACGTTTCGTACTGTGTTCCCAATTCTTTAAACGACATCAGTCGTCATTACATAACAGAATGAAAAAAAATTCATACATGTATTTTTTTTCTATCAAAAGTTCGATGTCGATTGTCTGTATTTACTCGAATAAGACAAAGGGAAATTTTATAATAATTTGCATTAAATAGATCCACTTAATTGGATGTTATCATTAACGAACACGAGCATTTCGGTTCGTATGCGATCCGCCTGTGAATGCATATTCACAGTAATAATATGCTTGCACAATCCAAAGGCACAAGCAACGACGGGCTATAAATTATACGTTTTTGTAAGTGTTTTTTCTGTTGTTTTGAATAATTCCAAAAAGAATATCTATTTTTTCTTCATTGTGTGCTATGATCATGTCGGTATTCACCTTTAGCAATTTGAGAAATTCATCCGCCATATGACATTGAATGTTCTACTCTAGAATTGAAGAGAAAGAGCATAGAGTATACATTGAACCTCAAATTTAGAGTGGCAAAGTGCCATGTACTTCCCATTGTTTTGTCTGTTTTGAGCTCGGATACATATAGGCGGTTGGTATTCAGCAATGTAACTACCCCTACGTTCGTAAAAATTTCGGAATGGTTCGTTAAACAGCACTGACAGATGAAATGTAGTCATGTTGACTACATCGAACGGGGAAATGAACCAAGCCTCTCACACATAAACACACGCATACGCACACTTCATTTTCAGCACCACACATACGCTCCGTTACGCTTGCTAGCTGCTTTCTATTCAGCGCACAGAAAAGAGAAAATGGAAGAGTAAAAATGGAAAAAAGAGAGACTATTTTCAGATTTCTCCTCCATCGATGTTTGAATTTTGAATGCGAGTGACGAGTTACTCAGTTGATCTTGCTTCTCTGTTTCTCTTTGTTCGCTCCTTTGGCTGTAGTTGCTGAAATGTAATACGATACACACACGGCATGTAGACCATCCAGAATGAACATCAGCACAAAAAGCGACGAAAAATATATATAGGAGTAGCAGCACCATGTTGGCTCCAGTCTGATTTGAACTTTTCGAGTGTAAGCACGTATTGTTGTCGATGAAATCGTCATCGTCATCGTTTTCTTCTTCTTTTTCTGTGTACCTATAAAAAAAAGAAAACCAAGAATAGGGAAAAGACAAGAACATTTTATATTTTCCCGAATACGCGTATAAGAACTGTAATCGTATTTCTTATGTGCATATAAATACGAAATAAACGAATCGACAACAAATTGTTTACAGAAAAAATTAAGAGAAGATTCGTCTTGAAAACTTTTGTGAATTATGTGTGTTGTTGAAAAGCTGAGTGTGATTTTACATGTTATGTGCTTTGCAAAATTTGTACATCGAATTAGTTTCAAATTGAGAAATTAACACTAGTGAAACAAAATAATCGATTTGAAATTCATACGAGTTTTTTTCAATTTCCCGTTTATTCAGTGTATTTATGTTGAAATAAAACTACATATGCTGCATTCAAAATATGAAACAAATAATTGTTTGAAACAGTGCTTAGTTTGAAAAATTGGTTCACTGGTTTGCACTATTATTTTCATCTGATTTGGATTTGAAAAGAAGAAATTTAGAAGATTTACACAAAAAAAGCTAGTGTTGTGACTGGGATTCACAAGTGGTTCTAAGAATGAAGCAAACCATCGAAGGTTTGTTCACAAATCTAGTGAATATCGGATGAAATATAATGTGCATCTCGTTAAAAGATTGTTTTGTGAATGAATATAACGCGAAAGACTACTGAGATAGAATTTCTAGTGCAGAAAATAACACGAATTTGAACGACATTCGATAACAAAAACTATCCGAAAAAAAACTATTATGCAATAAAAACAAAAGAATGCTAAGAATATAAATAAATTTAAATTCGAATTTTGGTGGCATTGATTAAATACACTTTTAACCATTCACATTTCGAATGAACGGCACAACGATTCACGTTCATCTATGAAAAAGCGGAAATCATAAATCTGCTTGAGGAGACGGACACGACGGAAAAAAAACAATACTTTTGAAAACGGCATACAAAAAAGCATATAAGAAACAAGCGGATAGCACATTTGTAACATTTTCGACTTCAAACGACATGCCACAGTAATCGCGAGAAAAATTGTTGTTCGAAAGCCGAAAAAGTTACCCCCAAAAGTCCGATAGCTACCACCGACACAAGCGAAAACTGGAGAGAGATAAAAAAAAGTGAACACGAACATCAAACATATACAATCACGAAATATGTATGTGAAACAAATTGGTCCCGGTGAAACTAGAATAACCGACACAGCCATAAATTAAATGCATCTTGACCATAAATATATAAATCGAAACACCAACAGCCCGAGTATCCGACATACGGAATAAATATAAAAATCCGTTGCTGAGGCCGCATGAAAAATAGCCGCTTGGATAGCAAAAAACGAGAAAGAAGTTCAGCACCGAATACAACATTTCGGAAAATATTATCGAAATTATTATACAACTCACGAGTGCGACGAGTTGGGAAACACAACAAAAATAAAGAAAAATAAAACACCCAAACACGTAGAATCGATGAAGAAAAACAAATCGATCTTGATAATTTTAATGCCAAACACGAACATCTACTGAGCACACAGACTCACATCAAATTTTCAGAAAAACGATCCAGCAACACGAACCGCATCATCAACAAATTCCGTGTTTCCCATCGAATTCTCCAATTTTTTTCTGTCATTTCTTACTATTTTTCTATATTCTGTTCGTCATCAGTCCATTCAGAAGTTTTGATTCGTCGATGAATGGGAGAAATGTAGACATTTGAGTTTCCTCGAATTCTAAACTAGCAAAAAATTGCAACAAATAAAAATCGAAATTCATAAATTAAAATTGGAAGAAAAAACAGCAACGACGTGAATAGTAGACGTTGACTTTACGTTACATATCGCGTTCAACGGATTGCCTTTTCCGTCGTTTTATCATTGTTTGATGAATTAAGCCGACTTAAATATTTTCATATTCATCATCATGTTTTGGGTGAGACATATATTGGTACTTCTACTGGCTTCCACATTGGGAAGTGTATGTGTTCGCAGTGAAAAAAGTAAACCACAAACAATGCATTCGGCACAGAATATCGCTGGTGCTATGAAATTGGGCGCATACACGGGAACCGGTAGCAGTAGTTTAAACAGTGGGACTGGAGTCGATGCACAGCTCAAATATGACGCGCCAGACGATTGTCGATTTTTCATCAATCAAATGGAAGAGGTGTCGTTGGCATGCAATTTACGCACTATCAACAGTGAATTCGATACAACAAATTTCAGTGTAATTCCGTCAGAGCATACAATTTCGTTGACTATTTTGTGCAACGATACGATCATGGCAAAAAGTGCACTAGAACCGAGGAGTTTTCAACATTTGACTCGGCTGAGAGATCTCACCATCGACCATTGCAAATTCGCTAAATTTGGACAAGAAGTTATGCTGGGCTTGAATGATTTACGTAATTTAACTATACGCACATACAATATCAATTGGCCCGCGCTCAGCTTGGATATAGAAATTGATTCATTTGTGCACACCAAAGGTCTAGAACGATTGGATCTTAGTTTGAACAACATCTGGTCATTGCCCGAAAATCTTTTTTGCAGTTTGAGCGATTTGAATTTTTTGAATATCAGTGCTAATCGACTGCAGGACATCAATGATTTAGGATTCCGCGAAAAACCAAAGGGTGAGCAATCCAATGGAAATGTGACGAATGAATCATCAACGACAAGCAGTTCCACCAAAAACAATGCAGTTCCGGACGGTGTTCAAAGGATTAGTTCGAAACAACCGTGCATTTTGGATATTGAAACATTGGATGCATCCTATAACCACTTCGTTCTATTGCCAGCAAATGGGTTTGGCCAATTAAAACGCCTAAAGCATTTGAAATTGCACAACAACGAAATCTCCATGGTCGATGACAAAGCGCTTGGCGGTTTACGAAACCTCCAAATAGTTGATCTAAGTTCGAATAAAATCGTTGCGCTGCCATCGGAATTGTTCAAAGATCCAGCTCAGTCCATTCAGGAAGTCTACTTACAAAATAATTCAATTAGCGTGCTGTCGCCGAAATTGTTTTCAAACTTAGAGCAAATTCAGGCACTCGATTTGGCCAACAACAAATTGACCTCCGGTTGGATTGATAAAAACACATTTGCGGGTCTCATACGTTTGGTGTTGTTGAATCTGTCGAATAATAAAATAACCAATCTTGAGCCGGAAATTTTTTCGGATTTGTACACACTTCAAATCTTAAATCTTCGACACAATCAACTGGAATCAATTGCAGCTGACACATTTGCACCGATGAACAATCTACACACGCTATTGTTGTCACACAATCGAGTTAAATATTTGGACGCGTATTCGCTGAATGGATTATATGTGCTATCCTTGCTATCGCTCGACAATAATGTACTGACCGGCATTCATCCGGAGGCTTTTCGTAATTGCAGCTCACTTCAAGATTTAAATCTCAATGGCAACGAATTGAGAACCGTGCCTTTGGCATTAAAAGATATGCGTCTGCTACGCACAGTTGATTTGGGTGAAAATCAAATCGTATCGCTAGATGAGCCCGGCTTTCGTGGCATGTCCAATCTGTATGGATTGCGGTTGATCGGCAATAATTTGGAGAACATTACAAAAAATGTGTTCAAAGATTTGCCAAGTCTGCAAATTTTGAATTTGGCACGCAATAAAATTTCGTTCGTCGAATCGGGCGCATTTGAAATGACATCAAGCATTCAGGCAGTACGTCTCGACGGCAATTACCTCACCGAAATCAACGGACTCTTCGCCCACATGCCAAATTTGTTATGGCTTAATATATCTGATAATAGACTCGAGCATTTTGACTACTCGCAAATACCGTTGAGCTTGCAATGGCTCGATTTGCATAAGAATGAACTTATCGAATTAACAAATGTGTATGGTTTAGACAATCAATTGAAATTACAGACATTGGATGCAAGTTTCAATCGAATCGAAAAAGTGACACCAACATCAATACCAAACAGCATCGAGTTACTATTTTTCAATGATAATCTCATTACAACCGTCGAACCGCATACATTCATGCAAAAAACGAATTTAACCCGTGTTGATTTGTATGCAAATCAAATAACAAGTTTGGATGTGAAAGCGCTCCGCTTACAACCCGTTTCAACAGCCAAAATGCTACCCGAATTCTACATTGGCGGAAATCCCTTCATATGCGATTGCAATATCGATTGGCTACAGAAAATTAATCAGGTAAGTTTGATTCGAATGTACATGAACACACTAACAACAAACGAGAAAACAAAACACCATTTTATTGATTTTCTGTTGTGTGTTTTTTTTTAATCCTACAATTTTTCTATTTGTAAGTTTTTTTCAATTCCCTATCTGTCTCCCGTGAATTTGAGCGAAAAATAAAAGTTCTGGAAATGCTTCAATGAACTGCTAAAGAAAATTTCACATTTCATCTAAAACAATTGGAAACATCTCTAAACCGTTTGTTTTATTGCAAATGTGACTATGAATCGAGGCAATCTCGTTGCAAATGTGGGAATAGTAATTTTCAGTGCATTGATTTTATTTATTTATCGATTAACTAAAAACATAAATGAAAACTCTTGCGATGAATTCATCAAATCCCTCTTTGTATTCGGTTCACATTTGCATATCATACGGCACAAATTGGCATGCTTGTTTTTATCGATATTCTGCCAATACTGGTCACAGCTTTAAGTCGTAAAGTGATGAAAACATGTGTATACCAATGATATAATATTATATTCTTTCTGGAGAATCTTGATTAAAAGCAGATTTTTGTAATGGGCATACATATTCACATCATTTTCCCTAAGAAAAATAACAGAAACCATGAATTCAATTTCAAGTCTAGTATCAAAAAATTATAAATGAACACAAATTGCGTGAAAAATTGCATCCAATATTCTGGATGCCTAATGGAGCAGATAAATTCCACATAAATATTATGCTTATCATTCGTAGCATGAAACACTCCATTCACAATACAATTTGGTGTGGAACCGAGATTAAATTTTCTTACATAAATTCTCTCGTTTAAAAAATTTAAACGTAGATGCATCGTATCGTATCGGTGAGATGTTGTTTCGTGTCAAAAATTTAGCTTTCGACACATGGAAAGTGATAAAGAGCACTTGAGCTTCAAACCACGGTTGACTTCGCATATCTTCCAGCAAGGAGACACACTCACTAACTTTGTTCGTGTGCACAACGAATGAAGCGATGGGATGGGATGCGATACGATAAGGAACCAACATGCAACACAATATTGTACATTTTTGTGCGTAAATCAAAATAAGGAAACTACGGTAAAATAAGTCTATGACTTTAGGATAGCTACCCGGGTAGTACAACAGTCACAATAACATATTTGCTATAACAAAATAGTACTCGTTCCATTGAGTTTCATTTACGAGCTTGAACGCACTCCAAATGAAAAATCAATTGAATTTATTTACGTGTGAGTGCAATTCGAATGTATTATCAATACATACTCGTGATGGCCGATGGCGCCAGTAGTTTGACAGTTATAACTCTGTACTACAGAGCCTTCTATACTCTTCTGGGAAGTTCCAAGAAGGAAAGTATTGAACGATTTTTAATAATGCTTGAGTTCCACCCTCCCATTTTATCTAAATATTTTTTTTGTCATTTTCCAAATGATTAGATACAATTTCGTCTAGTAAATATTGTCACTTTTTTTTAACAAATTCGTCCAAATTTTTCTTCAAAAATATGATAAAATGATTTTAAAATCTGACGTTTTTTTTGTTACAAAATCGTTATGGAAATGGACGAAATCATCTAAATTCTGTGCCTTTTTAGACGATTTTGTCACATGTTGAGAGATAAAAATACATAAAAAATTTTGGAATAAAATTGTTAGATTTTTAGATGATTTTGTCCTTTTTAATACGTGTTTTGTCCATATACTTTTTTGGAGGTTTTTTGATGATTTTGTAATTTATCCCGGCATTTTGAATTTAGATGATTTTGCGAGGGGAAAATCACTCTAGAAAATTACTTTTTCGGTTCACAAATTACTTTTACTATTACTTTTTCGAAGAGAATTACAAAATACATTTTATCATAGAAAAATATATTTTTGACAAGTAATTTCTAATAGAAAAGTAATTTATCGAATAAAAAGTAATTTGTAGTAATTTTTAGTCGAAAAACTACATTCAAAATTACTTTTTGTTCAACGAATTACCTAAAATCTACTTGTCAAATAGAAATTATTTTTGAGTGATTTCCCCCTCGTGATTTTGTCAATTTTTTGGACGTTTTTGTGAGCAGCCTTTTTCAAAGGCTCTCGGCCTTTCAATGCTTCTAAGTCAGTAGAACGTCTATGCTGCTAATGACATTAACGTTTTAGGCAAAAGCAACATAAGCGATTTCTGAGAGCCTTTGCTCTTCCAGCAAATTTCGGATGTTTTCAATATTGTTCGTGATGCAATTACGTGTATTTTTCGTCTTATTTCTATTTCATTTGAAATGGTTTGTGCGCAGTTTGTTCTGTTACCAGAATATCGATGTGGTTCTTATCACGATGTTGTATTAAAACCAATGCTAATGCTCATTAAATTTCCAGTTTGACTAGCAATCATATTTAAAATCTATAGCCGAGAAGGTTCATTTTTATCGGTTGCAGAATAAAATAAAGTGTTGTGTTCATTCACAGAAAGCAGCTCTTTTCCCTAGTAGCCAATCGCACAATGGTAGCCAGACCGATATCAAATATTTATATCTCTCAAAATGGCCCTAGTTGATATTTATATCGACATATCAACTGTCAGTATTTTGGACGTTTTCGCGAACAAAAGTAAAAGTATCAAGTGTTTTGCGTAAATTGTACAGTATTTTCGTTTATTCGCTCACATTTTTTGTGTTTCACCAGCACCATAAAGAGTATTGAATTACAATCGAGTGCGTTCTTCAATCATTGTTTGGATACAATTTTATTTGAAAGCAAAATACTTTCAGTTAGTTCCATCTTCTTTGAATGTGTCAAATTGTATATGTATACATTTATCACATATTGCGTGTGAGCATCTTCTCTTTATCTTTCTTTCTCTCTCTCTCTCTCTCTCTCTCTCTCGGTGTCTTTCGTGCTCTTCTCTCCTTTGGTCGGAGTTTTGGGAAATGTGAGAATTTCGTGGTTTTTATCGATGCGATCAACACCCGAATTTGTACGCATTTTGCTTCACTTCATTTCGTTTCATACCAACCAAGAGTAAGCAAGGCATACACCAAGGGAAATACTCCAAAGCAAACATCGATCGGATTAAATTTTAAAGAGATGCGAATTATATTTCACTGATGTAATTGTATATTTAGCCAAAGTTGAGTGAAAATTCAGTCTCACTTGACACATCAAATCGTACCTGATCAACACGCACACGAGCATGCGAGTGCGCTCATACATTCGAGTGGCTGCATAGGTAAAAGTGTTTGTTTGAGCAAGCAACAGAAGAGGATAAAATGAATAAAAAAAGTGTCTATGTTACTCTGAAGTGGGTTGTTTGAACCTATGAATTCGGTATTAGTCTAGGTACAGTAGACACTCACTTTCAAATAGTGTATATGAATGGTATCATTTCGTTTTTCAGAGACGAATAGCGACAGCAATATCAAGTGGAATGGATGTGTGGCATGTGCGTGTTTGCATGTGAAGTGATGCTCCTTGTTTCTTCTATTCATTTGGTTATGTAAATTTTTTCTACTCCTCACATCGTCATCATAATCTTAATTCTTCTTTTTCTTACTTCGTTCCTATGATATTGGATACTCAACTTTCAATTCGAAATCATGTTCTATACTATATTGATCATCGATAAATTCCCAGCTAGAGTTGTACGAAATTTGAAAAAATTCTTGATATTCTTCATTATTCTCCGACACTATTTAGCGCGTTAGCACAGTCACAAACCATTTTTGACGATTTCAAGTTCCCTTTTTATATTATAGGGGCATATTTGATATCGTACATTATTTAATTCTGTTACGTCTGGCGTATTTTTGTCAAGTATTTAGTAAATACTATTTACCATGTGCATGCATCTCTGGCCCGATCGATTATTGTTGCTGCTATTAATACCATGCCATCTCATTACACTTAATCTCATTTCATTAGTTACTTCGTTTCATCTGGATTCGTTTCGTTTTGTGTGTTTTTTTAAAAATATGTTTTGTTTCATAAGCCTCGTACACATATTAAGTTGCATGGTTACTGTTGAATGTTACACGCACAACACTGTGTCCATTTCGTTTTGGTCTGTACTGCATGCTCTTCTAGGTATATCAGGCCATCATTCGAAATATTTTCGCTGGCTTTTCCCTATACCTCTTATCTACGGCTCACTCCATCTTCTTGTATTGTTGTTAACTCTCACATCCACTCCAACACACTCACAAACGCATTAGACGAATGCACAAAACACCCATTTGGATTTTTTTAAATTTCTTTCTTCGTTTCTTGTTTCCAATTCAACTATGGGAATATAATAACGTACACCAAATCATACAAAGCTAGAGAGAAGAGATGGAATACGTACGATAACAAAACGATTATCGCACATTTTTTTGAGATGGGTCTTGATTTCATCTTTCTTTGTGTCTCATAACGAAGATACACCTCAGGACTGTTCGCACTCTGGCATTTTGTCGTTCTTTTTTATTTCTCTCGCTGTAGGTGCACTTACCGAGACACACGGCTTTCAACTTAGTCTCCCAACTCACATGCGATCGTATCGCTCCATACACGCATTCACCAAACGATTTGAAATCGAGTATTGTATGTATACACATATGTATTTGTGTGTATCAATCCGTATCGACCATCAATCTCACAATTGATTAGTTAAATTTTTGGGAAGCGTGATTTTAAAATCCGCCGTATAGTTTTTGTTAGTTTGTTAAAACCGATCAAATAATTTGGTTAGTTTGTATTCGACAACGAACCAGAGAGAGAAGCAGAAAATCATCAAGCTCCAAGACTTTTTGATACGTTCATAATCGTGTTTTGTGGAACAATAATATCAACGTTCATTTAAAAACATAAAATCTTATTCGTATGAAGATTAAAGTGGGTAAATGAAGTTTGAACCTTTTGAGAGAATATGAGAAAAAAAGGTAAAAACAGAAAACAGCTAGTAATTGCACACATACTCGCTGGGTTTTAATAAATTTCCCTGAATGCCAAGACCGTTGCCTTTTTAAGACAGTGGCGGTACGAATTAGCTCAAATGTTACCTTATTTCTTGCAAATATATTCGCTCTAAACTTTAGGAAAAAACTTGGAGCTGAAATCGGCAAAAGTGGCATATTTTTGAGATCATCAATATTGATTTGTGTCTACAAAATATAATGACGTATTAAATCATCTTACGCTCAATACTTTTCGCTTGATCCATTGTTGTGTAAAAATCTGGCGTTTCGGTACTTTTTCGTTTCTATTATTTTTTGTGTAAACAGACATGTGTTCCATTGAGAATTGATCGAGTGCAGTCTGAAAATCAGCAAATCGATTGGATTTCAGCTATTCTATAAAGAGACCATATCGGTTTTCAGAGTCTGACTCGAATCAATGGTGTTTAGTAAATTTTAATTGGATTTCGTATCTAATAGATAGATTACACACAGCTCTTATTTTCTTCTGAGAATTCATCGTCCTCATTGATACCTGCATATTTAAAGCAAGTTTCCTTTTTAGTGAAAACATATTTAAAAAAAAAATTAAGACAAACATTTGGTTTATGCAGTTGGATGAACCAAAAAGATGGAACAGACGAAATTTTATTTCAATATTATCGCAAGACCTTTTTTTATCTTCTGGTTTGCAATGTTAATGTGTAATTTTGGATATTATTTTATGGCAACAACAAAAAAACTGAGAAAAACCGACCAACTTTCCGTCTTTTTTGTTTAATAACACCAATATATTTTCATTGCCAAACAAAGATATGTTTGAAAAACAGCGGTGAAAAAAACACTTTGATATGCGAGACCACACAATGTTTTATGTACAAATCGTGTCGAGATTAAATTAATAACGACGAATTGAATGGATTTTGTGCATTTGTAATAGTTAGTTTTATCATGTGGCTCATTTCTCTTCATCACACCATTGTTGATTTACATACATGAGTGTACATTGTACACAGGTTTGATGTAAGCTTTATTTTATGAACACCGGTTGAAGCCGAAAAGTAGAAAATATCGGTAAAAGCAAAAGAAAACGACATGTATATTTTAAGGGGTATGGTTTATACATAATTAATATCATAAAGTTTTATCTCACACTGTATATGCTTTCACTGAAATAGTATTCGAGTGTATGTGAGCTCATGTTAGCTCATGTTAGCTCAAATGCTCTTTGGTGTCTCTCACCGAATATATTTCTTTTGGATGTGCAGTTCAATCATTAATTTGTCAATGGAATAATTTCAATGATTTTTTACCATTACAATCGAACAATGTTAAACTTGCTAGTCTGATATCGCACATTCAATTCAGTGTCATTTCGAAGAATGAGATATTATTGGATAATTATCTTACAAAGACGTATGATAAGGAGAGCGTGTTATGAGTTGATGTCAGCAGCACTAACTAACGTCAGTTGCTGAGATCAGCTGCTGACGAGTATGCGTCGCGTTGTTTCAACGCATTTACAGTTTAAAAATGAGATATCCTCCAAACATACCAATGGCAAGGTTGAACTTACCAATGAGAAGATTGCTGAACCTTTCGTTTTTATACTGCAAATGCGTTGAAACAATGCAACGCATACTCGTCAGCAGCTGATATCAGCAACTAACGTTAGTTAGTGCTGGTGACATCAGCTCATAACACGCTCTGATGATAAGCCTTTGAAATTTACACTACGATTAATCGAATCTGGATTCAGCAGATTCATTTCTTGTTTAGATCATTTTAAAATTAGAATCGCTCACTTTCATATATTGCTTTTCCGTTCTCTGCCAACATCTCTTGCTTAATTGCCCACTTATATCTTCATCAACACGTATTCCATATGCAACACAAGTATTTCATTAAATTCAACGTGCGTTATAGTATTGACCTTAGACAGTGTAACAGCTTCGTATATGAATGTTTACAACACTGTTGTAACTGGCTTAAGTGTTCACTCAATGACAGAACACATTTGTCGCCGCGTCTGGTTAATGCATTCGAAAATGTAATAAGTGCAGTATTAGCAGTTTATTTAAGCCAATATTATGAATGAGTTTATAGCCTGAGCTGATTTACAAATATCGATGACTCAAATCAGACTCATGAAACGTTTGTGAAACTAAGTAATTTGACTACATTCTCGGAAAGATTTTCAGCCAATTTGGAAAGTCGAATATTTACATTTATTTCATATTAAAACTTCTATTTCAATGTGGCGCATATATATTCCAAATGTACGCTATAGAATTTGTGTTTGACTGAAATGACAAACCGTATTTTTGAATAGATCCATCTGCTGTGCCATGAGCAATTTCGACTCGTTTTGCATTTGGAAAATAAAATACAAAGCGAATTTATCAAACACTCACATTCTAATAGTACTTTAAAATACCGCATTTTTTGCTGTGTTGTTTTTCATTTAGCTGAAGAGAAGGCAGAAAAATCGATATCCCACGTTTTGATCCATACGTACGAGACGGAAAAAGACCCACTAATGCTTTTACTCTCATCAGCATGGCAGAAGTTAATGAGAATGAATTTGCTTAATGATTTCCATCTTCGTCGTTTTTCCTCTTTGCGTTTTACTGCCAACAAAAGGGATGTTTAAAACAGAAGGACGCCCTAGCGGCAGAATGTATAAGATTAAAAAAAAATATGTATACAGAGCTAAAGTCTACATGGAATAAATGGTAATACTAATGAGAAAAACACGCAGCGAGTATCAAACATCTTTCAGGGCACGGTATGAGTGGGAAATAGAAACACTTGCCCAACTTGAAAAGAAATAAACAAAACGAAAACAAAAATCTTAAAACGACCAAAAAACAAACAATCTCAGTCAAATGACTATAAAATTATGTGGAAAATCTCTTTTCGTTCACGCTTGTTTCCGAAAATATTTTCACTTTGGTTTTCATCATGGGTTTTACGTGTATCTGTGAGTGCGTAACAAAAATAACAATGGAGATTATTGAATTCAGTATAACTAGATGAACAAGAATCACAGCGATAAGGATTTTTTTTCGATTCGTTTTAGTTTGGTGCACGTGTGAAACATTTCACTTTGTTTATGCATATTGGAGAAAAGTGTAACACATTCAAGGCAATATCTTCCTTGGTATCTGCGTACCATAGTCAACATCTATTAGTAATTCTAACAATAATTTGGTTAATTTAGTAGCATCGATCCAGTTTTATTCTGTTCATTTCGTTGTTTCGTCGAAGATGTTATTGGTGTTGTGTCAGCAAAACGAAACACCGACGGCAATAGCTATGGCGACAACATCAACGTATCTCGTATTGCTTTTGGCACTGTTCTAACAAACGTTGGCGCTCACATGTTTATTTCATAATGTGTTGAGGATAGCAGCAGGAAATATGCGGAAATTTTAAAACGAGTACAGATTTGAGCATTTCATTTTGAAGACTCGTATTCTCAAATATATTTAAATAATTTCAATGTTGAAAACTGATGCAGATGAGAAAAATGATAAATGTGGTCATGTTGTTGTATGATATATACGCCATAAACGAACATAACATATGTATGTCAAAGATGTTCGCCGACTGCAAAACGATTGAACGATTGTAATTTGAAAAAAAAAAAAAAATAAATAAATATACCACGCAAGTACCAAACGAACAAGCACCATATTCGGAATCGAACACCGATTGTATAATTTAAGCATTCGTTAAATATGAACTAATATATATCTTTTGCTCAACACTTGGTCTCATTATGATTCTTTTTCATCATCTCTGTTGCCAGCCTGACTTATTTATCTCTTCTGTTTTATTCAACGGATGCCAATGTATCCTCCTTCTCCTTTAAAACAAGTAGCCCGCTTGTGAAAATACAATTTGGATCTCGTTCGAGAAGATGTTTTGGCTAGCAAGTTTATCTTTCGGCAATATATGGCGGCAGCATGGCGCATGATACAAGATAATTTTCTTTACTTGGGCATATTTATTTAATTTCTCCTGTAATGTTTCCTGGCATTTTTCCATAGTATGTTGGAATGGAGAATTTTCTGGGAGAATTTTCTCCAATTATATTATTTTTTACCTACACATTTGCTCGATATCGACAATCATTCGAGCTCTCCTTCGAAAATTGTCTAAAAACTTCATCAAAACTATTGCTGTTTCGATTTTTTGAACGAATCCTTTAGATCTCTAGTTTTGTTCCATTTCTGTTTTCGGAATTAATGCCAAGTATTCGCATTTTTTCATATTATATTTGGGAAACATCCTGTAATTTGTTCTATTCTTTGATTCACTAGGTCTAGATAAGGTTTATTTGGTGGCATACCACACATTTGATACCGTACCATGAAAATCATGTTTAGATGCGGTCCGATTCATTTTTATTAGACAACGAATCATAATTTTCTCGATACCAGCGATTATTGTTCGCCTTTCCACCGCTGTTACCAGCTACTATCGCCATGCTATGGCGATGCCATGTACAATATACATTCTGTGACTGATGTTGCTGATGTACCGTTATCTAAATATACGTTAAAGTTTCTTCTTCGTTTTTATGTGGAAAAGTTAATTTATTGCTTTTTTCACTTTTCGTTGTGTGCATGGATGGTCTATTGCCGCTATTTCGAACTCCATTTGTGTGCCTTTGTATAAATCGGACGCACGCATTTCGGGATTGGCACGAAATAAACCCTCGACGAGCAAAGATTCAAAAGACGGAACCGAGACACTGTACAAAAAAAAATTATATTGTACGCACAGTTCGTTGAGTGAAACACTTTGTAGGCGCAAAAATGGTTGCGTCATAACCGGTGAAATAGCGTACGAATTGAAGCAAAATAAACGCCATTATAAAGCGCAGCCATGAAAAACGTAGAAAGGGATACAAAAGTTGTTCGAAAATCTTATTACACAACTTGTTCACCATTTCCATTTCATCGGCAACGAATTGCCTGCCAAATGAGACAGAAGAAGAACCAAGACTCCCGTACATGAGAATCTTTTGGCTCATCCGGCTTAGTATTCTCGCGTTTTTAATTACATTTCACAAACATTATTCACAATTGCCGAAACCATCAACTCGTTGCGGATATGATGATGTTGATGTGATGCACACAAGGCGACTGTGCCATCAACTCAGTTGTTTCAGCCAATGTTCAGCATTCCATTATACCGAAGGGAAAATGAACCGCTTGGTGCAATAAAATTTATAGTTTGAATGGTAATTGTGGAAAGAGTGAAAATAGTGTTGAACACTTGAATGTGCCACCGAAATGGATGGAATCGAGTCGTTGCGACTAAAAAACACTACTATAATATAATTTACTCTCTTCGGTAAATGATGGCGATGATGAAATGGCACAAAATAAAATGAAACAAAGAAAAATAAAAATCAGCATCAAAAATATGCGACGGACAAATATATTGCAACAACAGTAGGAAATAACACCAACAAAAGCAGGCTTAGCTGCAGTAGCCGAATTGAATTTTCTTCTTTTATTTCGAAACAAAAAAAGCATGCCATTCAAATGATGGTTACGAAAAGACCCAGGATAATTAAAATGAATATGAAAACAATGGTTCAATTCACCGCGCACGAAACAAAAAGGGGAAACCATAGACATAAAAGAGCCCATTTATTAGTATAGCCGTGGCAGAAGAGCACCTAATTTTGTATTGGGCTTGCTAGTATCCGTGTGCAAAATATAAATATTCGTGCAAGTAATGCGTCTTTTTATACGCTTTTATTCGATGCTCATTGCTCATGTATAAATTGTAACGGGAGATCCTCTTCTTGGATATATCTGCGTTTGCTCTATAAAGACTCATCAGTATGAATGCTTGGTTTGCGTATGATTTCGTCGCAAAATGACAATTCATCCAATCTCAATTGAGCCATGTTCGCTCTCAATTAGCAAGAGACAAATAAGTCGCCTCATTTTGTCCTCGTTTCTTTTTCAATGGCAACATTTTTGTTCAGACAACGACAGGAGCAACGGTGACAGTTCTTTATTGGACATATGTTCTGCATGTTCTGTATCGACAATTTTCCGAAGCTATCTCTTTCGTTTACACAGTTTGTCGGCGTATAATTTGTGCAGATGTTAAAATTTGATCGGCCATGAAACCATTTTATTCCAAACTGCTGCTAACTGCTCTACGCATCGCAATCGGCCAACAAAAACCACTTGGAAATTGTCGTTTATACTGGTTCTGACCCATATTCAAGGGATATTTAAAGCAGGGGGAGTGAAATAAAGGCCACACATTTTTATTTGTCAAATAGGCTAAGCCTTCAAAAAGAGACACGCAAAAAGATACTTCTTCAAATGATGCGATTGTGTTATGGTTTGTTTTACAACCACATACTCGAAGGTATTTCAATCATTTCCCTTTCATTTTTAGTTCAATGTAACGCTATAAAAATTTCAATTAACACTCGATCCAAATTCGACTAAATCATTTGGTTGTGGATTTTTCAATTTTTACCTAAGGTATTTGAAAGTTGAAATAAATGTTTTCGCAAAGCCAACTTTAGATTATTAATATAATTTCGATAAAATGAATGAAAAAGCCAAAACCTGTTCAAAGAAAGATAAGTCCAATTTTCTAAATGCCAGACATGCTTTGAAGTATGTGGAAAAAGTATACCCAGAAGTTCAGTGCAATTGAAGCTGAAAGCTGAAACCAATGCAAGGAATGATTGTTCTTTCGAATAAGACATAGAATATTCATTCCTTTACCATTTTCCATTCTACAAATACCAATGACAATAACGAAATCAGATGGCATTTGTCTGTGATTTTTTTTATAGAAACGTCAACGATGTATACCATTGATGTCAAGCTACAACAAACCATTGAAATTTTATGAACAATATTTCAGGAATATATAAAAAGAAAAAGTCACATGAAAAACGAACGATGCAGATCGCATGTACACATGACTGGTGCTTCGCCATTCAAATGGTCAGAAGGTCTGGAACGAATGAGGAACACATGTAATCGATTGCATTGCAAGCGACATGGGGACATCATATGTAATGAATTGTAATGAAGTCCATTCAGATCAGTTACAGTTAGTCTGCACTACATTTTGATGAATTGCAACAGTGCGAAGCAAACAATGGAGTTGAGAAAATCGATGTGAACAATGAAAATAACAAAGCAATGCTCAGCCTTTTCACACAATGATTTGAGTTGATGCTTTGTTCAACTAGTACGCATAATCTTAAATCGTGACAAAGGTGTATGCAAGAGAAAAAAAAATTCAACACAGTCCCAATGTGACATTGTGATTCAATTGATCCATTATATCGGACTAGCCAGTTTCTGTGAATTTGTTTTTTTTTCAATCGTCTGCCAAAAATTCAATAATGCAACTTTTACAGCCTGTTTGCAGTCTGCGACGATATTTTGTCGGGTCTTTCGAGTGGTTTGGCGTATTTCCCAGAGATTTTTTTTGGAAATCCGTCTGAGATTACCTAAATAATGCATCTTTCTCAATCCGACGGACAATTTTCATACGTCCGAAATTTCATTTCCATTAAAAGGATTATTTGTCGGACACATTCTTATCAGTATATTGGGCTAGCTTAATCGAAGTTGGATGAATTAAGTAATCAAGGATTTCAATCAAGTCCGACAAAAATGTGACAGGAACATATTTATTTTGAAAAAATGAGGTTTTGGACGCAGAAAATTTGTCTGCCGTTTATTTTGTTTAAATCGTAAAAAAAACTCTGATATACAATACAATACTGACGTACAACATATACATGTGTGTGTATGAAATTGTTGATCGGAACGGAAATTCATTTTCTCATTTGATTCTAATTTATTGCACACTTTGTAAAATTTCCATATTCATTTCCCCTGTAATTCATTACAATTTTGAGTTTTCCTTCTTTTGCGTTTCAATGAGTTTCTTTGATTGTCACATACATTTGCCTGCACCACAAGCTACGTATTGATAGTATGGACTAGCGGGAAAGAACAGAAACAGCGACGAAAACAACAATGACTTTTTAATGAATGAATCGAGCGAGTCGTTTCCTATTTCTCTCATGCGCCAAGAGTATATTGGACTGAGCTGAATATCTGTAGCCAGACGTTGTAGCGGCTATTTGGTTGCGTATGTAGCCAAAACCAAAGGTCACTATGACATCTGGCTGAACTCAGCTACAGATATTCATCTGATTCTGAGCATAATATCTACTCTGCCACAGTATCTGTGATATAACCCTAAGTAATATAGTTTTGTTCATTTTATTGATTTTTAACCGATTCATGGGCAAATTCTTCTCGTACAAATTTTATGCAATGCCAAATGTACGTTTTACATTGCATCTGCGTGGCTATGTGTCCAAAGACTTCCCAACCAAGTGGGGTAATTTTTGATGTCATTTAGCATTTTGCCAACGAATGGTTCGAATGAGTGAGCGAACGAGAAAAAAATGTGTATGAAAGCGGTTTCGCTCAATCTCTCATTTTATACGATTTGAATTTTGTCGTGATTTGCAAAATATCGATAGTCGATATCGTAAATGAAAATTATGTGAAAAGGTTATGTGAGTGTTTCTGAGTGTAGTGTAACACGATGGCGGAGTGACGCCCAAGGAACGACTTGTTCGATATCACAACAACAACTTATACATCAGAACAATGTATGGATTCCATCAAAATACCATTACTCGACTTGGCGTCGCAATTCTGTTCGTTTTTTGTTCTTTCGTTTTACGAATTACAAACGAATCATAGCCATCAATATGCAGCACTCAACTTATGGATGTTGAATTAATCTGGGTAGACGCAGAAGGGTTTTTCGCATTCATATTCGATACTTTTTCAATCACTATAAACTAAAGGTATTTCTTTTCGACCAATGCTCTGTTCGTAAAAGTAAGCTACTGCTTTTAGTCCTGCACCAGAGATTGCAACGGGAGCCCGTCCCGTAGACCCACCCAGAACTTTTCGGGCTCGGGCGGGATTCGAGCTGACCCTTTCGAGCGCAGCACCAGCACAACGTTTTTGTATAGTTTTTTTTCGAATCGTTGTGATTGTGGAAGTTTATTTCGTGAGTTAAATTTATAGAAAATTCCGCTAAGGAAAATAACCAGGAGGAAACACAAATCAACTCTTTCATGTTGCTGAGCAAACAATGTAAATTAAAATCAAGTGGTTTAAAGATTTTTCTTGACGAATATTTTTGCTGTGATAAAACTAGTGAAAACTTTGCAGACGAAAAATTGGCTGGGTGCACAAACTTTCCACTTGAGCATTATTCTTTTATGCTGCATCTTCAGTGGAAAAACCGTAGCCTTGTCTGAGTATTGCTGATTCATCCCATACTCTGCTGAAAAATGATTATGTTGTGCACGTGTAAAATTCTAGTCTACTACACTGATTTCCGTTTATATATAAAATGTGCGTATCATATAATATAATAACGCTGGAAATAAAATCTAAATTTTGAATTATGTACACGATACAATAATTTTACAATTGAGGCTAGATGTCATTAGAATTTCCCAATGCTGAGGTGTCAAAAGAAAATTGTTTTATAGTTACGTGACTTACGTGAACAGATACTTTTCATCACATCACCATGAACTAGACCATGAATAGCGATCAATAGCGCAATGTTTATTCTACATCTTCAACATTGTTGATGGAGCACAAAGTTTTATCGTACGCAATCCTTCTTGCATGGACTTATCTTAATGAACATCAATGCGGAAAATCGAGAATTTACGCATACAATTTAAATTAAACGAATAGGCGAATTGTAAAGTGAATGAGTGAATAAGCGACAAAAAAGCAAACTCGAAAAGACAGAGAAAAAATGTATAAAGAAAGTTAATTATTTTTTTGAGCATTTAGTGGCTTCGTCAACCGTTTCATGACGGTGTCGTAATTGCGTTTACACTGCTTATCTCGTCACGTTTTTCTCAGCTACCACAGTGCTACCACGTGATTTTGCACACTTAATCTAAGCGCATCTGATTCTCTATACATTGGCTTTACGCGCCTGGATTTTTTCTGCCAGTTTTTTTTTCATATAAAATTTTACACTGTTTGCACTGCACGTTGACGATTTTTATCAACTTCAAACAATGTGGCTATAACACAAAAAATTCGAGACTTTTTCCCGTTAAGTGAGATAAAGGAAAGAAAAATGCTTCGCATTAACTAATGAGAATGTTGTGGACAGTTGAAACCACAAGAGAAACCGTGCACCAAACGCACAGAAATATAATGTTCATTGAAATTTTGATGAAAAATACTTGCAACATAACATTTAAACGAATGTTGTGCCATTGAAAAAGAAAAAAAAAAGATAATATTTGTTGAATGTGCCCACCATTGTATTATTTTATTGTCACTAGGTAATATTTATTCGGCTTTCACTAAATACAAATCCGTTAATAATATTTATAACTTTAGTGTTCGTCACACAAAAGAACGAGATAAAAAAGTTAAATGGCTATGGTATTAATGCTGGAAAGGTATGGTAATCGACTTTTGAAGCTTCAAAAGTTTATAAAAATGTGACCTTTTATGCATAAATTCACATCAAATTGGTTCTGACCATTCATCTGAAAAAAACTTTGAATTTTTGGTACTCATGTGGATGCACGCAATTCATATCATTTTTCTTTTCATCTTTTTTTTCGTTTTGCTTTGTATTGTTAAATCCATATTGAGGTTTTGAGCATCGAATCACCCTTAGTAGTAGTGGAGAAGAAGCCATGTTTTCAACCACAAACTATCGATGAAGTGTAATCGAATATCGTGTAACTTGAAAATCACTTTGATCCCATTTGCACACACACACACACACACACACACTCGATGGCATTCTATATCTGGCTCATTTCGGTCGGCATTCCGGTTTTTTTAAGAAAACGAATCTATATTATTATTGATGATAGTGATTGTTTGCACCAACTATTCCACATAACGAAGGGACATTCTGGAGATTCACACAAGCCATTCTGCAATGTTGATGATTACTTACACTTCATATGTGGATGATATGGTATGAATTCGATAAAAGAGTATATCAGCAATTGCATATTCACAAACACATTTACAACTACTACTGACAGTGTTGGTTAATATTTTTTTTATTCTTAGCTCTGAGCTCACCGTACATTTTTAATGCTGCGATGTATGCAATGTGAATCGAAACGATTCGGTAAATTACTAGCCTAGCAACATTGTAAAATTTTCCATGTACGAACTAGGCGAACAAGTCATCGCAAATCACCGCATTTATCTATCTCGATGACTTTTATCAAATGAAAACGATTCACGTCGTCAATACAAAGAATCAACCAATATCGTAAACAATCAACAACGTACAAACGACTAAATACAAACAGTCAAAGGAACCGGCACGCAGTCCATACAAAAGTAAAATTATAGAAACGTAAAACCTAAATTAAATGAAACTGGTGAAATATATTGGGTCTGGGAATTAGTTTTGTCGATTTTTTTAAATTTTCAAACATTTATTTGAATACCAAAATGAAATTACATTTCAATCAAAATATTGTCCATCGGAAGCGATGACCTTCTGCCACAATGTGGGCAATTGACGGATGCCTGCCTTAAAAAATTCCTCATCTTTTGAGGCTATAAATGCATCGAGCCAATTTTGGATTTCTTCAACTGAAGAGAACCGCTCTCCGTCCATATGGTTTTGCATCGATCGAAACAAATGGTAGTCGGATGGAGCCAGGTCTGGGCTATACGGGGCGTGAGCCAAAACTTCCCATCCGCTATTTTCCAAGTAGTTTTTGACCGATTTCTCAATGTGTGGCCGAGCATTGTCATGTAGGAAAATCAATGTCTCTTTTCTGGTCTCCCATTTCGTGCGTTTTTCTTTGATTGCTTGTTTCAAACGTATCAATTGTTGTCGGTAGAAAGGCCCATCGATGGTTTGACCACTTCTCAGCAGCTCATAATACACCACTCCCTCCTCATCCCACCAAATAGACAGCATTACCTTGTCGCCGTGAATTTCTTGTTTTGGCTGTGATGTTGCTGGTTGGCCGGGCTTAACATACGATGCTTTGCGCTTGGGGTTATCGTAATGAATCCATTTTTCGTCACCAGTGACAATTCGATACAGAAAACCTCTTTTTTTGTGCCTTGCGAGCAGCATTTCGCAATTCACTAAACGCCTTTCAGCTTGCGCTGGCGTCAATTCATGTGGTACCCAATTTGACAACTTGCGAATGAAACCAAGGGCCCTTAAACGATATCCAACAGTGCTTCGGTCAACATTCAATGCTCTGGCAAGCTCATCTTGAGTTTGACTCGAATCTTCATCGAGCAATGCCTCCAATTCCGCATCGTCAAACTTTTTTGGCTGGCCGGGACGTTCCTTGTCTTCCGTGCTAAAATCACCACTTTTGAACCGTGAAAACCACCGTTCACATGTACGTTCCGATGGAGCATGCTCACCATAGGCTTCCACCAACATTCGATGCGCTTCAGCCGCAGTTTTCTTCAAATGAAAGCAAAAAATTAATGCTTGCGGGAAATGTTGCTTTTTCGGTACAAAATTTGACATATTTAAGGCGCAAAAAAAAATGTTTATCCAAACTTCGATGAAATGATAGATGATGATTTTTGTAGTTTGACACTAGACCACTCATGTGAAAAAGAAAAAAGTATTGCCCGATACAACCATGCAAAGTTACGCCATCTTTTGAAAAATCGACACGATTAATTCCCAGACCCAATAGAATTGAAGTAAAGGATACTAGTACATCACCAACAGCCAACACTGCACAATTGCAAACAGACAAACAGATGCGACGTGCTTAGTGGACAAATACAGTAAATGTGAAAAACATGCTGTGTATTGTGTTTGTGCACTGTGTAAGCTGCACTTGCTACTCGGTCGATGAAGTGAGCCGGCGATGTGACTCCCAGCAATGTCAAAATTTTAGTTGTCGCCAACCAGTCAGTAGCCAGCCAGTGAAATAATCAACCAACCAACCAACCAATGCTTGGCGTTCGACGCTCATTTGAATTCAGTTAGAAAATCGCCGTCTGGTGAAAAAATTAGACATGGGTTTGTGCTTCTGCTCTACGGATTAATAAAAACCGGTGTGAGGTATTTGTTTGCAACATCAATGGAAGAATGTTGAAAATTGAATGCGAAGATTCCATTGCATAGTATTGAAAATGCGCTTATTTCGTTGGCTTGCATAAAAACTTCCCTATGCCAACTAACTCGTTAAATATGTGTGCAATTAAAGTGTACCAAAATTTATGGTTATGGACTTGCACCATGCACGTTATGCACACCAGCCCCAATGTACGAATCCCTGCAAACGAAATGCCAAAGACTTTTCTGTTCTCAGGATATTTTTTATAACCATAAGCTTGGATTTCGTGCCGTCATAGTTAGTTATTGCCCTTGATACTTCGTTTTCGATTCGTGTTAGTCTCATTTTGAAAAACATGGACATCTGAAACAGCACTTTATATATAATATACATCCATAGCAAGTCCTGTTATTCCCACTCTTTTATCATTTCTATTTCATACACAATTCCCGGTGACTCGTCGCCACACTAAATATTAACACCTATTTCCTTCTTCCGTACAAAATTTTATTCGAAAAGTTTTTTTTGTTCTTAAAACATACCATTTTTCTTCGCGCCTCCATTCCATATTTATTTTACTTTATACCCATACTCGTTGCTTTTCGGCTATCTATCGCTAATTATCATTGTTGTTACCATTTTTTATAAGTCAAATGAATAACTTTTCGATTCAATGGACTTTTGCAACATAAATACATTTTTGTATCATCTTTTTGAGGTGTTAATATGTTCCATTCTCTTTCAGTTTGGTTGTTCAAGTTAAGAGTAAAAGCAAGATGGAAATTATTTTTCGGCGAAAATTGTTCGCAAATGTATTTGTATGGGACTATACAGTTTGTCAGACGGTCAGTTTGTGCCGGGTCTCGGCATGCGTGATCCGTATTCGTATTTTATTATATTTTCTTCTCTGAATACTGCTACATTGCACACGTACAAACTTCATTTTTTCCTTTGACTCAATCGGGAGAAATTAATCGAATTCAATTAAATCGCAACGTGCAGGAAAATGACTGAAATTATAAACTGGACTTACGATTTACCGGCCACCATAAGGTACATCTACTGGAAGTAAATTCAAGGGGAGCTGTAGGGATAATTTCACGCTCACTTCTGCCTAACACATTGCATTAAAATGGCACACCTGTTAATCGGTCCTCTCATTCCTTCCTTTTGTGTAGACCCCAAATGATTTGTCGGCATCGCGCATCAATAAAAAAAGCATCTTCAGAGCATAACTTATAATCGATTTGTTTCAACACGCGTCAACGTCACACATCACACGTCAATCGTGAATGTTCGTGGATAACAATAATGTGTAGTAAAACCATCAGATCAATACATATCCAATCAATAACAAGCTTATTTACACACAGTTGCTGACCCTTTTTTCTATCAGTCCACCAGATCCATCGATTGATACTAACACGGGTAATCCGTTTCGCAGTGTGTCATTATAAAAGTTTTAATTATTAATTGTATAAAGGGAAGAAAACCCAACGAAGAGCATAAATTGCAATGCAAACGATGATCAAACTCATTTTCTCTAGTTTACTAAGAAGCTTAATTGTGTCTGCGATATTTATGATACTTCATGCTGTGGTTAGTTCCATTTCAATTGAATCTTTTGTTATATTTTGAAGCGCATCTGAGCTGCACTCATTCGTCTTTCCGTCGTTGTTATTTCTTTCTCAGTAATTCTGAGCCGTGTGCAAACTATGACGAGCTGATTGCTTGATTTATGATGAAATTCCAAAGCGTAGACAAAGGCGCACAAAAACATGTTTCCAACTCTTGGCTATGGTACAACATACAGCAGTATCGTTCTTGATGCAACTACAACAAAATTCCAAAGTAATGGCTACGTCGTAATTTAAATTGTTGACAATATTCTTTGTCCTTTTTTTATTATTACTTTTAACATGTTCCATTTTTCGCAGCATAAAACAACAATTTTGAACTGTTTGAACTGTCGAATACACCAGTATTTTGTGGTTGATATAATGCGGCATGGTAAAATTATGTGGAGCTATGCTTGAATTCTTTGCTGCTTCGTTCACAAGGGCAATTGCTGTAAATGAGTGGCACTTAAATCATTTGACTTTTTCTGCTTAAAATAATATCGGCATATATCAAACAATGTAAGGTGTAATTTGTTTCATCAAAGAAGCGGCCCCATAAAAGTCCCATTCCAGCCGAAACAATTTTTAAATAAGCAACTTTTTTTAAACCGTGGTCGAGCTAAATCAAAGCTATGCCAAATATCTTTGGTCAAATGTTGTCGGTCATTTGCTTCCATCAACTCGCTTCAACTGCCATATGGGATATTTCATCAGAAGTTTCAATTTTCAGCGCACGAAAGTATTACGTATATCTGCATACGAATAACAAAAGAAAATTGTACTGATTTTTGTCTTCTCGAAACATACCGCGAAAGTGAGCCCCTTAATTAACTTGTAATTTTCATCACCGAATAACAAACAACACCGCTTTTGAAATTACCACAAATAGATCACACAGAAAACAACAATGTGACATAAAAATGTCGCGTTCAAAAAAGTACATTACGTTGAAACATCGTTGGAACTCGTTGGAACACTTTTGGAGCATTTATGGAGCTCCGTGGAACACCGTTTTTGAGCCTCTCCAATCTAAGAAGTTGGAGGATGAACCGAATACAAATATTCATTGAAGTCCATCAAACTGTGTAAAATACCACGAAGAATTTATTTATAAAATTGGTATAACAGACAGAATATTAGATTAGCAGCAACGCATTCATCCAATGGATTGAGCAGTTGTAATGATGCACAAAAAAAAATGAAATAAGGTCGAAATCTTTGTGCGGTGATGTCAATGCCTAGCGTTTAACTTTTTTGTGTATTTTGCTTGCGCGCCTTCATAACAATAGCTGGGTTGTTTTTCTCCGTCTCTTCATGTTCGTCGTTTTTTTGCGTTCGCACAATAATCCATACAATGTGAATACGAATGTAGTGCGTTCTCGCGTACAAACATCCGTATTTTATGAGCATCAGCATTAACAGAAACGGCTGCCGCTGGATCACAAAGCACTAAATATTGAGCCAAGAGTAGTCGACGTGTTACGTCAATAAACCGAAAGCAGAAAACAGTATGAAGACAGAACTCACGAGAACATTGATCTGAAACAAATTGTTTGGCAAACATTCGCTTTTATAATATACAATTTTCTCGTTTCATTGCTAAAATATTTATATCCATAAATTTGCACGAGCAAACACTCGCATGATGCACATTCACATACATACACGAGCAAACCCATTGAGTCTTCATGTGGAACGAACAAGAGCGAATAAATGAAATGAATGACTTTTTTCTTCCTTCTTTCGTTGTTTTTTTGCTTGATGTTACTATTGTATCCTGAGTGAAGTTAAATGGCGAAAAATCAAGCAGAGAAATGCCAATTTCCACTCACATACATCCATATATTTCTTCATATATCGCAACGTACCGGTGTGGAATTACGGTATGAAATCAGGCATCTGAGCATATAGTAACCCAAAAATGTATTGAAAGCGGTTACAAACGGTTCCATTCATTTCATATCATTAAGATATAGATAGAGAGATGCGTAGAGTCATGGTTATAGAACGAACATTAATACTTCAGAATTGAATGATCAAAACGCTAAGGAATCGTAGCACATAAAGCAAAAGAAGACAAAAACAAAACAAATAAGCAGCAATGTCGATTTGCAAACAAAACGATAAATTGAGATGAAGAAGGAAGAAGAACTGTGTGTGCGTTTCCCACTAGCAAAATGCTATGAAGTACTTGAAAGAACGAACGAATGAACGAATGAACGAGCAAACCAGCGAATGATATGGTTATGCGTCACAGCATTCACAATAAAAGAAAACGAGATAATTTAATGGTTTTAACTCGTCCCAAGTCGAGTAAATTCGCTGGTGCCAAAATACTGATTGCTAAAACGAAAATGATCTTATCGAAAAAATAATATATGATTGCTCGTTCGTATGACAGACAAGACAGCACACACTCTTTATCTCTCTCGTTCTATCTACCAAATATCTTGACATTCGAGAGAAAAAAAACCAATAATATTTGCATTTTTTACACTTTACTTTCTCGAATTCTATTCATAACACTTGGTTTCACTAAAAATTGTCGCCCTTGACTCATTTAAAAAAGTATATCTCTCGTTCGCTGCAACCTATAGAAAAAATTTATAGTTGCCGCTATGAACACACGATTTCTCATGCGTACACTGCGTCATTCGGAAATAAAAAACCATGGGGACGCATGCATACGGCTTGCACGAAAAGATAACGCAGACAATAGATACACAGACACGATTTCTACCATATCATGGGCTTGTCACGATGCAATATATTAAAATAAAAATTTATGCTCAGGCATATAAACTATTTTTATGATTCAAACGCAAAAAAAAACATTAGTAAACACATGGGTCTTTGTTGGTGGTGTTGAACAAGGACAGCACGAAACCAATAGTTAAATGATATGGAAAATGTACTTAGAGTAGGAAACGCCACAAATACATACGCCACACAGACGACAGTAAAAAAAGTGTCGGAAAATTTTATTCGTACAAACACATATATAACGGCATTGTGGTGACAATGAGAAGAATAACAGCAAATGCTTCGGATGAAAAACAAGTGTGAATGGAGGCGTTTGCAGATCGATAATATTCGTATCTGTCTATGCAGTTAAGTACACACTATTTAGTCACCAGTGCCCACGCACGTGTGCGTTCAAACGCTGCTGAAAGATTAATTTCAATCTTAGATACTTATTCATCCGTTTTTCGACTACTCAGTGCAATTTGGCGTCTTCTATTTCCACAATTTCCGATCGATTCGGCTCAGTATCGGGTCGGTTGGATATATTATTTTTTGTGGGTTTACTCATTTACTTATACGTAATACTGTGTCAGCCACAACATGGTTCATCTGAAATATTTGATTAATTGACTTTATTTGCTCGAGACAAATTCGATAAGAACCTTAACAAACTGAATTGACTAATTTATTTGGTGATTCAAAGTGAATAATCTGTACCGTTCATTTGGGTCATTCGTTCACATATATTACGAGCTACTAAAAGTCAAATCTAACTAAAATATCATTGAGAAACAGCAAAACTATAGGAAAAATGACAACAAGAAAGTTCCATATCCATTTTCTTAGCCTAGTTTAAGTGGCATGCAAGCAAAAAATACCATGAAATGATATTTATTGAAGATATCGATTGGTATGCCACTCTGCTACCCAGCAAAATATGAAGAATTATATTTGGGCTCAAAACTTTTTCTCTAGTGAATTCCTTTATGCGGAATTTTTGAGTGCGACACTCAAGCATTTATTTTAATGCTGTGATGCGTAAACGAAAAAAATTCCGCACACATATTTCTGTCTATGGTTTCAGAAAATGTGAAAATGTTTACATGCGCTCCACTTTATGTTCGCTCTTTCTCCTTTTTCTTCACTCTCACACTCTCACATGGCTCGAAGAATGCCTGGATGTGTTGGATTATTCGTGTGAGTGTTCGAAATACAATAGAATTTCCACAAAACATGTAGGTAAACAGAATTGTGTTTTTCTCTGTCGCATCATTTGCTTCAGTTTTATGTATGCGAACTCATGTAGTATGGACGCATTATTATGCGTCAAAAATGTAAATATCCATTGGTAGAACAATGTGCTTTTGTGGATGCTGAAGTATAGAACCAATCTTATGACCCGGATAGGAGTGAAAAAAGTACAACCATAGGAAATAAATAAATTAAAATATTTTTTCCGTTACAAAAACAAAACAAAAAAGCAGCAATTCTTAGGTCTTGCTATCCAGGATATTGTATAAGGAGTGTAACAGAATTAACAGCACTACTAGACATTGTAACAGCTATATATATGTACACGTATATTTCAAGAGAGTTCTTCAACATACAATGGTGCTACTGTTGACGTTCACCGGAAAATATACAAATGGAATTGAAATTGACATTGAGCATATGAGCTTCATATCTTCCAAAAGTGAATACATCCAAACGTATATAAAGGTGTAAATAAATAAATAGCCGCTAAAGTACGAAACATACAAGATTTACGTGCACAACATAATTCTTATGCCTTAATTCATACCGCCTGTTATCGTAGTATACTGTGACCACCATAGAGAATATTCGATCTCAATAACCAGCATCAATTTTCCTAGCTGTAAAATATGTTTTGTGCAGTGATTCAATTTACCAACCAAAGACTCATTTTATATCATGCTGAAAATGTGAATGTCCTTTATTTGTTGCGACACTCAAAGTCTGGTTCCATCATTCCCATCAGGTATCTTGTATCTATTGGTTGAACGGTTGTCATCACACTCAATGCTCCAATAAAACGGGAAAATCATATACAAAACCACATAGTTGGAAAATGTCAAAGTAACTTGCAGCATTTATGGCAACCGCACTCGGTTGGTGTTTGCATAAGCTGAAGTGACATACATACACAAATACATAGACCGTCGAAACCGATACTAAGGTACTAAGGTACCCATCGTCGTATATACACAAAACTATATTATATGTGACTTCCATCATCTCCGTCACGGAGAAGCAACGGCATAAAGCAGCAATGAGAAGAAAAAAAACTCATGGAAATAATAAACCACATTCTCTAGTGGTTTCGTGAATATGAGCATAGTTCCGATGAGATCGAAAAATTCAGCACTGATTCTGTGCTGGCTCGCAACAAGACCATCGTTTCAAAATAAAAAAGTGTCGCTCTCAACCCGATACCTGAAGCATTGGAGACTGTTTGATATTTGTGCCGTGTTCCACGGCTAACGCAGCATGTGAACCGAATGCATTAATTTTTTGCTAACGTTATTGCATAATTTTGTATCTCCTGTAAATATGATTATGTGCGCAATGGTCTTGCTATCCAGGATATTGTATAAGGAGTTCACTATATCAACTTGCTTTATATTCACAATTGGGATGAGGTTAACCGATAGATATCCGACGACTCAAACCAAACATACAAAAACAGATTTTCATTTCAACGATTTTCGCTCCCATGTTTCGCTATTTTCTCTTCTATTCTAAAAATATCGCTCGAATGTGGCTGTGCTTGCGCTTGTTCAATCAGATCCGTACGTTTGGATTATTATTTATTGATCTGCTACTTTGTGGCATTTTGGTTTGAGCACTTGCCCGTGTTTCGATAAAAATTGTATTGGATGGCATGTTTACACGTTGTAAATTGCCTGTGAGGCAGGAACGAAAATATATTTTTGTATCTTTTTGTCGAAGACTTTATTTAACACTTTTCTTTTCCTTCATTTCAGGTTGAATCTCGTCAATATCCACACATCATGGACTTGGAGACAATCTACTGTAAGCTGTTGCACAATCGTGATCGTTCGTTTATACCATTAATCGACGCCGAACCGGTGCATTTCCTTTGCACTTATAAAACGCATTGTTTTGCGTTGTGTCATTGTTGCGACTTCGATGCATGTGATTGTGAAATGACGTGCCCAGCCAACTGTACTTGCTTCCATGATCAATCTTGGTCAACGAACGTCGTCGAATGCTCAGCAGCCGGATACGCCGAAATGCCAACCAACATCCCAATGGATACGACGGAATTGTACATTGATGGCAACGACTTTGGTGAGCTTAGTGAACACAGTTTCATCGGTCGCAAGAACCTCAAAGTGTTGTACGCAAACAATTCAAACATTCAAGTGATCTACAACACGACATTCCATGGACTTAAAAAGCTGACCACACTGCATCTCGAGGATAATAGAATTTTACGGTTGCAGGGCCAGGAGCTTAGTGCACTGGAGAATTTACGCGAATTGTATTTGCAGAATAATCGCATCTCGTTCATTGGAAACCGAACGTTTGCCGAATTACGTAAACTTGAAGTGCTTCGTTTGGACAACAACAAATTGGTACACTTTGAAATATGGCAGCTTACACTGAATCCGTATCTCGTGGAAATCGCATTGGCTGACAATATGTGGTCATGCGAATGCAATTACTTGCACCGTTTTCGCAATTACCTGCAAACAAATACGGAGAAAATCATCGACTCGAGTCGCATTGCCTGCATTTATAACAATTTAACGAGCGTGCTTAAAGATAAAAATGGCTCAAAATGCACACTCAAAGACGGTGTATCGACGATTGTAAGGCCGCAAGACATTGAAAATTTATTGCCACTCTTGCTAGCGGCTACGTGCGCATTTGTCGCTTTCTTCGGCCTGATCATTGGAATGTTCTGCTATCGCAATGAGCTAAAACTCTGGGCTCATACTCATTGTCTTCCCATGACCATGTGCTACAAGTCGGCGGCTTTCGTCGACGATTACGATAAGGATCGCTTGTATGATGCCTACATCGCCTACAGTTTGCAAGACGAACACTTTGTTAACCAAATTTTGGCAAACACATTGGAAAATGACGTTGGATACAGAATGTGCCTGCACTATCGCGACTTCAACGCAAATACCTACATTGCTGATACGATGATTGAAGCGGTAGAGAGTTCAAAACGTGCCATTCTCGTGCTGTCGCGGAATTTCTTGTACAACGAATGGTCTCGGTTTGAGGTCAAAAGTGCCATTCACGAAGTGCTCAAACGACGAAGAAAATTAATATTCGTTCTTTACGGCAATTTACCCCGTCGGGACATCGACGCCGATATGCGTATGTATTTACGAACCAATACTTGCATCGAATGGGATGATAAAAAGTTTTGGCAAAAGTTACGCCTTGCCATGCCACAAATTCGCAAGAATAACGGTCTAGCCAAACGATCAGCGGTCAACATTTATGCAACAGCCGCACAAAACTACAATACAGCCCAACGTCATCATACCGATTACGGTAGACATTTAACTAATTTAGACTGTAATAATTATGCAACGATAAACGATTGTGTAGCAGCCAGTAGTATAGGCTACGGTGCGACGTCCGCTAATCGCGACAAATACGAAGCAGTCAATTGCTACAGCACAAACGAGCGTCGACCATTGCCACCGCCCGTCTTGCCGGGCGGCAAATCACACCACCACCACCACGAATACGCGGTGCCCACGAACTGTAAAGACGAGTATGACTCTAACACCAATAACAGCGGGGCCAGCAGCAATAGTGGCAAACATCCATCTAAACATCACCATCATCAGAGCAGTAATAGCAGCGCAAGTACAGGTATTATCGGCAATAATATTGTATCAAATCAAAATTTACCACTCAGTCTGGCCGAACCAAACAGCTACAATACCAGTGCTAACAACAGCATTTGTGCTAGCAATTGTTGCAATGACGAAGAATGCTGCAACAACAAATGTGATTTAAATTGTACGCTCGACAGGCGATTACCGCAAGCGATGTGGGCTTAGTTTTAGGATCAGTTATTGAAAACTCGAATGCAAATACTAAAAAACAAAACAGAAATTAAAAAGGATTTTTTTTAAATACCTATAAAATGAAATTAAGTGGAATGTGAAAAGAGTCTGGGGTAGATGGCATCGAATGCAATGATCAAGCACCCGTTGCATACGTACACACACACATACACACATTTACCTCGGCACGACGTGATGCATTTTCCATAACAAGATTAGCTAGAATTTTAAGTAATAAATTATCCTATGAATGAATACCCAATTCTTTTTTATTCAAAAATGTTTTTTCAACATTCAAAATGAAACATAAATTGTAAATACTCGATTATATTTAAAACGATGAAATGATAAAATGAACTATGTCAATATAGAATTTATTTCGATTTAAACAAACACCTTCAAAGAAATCATAAATATTATTTAAGATTATTCTGATCGATATCTATCACCCGCACATAAGTAAAACTACAAAACGACACAGTTTTAAGTACTCGTCACAAAGAAGTAAAAAGTACCAGCCAAATTCAATTGCATAAACAATTGATGCGCAAATTGTTGTGTAATCATTTCAATAATTAATCGTTCAATGTTAAGTGAAATGAAATTTAATTGCAATAAAATTGAATCCTCTAAAGTAGATGTAATAAAAAACAACAAAAAGACTAATTAAATCCTAGGAATTTATGATTAAATATGAGGAAAGTAGCACAAAACGCCATGAAAATAACACACCATCTCTTTGGTGACGAGCTGACATGTATCTGTTGCGAAGCTAATGGTCGGTTTGTGAGATAATTTTTCTTAAGATAATTTATCTGATTGTAAAATATTCTATCTTGTTATTATTTCCTAGATTATTATTTGCAATGAATGCGAAAAGTAACAGAGATAACAGATTATTATAACGCCTAATTTTTTTTGAATTGATCTGCAGAAATGTTGAATAAAAAAGTACGTATACTTATTATATACGATAAAGAGAAATCGAAAAAAATGGTCGTTTTAAATGGGACTTATGACACAGTTTTTAGTTGTGTCTTGATTTATTTTTATTTTATTTTTCTTCATTTTTTAGTATAGCACCACAACTTAGATGAATTTCTCGATTTCACAATGAAACGTGGCCCAACAAAGGTAAAAACAATGGTACACAAACAGCAAGCATACTTGATTATGACACTTGCATAAACATAATCTAGTCTTGAATAACTGAAAAATATGTATAAAAAAGTTGCTGAAGAGAACACGCAATTGTAAAATGGATGGAGCACAAGTATTGCGGTATATGAATGGGATAAATTGATGATCATCTTTGAATAATGCACTTGTACTTTTTGAATTGAAAACAATAAATTGTGTTGCGTGTAAGAGCCAATGCGCAACCAATTACAAATAACTGAATGTTCACTCTTAAACAAAAAAATAAATGTTTGTGTGGTAAATACAATAAAACAAATCAAAGAAAAAACAAACAAGAAAACTATCAACTATTCATTATATAATTGATAACATAATAGCAAACAATCGAATGTCATAAATAACATGCGGGGTCGATAACACAGCCACGACGATGTCTAAAGCACATCCAATGTCAATACACATACACACAAAATATAAAGAAAGAATTCGATATTCCTTAACCACTGCCCGTTCGAATGAAGATCGATGAGAAAAGAAACCCAATAGAAAAGGTGAGATAAAGAGAATTAAATCAATTTTGATCTGCCGAAAGAAGAAGAAAAAAACATTTCATCGACAGCATAGCATCAATATTAATTAAGAATTATAAAAAAAAACTGTTGAATTTCGCAACACTCATCATCAAACTAAAGCAACCGCAAGAAAGATTCACGCTCTCATTCCTCACACAAACATATTATACATTCATACTGAAACATGACGTAAGCAAACGTAAACCCATCCGGAAAGGTTTATCACATTTTTATATTAGTGAATAACACATGTTAACGATCTGATTATCTATTTACAAACAAATTACTACATTGAAATTATACATATGCATGCCATTCTATTCCATATTCATTAAAAAAACACATTCATTTTATACATACACTTCTGAAAAGTGCGACGAAACGAACGACTGGAGAGAAATGGTAAAAATCAGAAGTTTCGCACACCAACCGTGTAAATGCAACACGAACCGCTTCCGAATCCATTGTCTTGTATTGTTTGATATCTTCATCCGCTCTGAAAAAGAGATGCCCATTTCTTCTAATTTATACGGGAACCATGCATTTTTTTGGATTAAATTGTAATTGTTCTTACCAATTGAATACAGTCGCTGATTGTCACTACATTCGTTTAGAGTGGTCAGAATGGCAGGGGAATCAACGCACTGAGTTTTACGCCTACATCCAATTCTTCAAAGAGATACATAAATATGAACTGAACTAGAACATTCATTCCATGTTCACAATGAATGCACGAAACGTTGCATCTTTAGCAGATAAATTCACTTTTACATAAAACGTACGTCGTACGGACATCTCTGTTAATTGATTCATTGATAAAATTACAAACTACTAATTATCTATCTAATGTGACATACCAATTCCAGTTGTCCTCTATCAACAAGAGAGCATTTTAAGATTTGGTGTCCGCAGTAATTGAGCGTACGTTTTTAGGTGTTAATGAAACGGTTTTGATAATAATTTATGCAATTTTGAATTTATGACCAATTGATTTTTTTCGACGAATTTCTATGCGGAATTCAATTGGAAATTTTCTTTTGCAAGAATAAGGAAAATGGGATTCGGTTTTTAGAATAATGTCAGAAGTCAGAATAAATACAAAAATCCAGATGTATTGTTGTCAGGTTCGAGTTCATCTGTTCCGACACATTAGCATATACCACACAATCACATAGAAATCAAATTTAGCCAAGAATTTTATGATCAAACTGAAATGATAGAAAGAAGTCTCTATATGAATAAATCATAAATGTAATATATTATTTACGAACCGATAATAAAAATTTATTTATTTTCCTTAATTCAATTCAAATAACTGGTGTGTTTCCCTTCCATTTTGTTTCGAATGCCAATTTCAACAGCTTTATTCGTTGGTGATGGCCACATTCTAAGTAGGCTGAAATCAGGTTTGCAATTGGAAACCCACATCAATAGGTGGGTCTCGTCGAGGTTTGTATCATTAAATTTAAATTTTACGTCAAACAATTTAGCTATTGCCCAAAAGTTTCAAATCCATTTTTGGCTCAACAGTGAATCGAAGCAGTTCGATGTCAAATGACAAAAAAAAATTCCTTTGCGAATACAAACAATTCATGACGAACTGTTTTGAGGAATTTTGTTCTTTTCATCACAACCAATAACTTGGTCGATACATAAAAGAGAAGAAACAATCTTTAATAATCGCTCTTATTCACATCATTCGACTTGTTCATTTTATTGCACGGTTCATTTCCAACCACATAAAAGATCATTCGGTTCGGTTTCGTTCATATATTGTAAATCTCTTTTAATTATATTACAAATTATGTACAGAGGTTAGCTTGCACATAGCCATCCAAGCAAATTTTCAAACGGCACTGAGAATTGTTGCCTAGTTACTTTTATCGCGTGGTTTGACCTGCTTTTTCATGCATTCATGGTCATGGTAAGATGAACAACACTGGTTTTGAAATCGGAACGCCTCAATGCATAGACGGTAAGTTAAATCTATTTGAACGTCGAGCGAATTGAAATGCAGCCGAAAAAAACTCTCTCCTTCAAAATAAAGGTCCTATTTGCATACCTATTTTCAGTAGGATGCCCACCGCACAGCAATAAGGTTATTTTTTATGCAGTGTGAAAATAAAATCACGTTAACTAATTTAACTTTTTCACGGTTACTGAGCGGCAACATAATTTTGGCTGGTCGAAAAGTTATGCGTCGTCCTTTTTTTCTTGTCAGTTTTTCCCGAATACATTAAAATATTTGTTTCTAACAATTTGATGTGAGGATGGACCTGTTTTGAGCTCAATAAAATTCGCACCAAGAGTATACTCATGGCTATAGCCATGCAGGACAAAAATTTTATGAACAAGCACTCGGGCTATTGAGCACCATCAAGCACCAAGTCAAATTACCAAAAAATTGTGCTCTGCACCGAATGGTGTAATATATTTTTAAATTAAATTTTATACTTTTGCTTTCACTTTTGTACCGATTTCACCGAATTCATCGGGATACTTACGCCAGGGTATTCGTAGGGATGCCCTGGATTTGAAATATTTGGTATATGGAATATATTGAATTGGGTTCGAAGAAATGCTTGGAATCGAAATATTTCGACGATTTTTTTGCACATTTCTTCTATCGTGTTTCTTCTGTTTTTGCTACTACATCAGTTGGTCGTTTTTGAAGCAGGTTTGTGTTTTTCGTGCTTTGCTCACGGCTATTTATCAACCTACGCAAAATGGAAGCAGATTTTGAAGAAGAATATGAAAAAATGAGTATCAAGAAGCGTTAATTTGAATCGCATTGAAAATAGAAGTGAAAAAATAGCACACATACACGCATGCATATGAAAAGGAAAGAATGGGTATGCACAAACTATTAGAAAGATTAACTTTTTTCTTCACTTCCACTAAATTTGATGTGGTATTCTCTCTCCCTATTTCTTTCTTTTCTCGTATTAGCTGAAGAAAATCCTCTAAAATAGTAGGAGAACTACTAAAATCGGCAAAACAACTGAAACTGGCAGTTATTGGCAAGACAATTATTTCGTAATTTGCATCAGTTGCGCGCAAAATACGTAGAACAAAATGCAAAATCCCCATGTGTAGTTGTTTCTCTTATTATTGTGTGTGTGCATTAAAAATGTCGATTTTTTTTTCAAAAAAAGAATGCAGGTATTAGGATTCAACTGCTTCTTAGAAATTTTTGACATTTTCGGTGAAAATTCGCTCAAAAATTGTGCCTCGGAAAACCAATTTTTCGGGGTATAATGCAAATTTTTCGATTCTGCTGTCGGAAATTGGTATATGTAACGATTAGTTATTGTCGAGAACGATCAAATCTAACATTTGGGATAAAAGGGATAGCTATATAGATAACTGTATAGTAAACTGTTGACATTTTTCCGCGCAACTTTTCTGTATTACATTTCGCTCCAAACTACTCGTATCTTCCCCACCCGCATACATGGCAAATCATCCATTTTCGATTGATTGATTGCGGTGCCCTCTATAATGACATAGAGCAACGATCAAAATATGGTTTTTTATGCTTGAGTCTATCGAAAAGAGCTCATTCTTCATAATCAGTACCCGATACAAAAATAATCTTTTTTTCACTTTTTGACTCGTCGATCTACAATTACAGGGTGAGAAAAAGATGATTATTTTGAATTTCAGAAAAATGGAACATACTAAAAAAGATAGTATTTCGACAGTACTTTAACATAAGAGTAGACAGTACTTTAACAACATTGGCCGATGTGATATAGTACTAGTTATGTCATCTGGTGAAAAATCGACATTAATTATGCACACACCCAATACAAAATTATTATTTCATTTAAAGAAGTTTAAACCCTAAAGTGTTTACATTTCTTGCCACTACATGCAATTCGAAATAATGGCGCCAGTTTCTACTTAAGGGGATTTCGCCTCTTCTTTAATATTTTTTTAAAATTTTAATTTTTGATTCATAACATTTATTCTGGATACACTTTGAATCCTTTATGCTCTGTTCTTCATATTTCAATGAGATTTTCCGTTGAAATTGGCATTGTAGGTTCAGACTCTATTGTGAACTTGGTTTAAATTGACACGGCCTACGCTATCTTTTGGTTTCTTTCCATATACACATAGTGAACTGATGTTACAAAACATCGATCAATAATTAAAAGAAAGATGGTTTCAGTACCTAACCGCCACTGTTCCGTTATCGTAAATTTGAAATAGAAAATATGAAATGAAATGCAGGAAATTTATTGGTGCTTGAAAAACAAATAAATCCATCTGCAAAGAATTGATGCGAACAGGTGCGACCCCATTTTTAATTAATAATTTCATCATATGACAGCAAATAAACTTATGAACAAAATCGACAGAGGAGAAGTAATTTGAAATTTGTAATTTGTCGCAGACGAAAAATTGATCTATTCTTCGTGCTTGCGCACGAAAAGTTCTTAACGTGGATAGGCATTTGCTTAACAAAACGAGATAAAGCGGAGTTGAAACAACTGAAAAAAGGAACGAAATGACAGTAAACCATAATAATTTATCTCTCATTAATCGCATTTATCTCGTCGTTGTGGCGACCGAATATCAAGAATGAAGGAAAAAAAACGAACCTTAAATTTCATGTTTCCAAAAATAACACGAGACGTATACTGAGGATAAAGAACAGAAAATTGAAAAAAAAAGAAAAATAAAATCCTCAATTATTTGACAAAACCAGAAAACGCATAAGCTATGAGCGAGAGGTTAGAAACCAAAGAACAGACACACTAGCTGAGTTGTCGAGAGATTGGGAGATGAGCAAGAAGCAGAATGAAAAATAACGAATCTATTGGAGGCAAAACGATTTCGTAAACAAATACCTTGGAAAAAGTGTGCGCAAGGGGGGCATTGATTTACTAGAAATCGACGGAGACAACGACAGAAATTGAAAATGATCCATCCGTACGAAATCACGGTGTATCAAACGAGTTCTATTTCAACGAAGAGAAAATAAATTTTATCGAAAAGAATATAAACAAAAGACGAACGACAGCCAAGACAACTATATAAAAAAACGGGCTACAACAAAAACAACAACGGCGAAATTTCCAACAGCCGACACAAAAGGAGCAATATAGCGATTGAATACAAAAAAAGAGATGTACGAAAAAGGAAAAGAAAAGAAACGAAACGAAACGTATACTCGGGTTACATGACTGGAACAAACACAAAAAGTAAAACAGAGTGCCCAAACGCACAATCAAGATCTATTTACGCGAGACACCGTGCACAGCGTACACACATACAATATATCGTAACATTTAATCCCTGAAATCGCGCTTGCTTGCTGGCTGGCTCACTCAGGCTCACTACGTATGAATTCCGATTCGTATGTAACAAAGCGTTGTCGTCGACGTCAAATCGTAGACACGCAGAAGTAACATAACAACAACGCTTGGTGCTGGAATAGAAAAAAAAACGCTATAAATGCAGCTAAAGTGATTAGAACAGAGATTCTGAAAGATTTTGTACTGGTGATAAATTAGATTGAAAATAATGACATGAAACACAGTTTAAGTGAAAAAAAAGCAAACACTCATACACAGAACCGTGCTCAATTTTCATTCTACAAATAACTTAATATATATAGTGCACCAAAACAATGCACGCGTTCAGCTGTAAAATGGAATCAGCACCAGCGAAAAAATAGTTCAAATTTATCTGAACGCAAAATCTAGAGTAAAAAAGCTAGCATGCTAATGATAACGAATAACCGAAGATGGAGGTCGAATGTGTGGGTGGTACTATCATTTGCTACGAAATTGTGACATTGCAACGAAAGGGAAATTGAAAGTATCACAAGAGCATTCAAAACTATTTATTTTAAATACCCTGGAATCGTAATATCCGACTTCGAATCACACTTCTACGTTCGGTCGTTTCGTTACGATTTTTAGTTGATATATTCAATTAAAATCCTCGTTTTAGAATGGCTCCCGAAAATTTACGTGAACACGATTTTCAATCACAGTCATTTCCGAATATACTAAAAGAAAAATCGAAACTAAAGATCGAAACTAAAGGTGAATAAATGGTCGATAATAACAAGAATATAGTGGCGAAGCCATTACGGTTACAAACATAAAAAAAGGTTGTTGTGTGTTCAACTGAAGATTATTCAACCTGAATAATTATAGTGTTCATTTTTTGTTCTGTTTTTAGATCCATAGAAAAGCCCGAGAGTGGTAAAAGGAAGACAGAAATACAGAAATACAGAAATAGAACAAAATCAAACTGAATATCAATAAATACCGTGAAATGATCATGAGAATGGTGGCTCACGGGGAATAATCGAATGCAGGCCAGGGAAATGTAACTATTTGTTACTGACTAATTCTAAAACTTGTTAGCAACGATTCATTTGATTCTTTTTTTTCTATTCAATTTTCATTCAAATTGAATTTCAGTGTGGAGTAAGAGAATTGTGAAGAAAACACAGCAATGGCAGAGAGTGGGAAACTGAGACGGGAGTTGAACAACGCATCTAGAGACATACTGTTAAGGGCTAATATATGATAAAGTTTTTTCACTTCGTTGTCGTCACTGTTATTTTGTTTTAGAAAACGCAAACCGTTGCGTGTTTTTTGTTTAGCCTATCATCAGCCATTGAATTAGAAACGAAGAGACTAAATAAAACATAAAGCCTAACATCTCTCTAGAGTAATGAAACCAAACAAATAAAAATGTGTAAGTTAAAATATAAAACAAACTAAATTAGCGATGCAGATCTATGAATATAGAGACACCCCAAATAGCAGCCTATGATACATGCACATAGCTCAATCAGCGATAGCACCGGCCGACGGAAAACAGAAAAATTATTGTGCATTAATTATCAAATATTTTTGTACGTTGTTGTTGTTCTTGCATTTGTACGTTTTTATCTCTGTTTCAGTCCAAATGTTTGTATCTTTACCATGTATTATTACGGTTTGAAGAGAGATGGCTCATATAAAATGTGTGGTTTTTGTTCTGAATAAATTCAAGTTGGTTCGCTTGGTTAGAATGCATTTAGTGTCGACAACCAGCACATTCGACCAAATGTCAGTCCCCGAACAAAAAATACACCCAAAACTGCTTGATGTTTCCTTTGCTATGGCACAGGGATGTTGCAACAGATGGAATAAGAATCGAAGTTTGTGTAAATGACGCACATGAGATATGAAAAAAATGTTATGTGTGGGGCGTTAGGCATCGTCAACGCAATTATCACGTTAGCATCTAACTTATAGATATATCACATTAATATATTACCACACAATTCAAAACGAATATTTTCACTGTGAAAATACATTTTCTCCCACCGTAACTATGAAATATGTATGTAAAAATTGAAGGAAAAAAAATATTGTGTCTTTCATTAATCATTACAACAGGATTCTAAAAGAAATTCGATTTATTCTTTAGCAAGAGGAGATAAACCTCCCAGAGAATTCTAAATAAAAACAATCGATCGAAAATAGCGTCGTTCATGAAAAAAGTGATATACCCCTCTTTTCTTGCAGCCTCTAGGGAACAATGTAACAATTGTACCAAACCGCATCTAAATTAAATGTTTTCCCACTAGAAGTAAGTCTTCCTTTGTTTTGCCCTTGTTACTGTCTCCGATCAAACACGCAAGGATATGTAATTTAAGTCGGAATTCCTTGCATTTATTTATATTGGAAATTTTCATCCGCAGTACATTTCTAACAAATCACATGAGCTAAGTCAACAAAAGTCCAATCGTTGTTCGTTTAAGATGACTCATATTTGTTTATTTCAACATCAAAATTTTCTAAATGTTTTTATTTTTCTTCCTGTGCATTCAAAGATTTCAATATGTTTACGCCTAGGGGCTTTTAAGTCAAAATATACATTCGTATTTGTGTGAATATTTCGTGAATATTGCATATAATCCGTATATATCGTGTATATATTCACAAAAAATACTCACCATATTCACAGAATATACGCAGCATGTAAAAAATATGTGTTTACGGCAATGTTGAATCTTTGTTACCGATCGTGAATATGAGGTGTATATTTCATGAATATCGTGTATATTCCGTGAATATGGTGCATATTTTGCCAGTATTGTGAATATTTCGTATGACTGTCATCTATGGTGTATATTTCTTGGATGGTATATACATGAAAGCCCATAGGTTTACGCGATTCCATATTTGTTAATTTGAGTATTTTTATAGTTGCGTTTTTTGTGTCATTTTTTTTTGGTTTATTTGGAAGGGATTGTTCGCCATCGGATAAGTGTCTACTCAAATTGAACAAGCACTCGAAAAGAGATGCGCGTGGATTGATTTCGAGGAACTGAGGTCTCTGTGTATAAAAACATAAGCACATGGTAAAGTGACTAGCATCGATTGAAGAAAATTTCACGTACACACACATAAGAGTGAAAAGAACCAAAGAAAGTCAAACAAAAACTTACAACTTCTTTTCAGATAGAAATCAGTTTTTTTTCTCGGCTAGAATCACAAATTATTTCTACACTGATTTAAATTCTATGAACATTTTGACGAACGAGCAACACTCTCGTCTTATTCCAGTTATGAAAATATTTGGGCATAAGGATTGTCAATTGAAACACAAGAGTCACATGTTTTTCTTTTGTGTCAATCATTTTCTTGTGTTTTTTGAAAACATGAAGAAATTCACATTTCAAGAGAATTTTCGATTGGAAACGATACGTGATTCACCAAAACGAAATGAATGAAACTTTCCAAATTATATTGCCCAGCAAAATGCGGACAAAATAAAATTGTCTGTTTGTTGTGAAGTAGATGGTGAAGCAAAAAGTTCTTATGAATGCCCAATCAAACAGCAGCACACGAAAACTTTCAACTTGAAAGTTACAAGTGTATATATAAATCCGTCTTCGAGTTTCATATTTGGTTCGTTAATGCGAATATTTTTTTCCGTAGAAAGTTTGGTCTTGATTCATTTTGAGCTATAAAAAATATATAATAGAGTTTCCAATTGAATATAATCGAGCCAGACGACTCCACGGACTAAGAATATTATAAAATATCTTACAATGTGAAAGAGTATAGCACAGTGCGACCATAACCAAATAATAACAATCAACCTAGAAGGGAGCCATCCGTCAATTTTCTGATTCGTTTGAAAAGATTTCATTCACTCTTAACTCTTACCGTATAACGGTTTTGTTCTATTTTTCTCAATAATTCTTTTCTTCATGGTTTTCATGTTCTGTCTTTCACTATTCTGTTAATTTTTTACGAGACTCATGAAAAATGAACATACGATAAATTAAAATGAACATACGATAAATAGGGAAAACAGAAAGAGAATATGCTGTACCGAACCTTTAATTTTACGTAAAATAAAGAAATGATCCGTTTAATTTTTTAGCAGTAGTCGAATTATAAAACAACTTCCGCCATGTGTTATCACCATAGATTCTGACACCAAAAATTTCAAATAGGGTCAGAACAGAAATTCAAACAAAAAATTCGGAACAAAAGTGAAGGCCTAAAAAAGGTCCTCACTTTTTAAACATAAGTCGAAAAATGTCGATGGGTCCAAAAATTTCGTTGGAGGTCAAAAAACGCCAGGGGTCAAGATCAAGGAGATCAGACTATTACAGAAATTCTGCAGAGCCTCTGACTCAGAATCTATAGATATCACAATTTTTCATGTAGAAAGTGGTACTCTTAACGTTCATCCCGAAAATTTTGAGAGGCGAAGAAAACCCATTTGTGAATACACATTGTAAACATGTATTTTACCCATGCTGAATTGAATCAAAACAATTCAGCTAATTCGTTAATTGGAATTAAACATTGATTTTTCTTTGAAGAATCACAACCATAAATTCTGACACTAAATGCCGTTTTTTTCTAAACTGATCGATTTCTCGCTGAAATTGAGAGCAATCCAAAATCTGTTTGGTGCATTGGAATCGGCATCGGAAATAGATTCGAAAATATGTGGGCGGAGTAGCCCCAGGGGTTGAAATAACCCCATTTAGGTCAAATTTCGACAAGACGTGATTTTCGACCAAAATTGAAGGTAAATTGAAATAACTAATGATGCCATTGGATAGCCGATCGAAAGTTTCTTTGAAGATCAGGGACGCTTAGGGGGTCATTTCTCCCCTTCTTCCCCCCAGGACCTTAAAATCGCATGAGTAGATCTTCTCAATCTTCTCAGATCATTTTTGAGCAGATTTATCGCGGATTTTTCTTTAGATTTTGGGTTTTTTCAGAGGTTGGTTGCAGATAAATTTATTTATATAAATTTCGAAAATCAAATAAATTTATCCGATATTTTTCATGCGCTGTGTTGTTCTGACGCATTCGTATTACATAAACGAGACATCGGCTGTTGTGTTGGCAGCCAGCTTTTCATCGCAGGAATGAGATTTTTGTTTTGTTCATTTACCGATATTTGTGAACAAGTCTGCCACTGTGTCACTACATCGTATATATAGTCCATAAGAAATGTGCAGAAACGAAAATGTTCGCCATTTAGTTTTACATTGCCAATACATTAGTAATGGAGATTTTTGTTTTGTTTATTTTTTTGTTGTTTGTAAACAAATCTGCATATCTATTTGCATTGTCTCTACCATGGCATAATTTAAGGAATTTCGATTTTTGAGTATTGACAACTGCCATTTGATCTGGGGCGATTAAAGGTTCAAATATCCGAATACATGATGAAGCTTGGAATATCTAGTCTTAGTTTTAGTATATCAGACCGATGGATTTAATTGCCAAGTATTGGAAATTGCAATGGGTTTGTGGGCAGTCAGGATTACAACAACAACAACCTACTGCCCACAAACCCATTGCAATTTCCAATA
>NW_022601407.1:404611-495472 GCF_009176505.1 Sitodiplosis mosellana
TCGATCTGCGACATCAAATACAGATTTTCCGTGATTTCGTATGGAATTGTCGATAGACAAAGTTCGTTCCATAGATTTTTCTGTTGTTATTGTTATTTCTTTGGCTTTGTTCTATTTCTTGTGAACATTGCCATATATTCAGAGAGGTTTCAACTTGTATCCTTACTCACTAGTTATTTCCAATGGTGCACATGTAAAATTCATTGGAATACGTGTGGCTATTGATAAAATTTTATATTGTTAAATTCAATAAACACAATCGAAATGAAAGTGAGTGGTTTAGCTTTCGTTTGGTTTTTATTATTCAATAATATCTCTCTCTCTCTTTTTGTGTTTGTCTTTGTTGAAATCATTGAATTGAAAGAAAAAAAATTGTTGCTGAAGGTCATGCTCATGTTTTTTTGCACTAATGCCTTGTGACGTTGATCATTATGGCAGTTGTTCTTCTCCAAATTGAGTCCACGTACGTGGTTTTCCATACATTTGTTGAATTAGTTACATTACTTATAGGACCAACAAATGTCATTTGAAACGGTTATTGTGAATATTTAGTTGCAAATGTATATCGATGCGCAATTCGTATGCAGTTTATTACCAAAACACGTTCTACATCTATTTTGTAAAGTTAATTCTGTTTTTACTACAAATTATCCTTTTTATTCGCAATCCTATCATAAATAAAATCCAATGAACCAAGGAACCTTACCTTTTGTTTAGTTTTTGTACTATTATTGTGGCCTAGGTCAATTTTTTTGGAATTTGGATTTTCTTTCATTCTGTTTTACTTGCTTTTATGTTTGTCATCATCCCAAATGACACACACACACACACGCACTCACACTGCAGCTTCGCAACGAATTCACATATTATGTAGAAGTTTTCTCACACCATTCAGCGTTCGGAGGAAATCGAACATTATGAAAAAAAATTGTATCAAAATATGATCCAACCTTCGAAGTGGTAATATGTTTATTACATTTGAATTCTTTTCCAACAATCAAAAACCTGATCAATCGATAATCCATAAGAGTATTTGACTGAAATACAACATTGAGTGTAAACCACATAAGTCTGTGTAGTCACACTGGAAGTTATCATTTATTTTAAAGTGATAAAAGTTATCACTTTTGCCCAGACACGCCAAGTGGCTATACAAATTTGATTTAATTTTTCAGCAGTTCGACATCCCTTCTTCTAACGTGTTGAAATCTTGATGTTTTGGCTTCAAAGTGAAGATAATAGCTATTATTATCAAATCATGATTGTAGTGGATTTTGTTGGTAAATTTTGCAAGACTCGAAGCCACTTGAAATAAATCGAATTTTTCTGCTACTTCTAACTAAAAATTATATTTCATAAACTATAATTATATTTCAAATGGACCCCGTAACCCAAGATATCCAAAAATTACCTACATTTTTTGAACTCCAATGGATGGCCGGTTTTTTTCTTCTAATTAATAATATTTTAATATTATTTTTAGGAGCTCTTAAAGACTTCGAGTTTTCGTTAAATTCGGTTCAAGATGTCCCTACAAAAACATTACAATTTTTTGAGTGGGTTCCAATTATAAAGATGTGCTGATCAGCCAAAACCACTTTTTTCAAGACAAAGCGATTTGCTTCAAATAATCGATGATTTTAAGCGCTGAAAAAGAGTATCTTTGTGAAATTTTCTACACAAAAATCGAACCGTACTGTAACTCTTTATCTTGGAAAGATACCTAATGGTGAAAAATGTAATTGGGATTTATCCTGTTTTTTTTTTACCATTATAAATAATGTGCACAGGTATTCTTCGCAAAAAACGAGGACATTTTTTTTTGGAGGAAAAAAAGAGGGAGATTTGAACTTTTAATTTAGAATGATATTTAATGACAAAAAAAGAGAAATACAGTTCAAACTTATACTTTATGTTATTCATTTTAATATTTTTCGCTTGATTTGACTTTTTGTAGCAGTTCTGGTTGTGTCAATATGTATTTGTGGAACTCCGAGCAAGTCATTCCGCAATTGTGTTTGATTGCTAGCCAGCAGTTCAAAGTATACATGGTCAGCTGACTTTTCTTGTCAATCATCAATTTGACGTTGCAGAACTTGGCGTGCACCTTAAGATCATCAGATTCACCGAACAACTTCTTTTTCATCAATTCATCCAAGCACGGCTGAACGTCTTCCCCATATCTTGAGCAACCACCTCGTATAAGAACCAAATTTTCTTGTGGCGCCATCTAGATGGCTTGCGGGGCGCAATGTATTTTAAATTGTTAGCTAAGTTTTTTCAGCTTAGTACAGAACCATTTTTGGCAAAGATACAAAAGCATGCTCGAGGTATGGTCTTCCCATTCGGGTACCTTTCGCAAAGAAGCCCACAAACACATTTTTATTGGGAGCAATGGTTCAATTCATAACGATAAATATTCGATGCAATCGCTGTAAAATTTGACGTTTTTGCGCCTTTTCTTCAAAATCGAGATTTCGCACGGAAGAAATTCTCTTATCATTTCCATCTCATCACGAAATGCAGATGAACGAAATTTATCTTTCAATCGACCTTGAATTTATCTTTCAATCGACCTGATGACAACTAATTTCAATTGAGTCATTATTTCAAGAGCATCAAATGCTGTCACAACATCGCCTTCAAGCCGTTTGACGGAATCCTCGAAGATGTGACACTGATCTCTGATGAATATGAGCAACAGCTTGGCAAATGGACATTCGAAAAATTGTCGTATTGGGTGTGGGAATTAGTTTCTTCGATTTTTTTAAAATTTTCAATCATTTATTTGAATACCAAAATGAAATTACATTTCAATCAAAATATTGTCCACCGGAAGCGATGACCTTCTGCCACAATGTGGGCAATTTACGGATGCCTGCCTTAAAAAATTCCTCGTCTTTTGAGGCTATGAATGCATCGAGCCAAAATTTGATTTCTTCAACTGAAGATAACCGCTCTCCGCTCAGATGGTTTTGCATCGATCGAAACAAATGGTAGTCGGAAGGAGCCAGGTCTGGACTATACGGGGCGTGAGCCAAAACTTCCCATCCGCTATTTTGCAATTAGTTTTTAACCGATATCTGGCCGAGCATTGTCATGTAGGAAAATCAATGTCTCTTTTCTGGTCTCCCATTTCTTTCGTTTTTTCTTGATAGCTTGTTTCAAACGTATCAATTGTTGTCGGTAGAGAGGCCCATCGATGGTTTGACCACTTCTCAGCAACTCATAATACACCACTCCCTCCTCATCCCACCAAATACACAGCATTACCTTGTCGCCGTGGATATCTTGTTTTGGCTGTGATGTTGATGGCTGGCCGGGCTTAACATAAGATGCTTTGCGCTTGGGGTTATCGTAATGAATCCATTTTTCGTCACCAGTGACAATTCGATACAGAAAACCTCTTTTTTTGTACCTAGCGAGCAGCATTTCGCAAGTCACCAAACGCCTTTCAGCTTGCGCCGGCGTCAATTCATGTGGTACCCAATTTGACAACTTGCGAATGAAACCAAGGGCCTTTAAACGATATCCAACTGTGCTTCGGTCAACATTCAATGCTCTGGCAAGCTCATCTTGAGTTTGACTTGAATCTTCATCGAGTAATGCCTCCAATTCCGCATCTTCAAACTTTTTTGGCTGGCCGGAACGTTCCCGCGCTAGAATCACCACTTTTAAACCGTACAAACCACTGTTCACATGTACGTTCCGATGGAGCATGCTCACCATAGGCTTCCACCAACATTCGATGCGCTTCAGCCGCAGTTTTCTTCGAATGAAAGCAAAAAATTAATGCTTCCCGGAAATGTTGCTTTTTCGGTACAAAACTTGACATATTTAAGGCGCAAAAAAAATGTTTATCCAAACTTCGATGAAATGATAGATGGTGATTTTTGTAGTTTGACACTAGACCTCTCATGCGAAAAAGAAAAAAGTATTGCCCGATACAACCATGCAAAGTTACGCCATCTTTTGAAAAATCGAAAAAACTAATTCCCACACCCAATAATTTTGGTGGCGATGTTTTTTCATCTGGATCTGTGAAATACATTTTCAACGCTTCAAATTGTGAAATTATTCTGTCAATGCATCCTTTGAATGCAAGAAAACGTGTGGATCCATATCCTAACAGCTTCTCGTATTTGATGCCCGCATCGTCACAAATATCTTTCAATCGATTGACACGAACGGTGTGTTGTGCAAAATGCTTGTATATTTTAACGACAATTGCCTCCACATCGAATAGTTCAATATTACTGACTGCGTAATCCACCGTGTTATGTGTTATATGGGCGTTGCAGCCAAAACCGTGAGAACAATTTTTAAATTTATCGCGCATTAAAGTGAAGACGTTGTTGTTTCCACCTCTGGTTATTCCACCAAAATCCACCTTTGCATTATCCCCACCAAAGCCAGTTACTTTGTCCGAAATATTGAATTTTCCGCAAGCGCGTTCAATTTGACTTTCCATAGTTACGGCTTTTTCATCATGCAAATCGACGGTTTCAATTACTTTGTTCGACACACCACTTTCAATCGAAAAATACCGTGCGACCACTGGAAACATCTTTATGTTGGTATGGTTTGAGGTATCAGTTGTGATAGTGACAAACGTAGCATTTTCCAATTCCTTCTTAACATTACCAAGTATCTTACCCATGGCGCAAGCACATCTAAAATGGTTTTAAATCATGACAATATTTGACTTTGATTAAATTGTAATTTCATTTTACTTTTCATTATGGCATGTGCTTTAGTTTGGGAGCAGGTAAACTTTGGGTTATCACCGTAGATCGTTTGAATCAGTGTTGAATTGCAAATTGCCGAACGGAAGCTATGATTTTCTTGAACCATATGATATACCGAGACAGCTTCTTGTGCTGCGACTTTGATGTCAACTTCATTTGCCGCTGAAGAGATAATGAAAACAACATTTCAAATACGAAATATTACAGAAAAATCAATCGAAAATGTATATACGTGAATAGAATCGTTGCACGGAATGAGAGCTGGCTCTTGCTCTTTCTGCCTCTTTATGTTTCGCCCTTTCAGCATGCTCTTTGAGAGCGATCACACCTTTTGAAGCCACTGAAATTTGTTTTCTGCAGAGTTTGCAATGTGCTTTAAAATTGTCGTTTGACACGGATTCAACCCACGAACACGTTTCCAACCATTTTGGGTTGAATGATGTTTTTCTGTCTGGCATGTCGTTCGAGTTAACAAGTTCAACGTCGAATCAATACTGATTTGCAAAATGTGAACACATTTTTTGAAACCATTCGTCATTTTGCGCCCATCGATAGTTAAAATTATTACTGATATTTCTCGGAACGTAAATGCATAAAAACAAACTGTAGACATAAACAAATCATGTCGTTTTCGTTAAACTTACCAATTAAAATTGTTTATTTGGATAAACAATCGTTTCATTTCATCGTGATGAATTTCGACCAGCTGTTTTCAGTAGCAATTTTCAAAAGTGAATTTTGCGAGAATTGCGTTACCAAGCAAACCCAATCAATAGCGACTTTATAATCCGTAGTGATTCATATTCATTATCGCTTACTACTCACTTTCTAGAAAGAACTGTCGCCAGTTTTTTCAAAGCGATCGAAACAGAGATTAAAATTTTTAAACGACAACGTTTCGATTGTCTTGATTATCGAATGATAGTTTATTTTTGTTTCTTAGTGTGTATAGCAGAATAAAGAAAATGCAACCGGCAATAAATACTGTTTTCACTGCCTATGCTATTGCAAATGGAACAAAGAACATGAGAAAATGTTTACACTTGTTGTCAAATAAATAATACTTTAATAGCCAAAAATGAGAACTAAGTCGCAAATATCAAGGTCAAGAAAGTAGCTGATTAAGCAAAAAAGTGTGTTATCCGAATTTAGCTGTTAATTTTGAAGAATGATTTTCGTATTTTACCGTTTTTAAGGTGAAATTTTGATATTTTTTTCATTCGTTAAAAACGAGGACATTTTGACTGATTTTGAAAATCGCGGAGGACGCGAGGATCGTTCTCAAAAACGAGGACTGTCCTACTGAAACGAGGACGTCTGTGCGTATTAATTATGAACAAATCCGTCAATAATAATAATAATAAAATACTGGAAAATATTTTGGCGGAAGGAACGGTAACCATACAATATTCTATAGCAAGTCCCATACGAAATTTTTCATGTCAATGTTTTCGGAAGCCATTTTAAATCGCAATATTTCGACCAATTCCATTATTCCAGCATTATTTTCGGCAAAAACTGATGATGCCAATTTAGGTATTTACCTCGATAGTTACCCTGGTGATGATCAAATCTTAGGCAGTTGCTTCGATGGTTTACCTTGGTGATAATCAAATCTTTCCTTTTTATGCACAAATGACGCAAGACCAATTTTATTAACATACAATTCAAGACTTTTGTTTGGCTCGTCAATATCTTTAACTTTCACCAAGAGACTAGCCCTAGAAAAGGCAATCTGGGCCAGTTACAGTGGAAAATTGTATTTTTTTCGGCGTTTTAACATTTTTCTGATGAGTCACTTAGGTGGTGAATTTTCATTTCGGTTTCGACTTGTACATATACTTGAACAAAAAATTCATGTATTCTCGACACTAGATTACACCGCTGCCGACGAAAATTTTGGCGTTTATTCGTTGCAAAATAGTCCGAAAAGAAAAAATCAAGCGAAAATGCGAAAAGTTTCAGCATTGGGAATCAGAGCATTGAATCTGCTGCCTATGTAGCGCTGCTGTTGAACAGCTGCTGCCAACAGCGACTGTTGGTTACGTTCTTGTGCATGCGACACACTGTAGGCCCCGCGCCGCAGCTATGAAATTCATATTGACGACAATATTCGACCTGTCTTTAGTGGTCATACACACAATACAGACACGCTAGCATAAGACTTATACGGTTTGCGCGAATGGCTCTTGATTATTGGCCATGCATACGCTTATGTGATTGACATTTTTCAACTATCACCACAAGCGTCGTGTCAGTAGAGCTCGTCTTATGTTTACATTGGAAATACGTGTTATTGTTGTTGTAGCAGCTTCATCGCCGTACCCTGCGCACCATCTCGAACAGGCATGAACATGCTTAAGCCTCTCAGATGGGGGGGGGGAATCCGGGGAATTTCCCCGAAAATCAACATCATTCCCGGCGAGATTTCACAATTCCCCGAAAAAAATATTTGCGCAAAAAAATGTGTTATGGATATTTTAATTGTTTATATCAAACAGCATACAGAAATGGAGCTAGAATTTCAATTTGTTTCTATTTCATACATTTATTTCAAGAGTGAATGCACAGAAAATCTGTGAATATTGTGAAAATGAGACAGCCTCCAATTGATAAATTGTGATAGAATGTGAACACAAGTTGCAAAATTGTGTTCTTCTCGATATAGTTGAGATTTTTTTTCCCAATTTTTCGATTTTTGAATACATTTGTTCAATTGTTTTACATAACTACAAATGTATATGCGTTTCTAATTAGCTGCTCCACACTTTTTGGAAATTTTGATTCAAAAACAAAAGTTGAACCATAACCATAGTTGGCGTAAAAAAACTTCAAATATTCACGCCGATAGATTTTTGGTTCAGTGATATCAAAATATGAGGAACGAATGAAAACAAATCGAAATTTTACCCCCGTTTCTTATTAGTTGTCAATGGCTGTATACTTCAAAATATCATTTTTCTGGGATTTATTTCGCTAATAACTACAAAAATAGTTGTTTTAAAAAAAAAGACAAATTCCCCGATTTTGAACTGAATTCCCCGAAAATTTCCCCGAATAGCGATTTTCTCGCCCTTAATTACATGCTACAACACAAATAAATGAACCTCAATTGATTTCACATGCGGTTGACCTCAAATTTTCTGGAGTTTAAATTTTTGTAGAATAAAAAGATTCTGAAAATTCAATGCATTTGCAAATATTGACATGAAAAATTTCGTATTGGGCTTGCCTAGGAAATTTGTATGGTTACGATATGCGTTCTTTGCGCCAAACCAATTTCGAGGTGTATTTTCCGAAATTGAATTTTTAGATGAGCGACAAGTTTTTTTTTCGAACCAGTCCATTCTTCCAAAATATAACTATTACTGTGGTGAGCATTTAGCTAGAGAATGTCGTGAATAGTGCATATCTTCTTCATTTCATTTTCTTAGACGCTTCGTTTTATTGATTTGCTTTCTATTCATTGGCCATTTTATTTATTTTCATCCTTCAAATATTCTATCGTTGGGTGAATTTCTGTAGGACTATGGAGTTTGTTGAGAAAGAAAAAATCGTTTTTGTTTTCAGTGTTGAATTAAATAACTTTTCATCTCATGTGGTGATGGCATATCTCTTCATTTCATAGTAGCGTTGAGCATTCGACAAACATTTTTTTCTAAATACAAAAAATGTCTACAGCTCGACTCATTATGAAGGGGGTTCGTACGAAGTCTACGCAATCATCCAAATTTGCATAATGATCTGAAGCTCTCAGAAATGAGTTTTTGCCGTTTCAATTATTATTATAATTTGATGCTGTTGGCAAGCGCTCTTGCGATCTGCGATTGTTTGTTATCATCATTAGTTCATTTAATTCGCAAATAACCGTATGTATTCATATATGTATACAAAAACGACACGAACAGCGTGATATCCCAAGCGCGACTCCACACTTAGCTTCTAAATGTGACACCTTGGTAAGTGTGAGCATTCGTCGTGCGAACAAGCAATAAAGAGAGTGAAAACAAGTGCGCGTGTATAAGTCGCTACATTGAGAAGCATCGCATCAGGCTGCTCACTACCACACGCGCACTTGTTTCCATTCTCTTTGTCGCTTATTCGCAAAACGAATGCTCACACTTACCAAGGTGTCACATTTAGAAGCTAAGCGTGGAGTCGCGCTTGGGATGGTATATGTAATACTCTCATTTTACCTAATCAGTGTAGATTTGCATCATATTCCTTCAAAATGCAATCAGTGTGTGTCGCCTGTTGTGCCATTGCACTGTCCAGACATGCGCACAGAATGAGGGGTCAAGTGTGTTCCCCATCTGGGATTTTTCAATTTCAAGACCCCCATCTAGCAATTTTTGCCCAACTGAACTGAAATATTTGACAGTTTTGACCTTTATATTGACATGATGTTTAGTATACGGGCTTACACTCATTTGTAGAGACTTCAACTAATTCTTTAGTGTAAATGTATGTGCTGACATATAAACTGACATTTGACATAACGTCATATTATTTACTAGTGGAGAACCAATATTTGTGTAAAATCAAACTATCTACTATTGAACCCTAAATTGTATAAACCCGAAAAGATCAGGTTATTCATGACTTTCGGAGTCATTTTCCTTCAAAACTAGATATTCAGCCAGTTTTTTGGCGGTGTAAATAAATTAGTGATTACACTGTTAAACTTTGCTGTGTGAGTATTTTTGGTCTTCACTTCTTCCCGGCAGCAGTTTACACTAGACCGAATGTGTTTTCAAAGCGCTTTACACTGGATATTTTTTACATTTGCTTTAAATGTTATTGTAAGATTTGTGTTGGTGAGAACAAAAATGGGAATACAGAAGTTTTTTTTAACTGAAACGTAACATGAAATTTGTTTCATAAAAATGTTACATGAGCCGTCGCTTCAATAGAAGCGTAACATGAAAAATGTAAATTTTGATGTGGTTTTTCATATTTTTTGCAAAAATGGTGAGAGATAACGAGTTTTTATCTTCAACAAAGTTATGTAATTGGTCAAGTTTTTATGGACTTTCCAAATATGAAATCAGTTTGGGGTGTTAAATGGGGATTTTACCCTCTTTTTGTCCTGAATTGAGATTGTTGGCGATTTTTCGAGCTCTCCGCGACTCCCTATGATGAAGGTCGGCCCCAATTAAGGTGTCATTTGATGTGTGAAAGCATTCTGAGCATATCATCTGGACACATCGTTGGCCCCAACTCACTTATTTCATGACAAAAATGCATAACAATGCCAAAAACACAACCCCTGCACCACACTAACAAAACAAAGTAAAACACGAATTTGCGATGAGCGCATTCAGTGAAGTTCATTTCAATTCTTTACGTCGTTGGACGCACTCATGAACGCGACAAATTGAACGCATCAACAATGTTCCGTAATGAAAGAAACATTTTTTACTTATAAAATTTATGTTTATCACATGCTACGCTCTCACAAAAATCAATTTTGCACATTCGTGACATTTTTATTTTTTTGTCTACTTTATTAACAAATATAAAAAAGATTCAATAATACATTGAACGATCTGTGTCACAACTTTTGATACTTGTCTCGTAGCGCTAGAAGTGAGCTGTCAGACGCTTAGATGCAGGACTTTCGGCCAAAAACCCTTAATTTCATCCCTAAAACTGAAAACCTTCATAACTCACCCACCATACCAGTTGATACGGTCAAAATTTGTATTTTGGGAGTTTTTAGGATGCCCTATCGGACGCGAATAGGCATTTGAAATTTGTGAATTGATAGTATTGAATATCCATGGGTGGAACGATTCGCTCCCTATGCAAAATAAAACGAATTACATACGTAATTCAAACTTTTCCGCCCCGCAACAATTTTCCTTACATTCCGCTTCAGAAAACGGTTACTTTTGGAGGGTGGCTGAATCTTGATGATGGGATTTGTATCCATTTACATTGTCTAGTGTACAGATATAAGCTATCAGAAGTTTTCCGCGACTTTATAGTGGTCCGTATGAGAAGATGTCATGAAATTTTGGGGAGTAAAACCAATACTTTTTCTTAACAAACTAAGTTTGCGGATAAGTAATTATACGCTTCCAGAAGCACTCCGTTCTCCGATTAGGATTAGAAACTTAATTTCACGATTTTCCTTTCTTTTGCTCTGAATTTGCGATAGAAAAAAACCAGCTATCGTCGTAGTATTTATCAGCAAAAACTGTAGCTTGGAGAAATGAAGGGTAAAAAGTAGATTTCTTTTTTCAAAGCTCGGACACACTTAATCCCCCTACATAAGCTCCATAGAGGATTGAGCATATTTATTTAAGGAATGAATTTTATTTGTGTACTAAACTTTGAATGTGTATGGGCCAATATATATGCAGATTGTTTGTCATGTTATCATACCAGTGGTATGGAACGATGAATGCAGAGAAATGCCAGCTATTGTGATGGCAAATACTGAACATAGAATTATGCCAATAGTATCTGTAAGCGTGCAATGACGAACAATTTGAATATTTTTCCTATAAAGTGAATCCTTGTCTTCATTCAATGTGATTATTGTGAGAGTATTTTGTTGTGTCGCTTTTCGCAAATATGCCTGTGGTTTGTTTAGCCGGAGGATAAATTACTTATTTTCATTCGTGTCGTATCGTTGAGTATAAGACACCATTTGTTTGTTGGCAATGTTGGTTGGATATGGTTCCCCACATTCTATGAGCTAAGCTACTTTTTGCTACCAACAATTCATCAGTGTGTAATGAGTGTTCGACTTTCGAATATTTTAATTTTCGCATTGGAATCTAGCTGGCGTCACGCATCACGTGAAGTAAATTCCTACACAAAATGGCATAAAATTGTTTTCATGAATGTGCAGAAGAAAGACTGTCAACGGGGCTTCTGTCAAATATATGCCAAGACTCCGGGCTTTATTTTCGCAATCAATATAAATATTGTCCAATTGCTGGAGAGTCTGTTGAGTGACGAAAACTCAGAGAACAATATGTGATCAACCGACATATTCCACTTATATTTTCTACATGCAGTGAATTCGCATCCAGTTCAATACATTGCCTTTATGTCATATGATATCCACTTTAAAACTCGGATGCGTTCCATTCCATCAGCTAGAACAATGTATTAAATCAACCGTAAATATTGTCTCGAATATTCAAACTGCGCCGATCTGAGATGCAAATCTCAAAATATATTAATGAAATCTTGATTCCAAATCAGCAGAGGAAAGAGGTAAGATTTAATGGAATTTCTAGCTCATTTTTGTTTTCAACGTCTGTTACAAAATCCGATTGGTTCTGTCATGAACTGGTCATAGATTCCTGTATGAGGATTATGCATTGGAATATAGCGAAGAATTGTCTATCCATTTATATTCGATTTCCTCTTCAGCCTTAGTGAAATCCTTTCACAAAATGACTATTTGAGTATTTGCATAAAGTACTTTGGCTACAGACAAAACTAGGGTTCTTTGTTTTGTCCTACTTTGATTTAGCAAAGCCATCACGTTTTACTAGTCGTTGGTTATGATGTGTAATTGTAATGTAGGAGAATAAGGTCAATTTGGCCACGATATGAAACTGTTTCGCTATTTAAATATCTAGTGAACAAGAGGCGTGGATTCAAAGTTAGCATATTGGTTAAACTATAGAATATGGGAGATTTTGAGATGAAGCAAATAACGGTTCATCACGAAATGAGCAATAATCTAAATTCAAATTTATATCATTACAAACAAAGTGTTACACATATTAACCGCATATAAAATTAACATTCTTATGTTCATTGGCAATATAGCTCATTGGCACACAAACACATGAGAAGCCCATACGCGCATATTTAATTAGCACAATGCACAGCTTGACGAGATATTATGAATCCTTTGCACAGTAATTATATACGAACGCAATGCATTCAAATGAGTGGAATTCATTAACTACAGTATTCATTGACCTTCTATATTTATTATTTCTATTTACAAATGCCGTGATCAATGGACAACGAACATCGGCAAATGATTTATAATGAGAATATCGATTTCACAACACATGCATACGCTTTTGAGACACAAAAGTGAAGTTTTGCAATTTTGACGTAATGAATGAAATTCAAAACCGTATTTTGTATGTTGGTTTTCGCAAAAAAATTTAATATAATGTAAAGAATCCAACATTTAAAAAGATATTTCGCAAAAATTTAGGTACTTTTTCGCACAAATAGGTGACGTCTTAGACGATTTATCTCCGTGTTCCATATTTTCCGAGTTTTCATTTTTCAACCTTCAAGCAATTAGAAAATTTCAATGTGGTAGATTGTTGGTTAGCCTGGATAGCGATGAAACTATATTAAAATCGTATTTGACACCCCATGAAATGTCATCGAAATCCCAATATATCCTAATAGAAAAATGGTTAGCTAAAAACTGAAACCACGTACTCGTATTGCGCATATTTCTATTTCCGAATTAATTTCAACTTTCCTCTTTTGATTGAAATTTCAGTTCAGATGACAAAATTACTCTTTCCAATATTCATTTTTTGAAAGAAAAAAAAATAATCTCAAATTCGCTTCGTCCCATAACGATTATAAATCGAGATTGTGCAGTGTGCACAGTTTTATTCGGAATTGTGACGAGAAGGAGCGCACAATGGAAATGGTGATGAGAAATTCAAGAAGCATGACATAAAAAGGTCTTGCTGTTCATCGGCTGTGTGTCTCAAGCTTATCAAAGAATACATTAACTCACTTATAACATTACGTAATTTTCTATGGTTACAGTGCGTCTAGCTCTCGCACGTTTCACATTATGCAAAAGCACGTATTTCGAATCTTTCTTATTTTCATTCATCTTCCCGCATATTTTATGATTGTCTTAGCCGTTCACACTCCGTCTTACTGGCTGGCAATAGCTTTCAGTTGTTTTTCTTTGGTTCGAGCTATATAATATATATTCATTTCAATATATACTTTTTTTTCCTATGTATTTGTCGATTCCCTTGTTTGTTATGCTGTTATTGCACACAGTTTGGCATCATTCGTTTCATTTCAGTGAGAATTTTCCCAAACCCAGTGTTAGGTTGGTGTATGCGTATGAGACATACACACATGTCATATTTGAAGAAAATAATTTTTTTCGCATGGAATTTGTCGTCTCCGTTTTGGTAAACGTGTCAATGCTCAAGCTTTTGGCCGTTTTAAGAGCGCATGTTTTTATATTCTGCTTACGGAGTCGTGCCGTATTTTCTGGATGACATTTTGTTACATTCCGTTTACCATACTTCTATTCTCATAATCACGGTCTGAGTACGGCACACGTATATATCAGCATAACTGTTTGTTTTTCACTGTTTCGTTTTCCGTCCAAAATTATTCGAACGTTCTAATGAAATTTTTACAGAAAAGAAGCTTTCCTTATGATTGCTTATTACTACTCTACTTCTTACTCAAGCACCTAAAACGTGAGCGTATGTGATGACACAGAACTCGGACACATTGAGACATTACACGTACAATTGATTTTCTCTAGGATAATGGAATTTTTTTGTTGGAATTAATCCAATTGTGAAGTAGAGGCAGTGACGAAAAACGAATAACTAACCCTTTTCCACAACAGCATTTGCTGGTTTCACACGAGGCAAATTTACCTTTACGACAGTTGACTTTGAGCGACAGCAATATTGCAGCCGCATATTTCAAAGTCTGCGCAAACAGTGAACATTCCGTATCAAATAAATTTCATTTGAATGAAATGAAAATATTGGGATTTTTCGTTTGGTTTCTCACTTCACCTTTTCTGGTATAGTTTTCCATATATTATCCACCTACAAAGGCACGTGCAATGTGATGAGATTCGTTTGGTTTTCAACCTTGAATATTGGCTTTTATGTCGAATAAATGGATACAAAAACATTCAAAACGTTCAGCGCACAGACGTGTCATAAAAACATGGCTACAGCTAAAGAGTCAGTCTTTTTGACTGAAGAGAAATTGGTATATTTAGGTAAATAAACAATGAGCTGGTAGGTGTTCGCCTAACGTGAGCTTGTGTATGACTGATTGAGTGGTCTCAATTTAAGAAATATCGAAATATTGTGTTTTAATTAGTAAGCAAACTTGGACATGGCTTGGATTCAATAATCGGAGCCAAGTCCATGAATTGGGAACCAATTGATTTCGTTTAGCGTAAGATATACAAAGTAATGCCGTTTTGCCGATATGAAAAGAGATTTTTTGAAATGATTGAAAAAAAAGTGGTAAACTTTTCTATTTATTTCATTTGAATTCATTTGAATTGTTTATTTTTGAACATTTTCGAATATTTTCTTCATTTAGTTTGAAGGACTCGCAGTAGAAGCAGAGATAAAAAGAGGGAGAAAATGTTTGTATTGTTGTAACAGCGAACTGTTGGTTCAGTAAAAAAGTTAACAAGAAGTGGCACATTAATTACATTCAATTTATCCAAATATTAACCGTTGAATATTTGGTCACAATCTATTCGAATTTACAGTTAAGTTTAACGATACGAAATTAACATCGACTTCAATGTTATTTCCTTTTAGTACGATTCACGAACTAGCGATTCATATGGTTGTGGTGCGACAAATGTACACAGTAAAAACGTGATGTTTTCAAGCGCTTGAAAAGGGCACGCGCCGATATGCAAACAATTTGACAACGACATTGAAGAAAAAAGATCCTAACAATTTTCAGTGACAAATCAAAGCATGCGAATCAAACAAAAACCAGTCAAAGTCATCCACTTGAAGTATATGATGAGACTACTTTCAAGTATTTATTAATTGTGGCATTTTGTATGAAACTTTGTGATCAAATTTAATTTGCAGAACTGTCTAAAAACAGAATATTGATAATGTATTCTGTGATTAAATCCTTCAAAGAAGTGGAATAGTGAAGAAAATGCTTGGAATAATTCCGATACGGTAATTTTCGACTCGTGTCGAAATCACAAATGAATCAATTTTCTACAAAATCTGTTGAACGTCGCTGATCATTATGTCAATACGTGATTTTCATCCGATATCCACATTTTTGGGGGCCATCTTCTGAACGTTGCATGATCTACAAACAACATTGTTATAATTCATGGTTTCGGAAGCATGACGAACCATTGAAATATATTTTGTAAATGACAGTCAGAACTCATTCGGATAAGTTCTTTCCATTCCATTCCAATACAATACAATACAATTCAAATCATTTGAAAAAAGTTTTAATTGCATTTACATCCGTATATTCTGGATACAGAACTTCCATTAAATATAACGATTAGTTTATGTGGTGACATGACGTCCATTAAAATGGAGTTTACAATTCGACTCGACCATTTAATGCACTTCTGCTAAACTTCTGCGTTTTATCGACTATACAGAACTAGTACGACATGCAAAAGTTAGAAGCATTTGACGTGAAATTTTACTATTTTTCGTTGAATTCAACCAAACATAGGAACACCAGCAAAAAAGTGCAGCTATCCGATTTTTTTAGAAATCATTTTCCATTTCCCTATTTGTCTTCTAGTACGCGTTATAATCAATATGTAACAATAATCGCTGATTCATTTTATTTTCGCTTTGTAAAGTTCTTGCAGAAGCAACCACATGTTGTGTTAGGAGTCTGTATCGGCATTGGAATTGTAATATTCACTAAATAAACACCATCAGCTATAATTCATTTTATCTCAGCCGATGTGCGTGTATATTATACCTACATAATGTGTGCAAATATTCAAAAGTTTTGAAACAGTTGTGGATTTGTACTTTTGTGTTAAATTCATCCATACGTTGCTCTGTCAGTGCGCATAGCGTGCGCACATTTGTATTTAGTTCCTGTTTTTCGCTCAGTTTGGTTTTATACCAACACATTATTGCCTTCATTCTGTTTCAGAACTGTGTGATGTACCGCCTAAGCAGCAAATACATATATGGGGATGCGGTTTTGGTGGTAGTTTTGCGGCAATCAGGCAAAATATCTTAACGGTAAGGACATAACACACATAGCAAATTTCGACCCATTAATTTCGTTTATTTGTTGTATTTGTAGCTACGACTCAGCACTCTGCATGGTTCTCGTTTACTTCGGCCCGGTTTTCGAGGCGTATCAGTATTCCGCGTACGTTTTACGTTTATTTTTGTAATAAAACTTTGCCAAATGTATCGCATACGTCGCACGAAGAATCCCATTCAAATTGATGAAAATTAGACGCATCTGAGTGGAAAATAAAAATAAAACAATGAATAATAATGATAATAATAATAATAACAAAAAACGAATGAGATGCCAAAAACAAAGGCATATCGATAAAAACGATGATGTTCCACTGAATATATTGCGTATGGCGAAAGTTTATTTCATTCGCAAGTAAATTGACAGCACTTGCTTGCATGTATGTTCGGTTGCATATATTCTTGCCGCTCGCAATACGATGTTGAAACATGGTGGGCAAATAGAATTTATTCGAATACACACAATATGTAGATTGTTAAACTGGTGTGCATCACATCGCCAAAAATTTGTTAAAAGTGTATTTGCTTTGAAAGCCATCCTTAAGCAAAGTCTTGAATTTCTCATTGTTCTGCTTTGGAAGCGGACGTTGTTGCCACTGCGACTTCTGCTGCTCTTGCCTACACCGTATTTCATGCACACATAGGGAACAAACGCCAATGTACATGTAAATATTAAAATATTTCGTCTTTAATATTTATGCAAAGTTTTTGCGTTTCGATTGCGTTTTGGTGTCTACTATACAAAGATTGCTCGCGCTCATGGCGAAAAAAGCAACAACCACCCCCCCTTTCCCCCGAGTTGAGCGAAGAGGGAAGGAATCGTGGCATGTGTGAGTGTTGTATATAACGAATAACATTGATATGGTTGATGATAAGGTACATTATACATATTTAATGTTAATAAATGATATTCTAGGCTCGTAACAGCATTGATGTCGTTTAAAGATATAACGCAAAGATATCCACATGTTTAAGACCGAGCAAAAGATGCCACCGTCACTATGCTGCAAAATATACTTTGTTTCGTCGAAGGGGTATTGGCATCGTTGATTGCAACTACATTATTCGGCTAAACAGCGTTTTTTAGCTCGTCACTTTGTCTTGTGTACATGCACGACGAATGCAAATGATCCAAATGATAGGCAGTTGACAGCTCTTGCCAATAATAGTTTCTCTGTTACCAAGACAGTATTTGTAAGAGCCCCGAAAATTAAATAAGAAGACATAGCGTTTTGATGAGCAAATAAATCATTTTGATTTTCGCGATAAACTACGTTTGATAATCTCTATCTCTCGACATTCTGCCCCCTCGACATACCATTCGCATCGGAACAATGAAATATGTACCATTTTGTTTTCTTTCATATGCGAAACGAATATGAAGGAGAACGATGTCTCGACTATAAATTTTTGGTGTCTGTTTTACTCCACGAAAGTCGGAATTAATTTACTAGACGTGCAGCTGCTCTCATATCTGAAATTTTCGAGGTACCTAGCTAAGGGATATGCAAATACATCCATGAGAAGACTGCAATACTCTTTAAAAATGCTGAAATCAACTTTTTTCATTTCTATCAATGTTTGCAATTGTGGCACCTTTTTTGAATTTCAAAATGAGTTGTTTGGAGTGAAAATGTAATACAGAAAAGTTGCGCGGAAAAATGTCGATGATGAATGAGCGGAAAAGGGATGGCCTTATAGATAACTGTATAGTAAACTATAGTGAACTATATAGCTATCTCTTTTCATTTGACATTTTTCCACGCAACTTTTCTGCATTGAATTTTCGCTTCAAACATCCGTATGAAAAGCAATACTCTTTTTGTGCATGCTACTACTCTTCTTCACACTATCGTACACACAATCGTGCACAATGGAAGCGGCCATATTGAATACTTTATAGTACTTATTGTCATTATTTCTTACTTACAGTATGTGTTAAGAAGAAGAACCAGTACCATTCCTCAGTTTGCATACGGACGGCTTCAAACTACTCAAATGATGTATGCACCAACGTTATTTCAAGGATTTAAGATTTTTTTTCCTTTGATGTTATTTTTGAAAAAAAAAATCGTTTCCTATTTTATTGTAACCGACGAATAATAATGAGTCGAGACAATCAATGATGTGCAATTCACAATGTGAAAGTCACATGTGTTGCGTGTGCCGTTGTCTATTTCATTTTATAGAACAAAAGAGAAAACATGAAATTCAGTTTAAGTCCAGTGCCGGTATTCCAGAATATTCCGCAAGAATCGTTCGGAATTATCGCAAACGATCCATTGAATTTTGGAACATCACTCCACAGCATTCAAATACAGAAGCGATCATCTTCTGATTAAAAAATCCTTGAACGTTTTGTATTTTTATCGAACGTCGTGGATTATGTTTCAAAATTCAATGGATCGTTTGGAATAATTCCGGCACAGGAAACTAATGTATTCCCAATTCTTTTTAATTTGACCTACTTTTACATTTTCAGTATTCTAAAAACGATGAAATTGGATGATGATCATCATGATGAAAACTAGAGTATTTTTTTTCATTTTTTTTGTTCGAAGTTGACACACTCCTCCTCCAAAGTTAAAGTTGAAGAGAAATGAAATTATACTTTCGGACTATAGAGGACCTTGAGTTGAAGAACGTGAATATTTTATCATACCGATAGTAAATTAATAAACAGATGAGCTCATCTACAATAGAATGAAAAAAGAAACGAAAATTTCCGTTTGTTGGATATAACATGATAAAACATGAAAAGTATTGATAGTAAATTCCCACTTGCCAAATTGTATGCAAAATCGCGAACGCTACACGCTACTTTTCGAATAATTTTTTTTTGTTTTTTTTTCTATAAAAGTTGTTAATAAACACACGTAAATATGATAACACATTAAATGCCCTGCTCTATGACAGAGCTACTTGGTATTATTCACGCGTTCGTAACACAAAAACATGCATTATTGAATATTTAAATGAACAACATGCAGTGAAATGAAAAACGAAAACAGAAACCGAGAAAATGAAAATGTAAAAACAACACAAAATTTATGAGCCAATATTAGTATATCATTTTAACGACATAACAAAAGGGCACACTGTATCTGTTGGCTGTTCGAATGAGAACAAGTGGCAACAATCAAAACAGAAGCAACAATCAACATACAATGATGCATAATTAATAAGTAACTTTCTACGGAAAACCATTCATCAGAACTGAAACGACGACCTCTGAAATCTTCGTATGCATGTCAAACACACAATATTGAAGGCACGAAAAATGATTCAAGTGGAAGCGAAATTAAAGAAAAGGAATGGAAGCCATCTAGAACAAGGGAATAAATTCGGTGTTTTGAAATGTTGTTCATTGAGATGTGCGATGATATGCGAACGAATGCGTGGATGAAATGTCGTATTTTGCCAATGACATTAAAATTTAAAGTAATTTACAACGGAATAGCTGACCGCAACTTGATCGAGTAGCTTGAAAATAAACGATACTTGGCTGCCACAACATAGCTATAAAAATCAAAATGATAACAACAAAACCAATCGATGAAAAATGAAATTTGATTCATGAAGTACATGTAAAGCAACCGTAAACTGAGCTAATTATTATATATGCAGCACCATGTATCGATTGGCGAGTTACAAGCCCATTTATCCACATTTATTTGTTGTTAAATGTAACCGATAGGCATTCATATATGCACAACGATCTGTTCAATGTACTTGTATACTTCGTACTTGCTGACGGCCCTGTTTGCCGACAATATTTGTATACAAATCACACGAACATGCAAAAAAACTACTAGATTTATATTTTCTGCCGTTTGTTCATTGTTTAATTTTCAAAAAACGTGCATGCCAGAGATCCTCTCGTCTTTGTCTCGCTCGAGTCGGTCGAGCGTCGATATCACCGGCGCCGATATGAATGAATACTGATACGCGGCATTCAACCGCAGCCGAAAACAGAACGTTGAAAACAACGAAAAGGGTTAAAATAATTGGCTGTGTGCGTGTTCTTTTTCCATGTTTCTCCCAATTCAACTCCATAGCTGCGGCAATCCAGGACCTGAATAGACAAGAATGACTATGGAATAATTTCAGAAATGAACGCCATTGCGTGTGCACATGTACCGTGCATAAACCTTTGTCACACGATTTGAACATGATAAAAAGACGACGCACAATAACCAGAATGGCCTGCTTGTATGGGATGTTTTTCTATCTCGAAAAACCCTTGACATCCATTCGATATTTTCCAAGACCCAATGTCAGTATGTGATATTAATACGTGATAAATTTGAATTCAACGTGGCTAGATTGTATGCGTTGATATTTGTTTTGGTTTTTAACTCCATAAAAATAACCAACCATTCCAACTATCATTGACTATTCGTTACGTGAATTGTGAAATTTACATATCACAATCCAACCTGTCCGTTGACACTTTTACACTTTCTCTGTCTCTTTCTCTGATTTATTTCAATTTATCTTGTTATCGAGTTGTCAGTCGATAATTGGACTGATTTCCGCGAAAGTTGATCAATTCTTCATTTGTTCGATATTATTTTGCATTTCCCCGTAAAAATATGGAGAGGTGAACTTTTGAATATATTTTGGTTTGTACTCAATAAATCAAATTCGAGAATGTAAACGGAAAAAAAGGCTTTTGTAAATTCAATCAAGTATTAAATATAATGAAATGAACAAACATCAAGTCGATGATGATTAGTTAAATTCCAAATTTGCTCAGAGCAAAACTAGTGTTTTCTAACATTTACCAGTTGGCACTACATATCATTTTCTCGGAGAGCTGTCTATACCTAAGGGAAAACGATTCCTTATTACTTGCAATTGTAGAAAAAAAAATCCGAAATATAATTCGTCAAGTAAAAGTTCGAATCATAAAATATGATTTTTTTGGATATACACTAGGAAGCCAGAAAAATGACTAAATCAGGACAAAAGAATGGGTGATTTAATAATGAGATAAAGAAAAACAGCACTGCCTTGTAACTCATATCAATATTTATAAAATCAGTGGCTACTCTGAGAATAGAAATTTATTGTTATGTTAAACTTTTTGTTCTGACATTTATTTCACAACAAGAATTCAAAAAGATTGTGGTGATTTCTGGTACCAAAAATATTTCTAACTTTTTTTTCACTACAAAGTCAAAAAAAAACTTTGTGGTGCTCTAGCGGCAAAAATATATTTAGTACCGAAAATCACCACAATGTTTTAAAGTTCTTGTTGTGAAATAAGTGTCAAAACAAAAAGTTTAAAATAACTCTAAATTTCTTTTCTCAGAGTACACTGACATGAGATATATATTTGACAAAAGTGTTTGATCCTAACGAGTTGCAGTTATATAAATTCACACATGTCACATAGCGGTGCAAATATGCGCGTTAGCTGATACTCGTTAGAAGTCATAGCTCATGTCATTGTATTGACTGATAAAAATTATTGAAATGTAAGCATATAAAGTAGTTGGTGGCATCAAGAGAAATAATAACAACTGATACATCCGTTTATATTCATTTTATGTATTGTAAACATCTCCATTTGTTGGTATATAATTAAAAAATAATGGCAATGTAATGTAATGAATTCAGTGACTATGAAGTGATTTGCCCTTTTCTATACACACACACCATACGACACCTTAGACAAAAACATTACGGAATATGGGCACAACAGATCAATGTTTCATGTTATTCATGTACAGATGAATACAAAAGATAAAAAGGATATGTGTAACTCTATTAGATTAACTTTTCTGCATGAATTTCCGCTTTTTATGACATATAATAAAATGTGACGTTGATTTTATTTGGTCAACAATGAAAATGGGCAATGGATTGCAAGCCGTCACAGATACAAATGTTCATCAAATGTGTCTGCGCATTGCAAGTCAACTACTTATGTGGTGAATTTAGTGCGTGAACCCACAGCCAAATCGTGGAACGAAAAGCGTCTCCTGCTCTGAACTTTGCCTAATCTAAAATGCTTGCCATTTGCTAGGTGCGTGAATGGGGATTATGGGTGCTTGCGCCTTATACATATATGCATGTAAGTTGTATTGTCAACTTAATTGGGCTTCAGTTAACAATTTTGTGACTATAATTACACATACAATGCAAATTATAGAAACTTTTGGGGAAGAGAATCCCATTTGCATATGTTTTGTTATTATTATTATCATTATGGTATGGTATTTTCAGTACATCAAACCGAAGTGGATACGACCCGAACAAAAACCGAATAAAAATTGTGTCCAATGAACTAATCACAACGGAGAATGTCATCTCAAGACCATTTGAAATGATCTGAATATTATGGGTTTTAATGTCACTCATTTCAACGCAACGATTCGTCCGAACATTTAAAACATTCTGGCATACACCTACCAAAACTGCCTTGTGTTCCTTCGACAAAATATCATTGTATTATTACATAATATTGACTTTCCATATGTATGCAATGTAGGCAAATACAGAGCTGGATTTCAATATTGAAGCTCATAAGTCGTCAACGCACATACTATATATTAAAGTCATGGATAAATATCAATGTTTATTTATAAGCTTGTTTTTCCATATAAATGGTATAACTTCGAATATGGTTGACGAGTTGTACAATACACGCACACACACTACACTGGCCATTTGGAGTAGCGAAAGCCTGAACGCATATCTTAAGACTGTCATTTTTTCAATTGACGTTTCTCGTCGAAATGGTTAAGGAAATATTTGGTTCTTTTGAGAGAGTTTGCAAAGCTCAATTTTGTCAGCGTGAATTTAGGACATGAGCAATTTGTTCTAATCAAGAACCCAACATTCAATCACAAATACCACAGACAAACTGACGCAGTCCAAAAGTGGATACAAATTTTTGAGTACAGCTAGCAATGCTTGCACGCCGACGATTTCAACATATATAATAGTATTGTTATAATACCCCCAAAACAATGAAATCTATTTAGTGGGAGTTTCGATTCTAAATTACATTCATTTAAATAACAAAAACAATAATAATTGTAATGATAATAATGATGATGGCAGCTCTATCCGACGTCCTAGCCAAGTGCAGTGATGCGAGATGCATTCGTGTGCATGTTATTAGTTGATCAAATAGTTTTGGATCGTGTATATGCATAATAAGTGGTTGATTTCAGTAGGTATTTGCTCGGAAGCACATTTATAACACCGAAAACATGCAATTTAAATTTTTGGCCAAAGCAAATAATTGGAGACGCGTTGGACTCGCGTTGTATTCATCTTTGGCGTCAGCAGCCGAAATATGTATGTAGTTATCGGTGTTTGCTTGCATCCAGCCAACCAAGGAAATTCAAATCGAGCTCTACCACTGCAGTGTTGTACAGCTATGGATGGTGAGCGCTACAGTTTAGAGTGAGCGCCAGAAACTTTTGTATACTGCTTCTATTTTATGGTCCCTTTTCCTCCATCGTGTGCATACGTTGGACATTGGGATGGTGCTGTTAGTAAACGCGCCATCAGGTTGTATGGTGAATTATGGAAATCACTAGCAGTAACATCTTTGAGTGTATTTGCCTCGCTCTGTTTAGATTTCAGATGATTGTTGTTTAATCATTTGGTCGTCATGAATCCTTTTTCAGCATGCCACTTGCCGTCAGAATCTGCTGAAAATTCACGGTCTGTATATTATCATGATTTATAATTTGAAATTGAGATTTGAGGACCGTTTCTGAATTGGTTTTCGTTTAATTGCATTGAAATATCGTACATTTCTACTCGACACACGGAACCAACTCCCATCACAATTTCTGCTCATCTTATGTTGTTATTTGCTCGCGGGAACTCATATGACATGTGTGATTCAGTAAACGGATTAAAATTTGCTTGTTTACAGTTACCCCGTTAACAATAACTATCCGAACTTCATTTCGTTGCCGGATAACTCATCTTGTCGATAATGATGATTATTATCGACGTATCGACAATTCATACAAATTAGATATACATATCTATTCGTGAGACGTAAAACAATCTATGTTTTTTCTCGATTTATATTTTTGGAAAGGAAAGTATGTTTTTTGTTGATTCTATCTGCGTTAAAAGGAAGTATGTTTGCATACTGTATAGCCTCGCGGTTTTTCACGGTTTCCGCGGATCTGATAAGAGATAAGAACTTGGTGGTAACTGTTTTCAGCAATATTATAAAAGACCTCGAGTACTACAACTTTGCCGAAGACACCAAGTTGTTATCTCTCATCAGTTCCGAGAAACCATGTAAAACCGCGACGACCCGCCAAAAACATTCTTTTAACCATTATTAGTTGCAATGAAACATACTTTCCTTTATTGCTACGAAGTCTTCTACGTCTCACCAATAGATATATAGTCTCACGAGTGGAAAAAAAGAGCTCTTTCTTCACATTTTTCGGATAGTATTTTCGAAAAACTTTGTGTTGCACCCGAATGAGATCGTCTGTGGACCCGAATAAGATCGTCTAAATGAGCAAAATTAGAATGATTAAAAAAGTAACTAAAGTACTAAAAAATATTTAGTCGACATAATTGTATAAATTTTGACATAATCTCCTTAGAATGTGAACTTTGTAATAGTCGCCACATGAAAGAATTTCCCACAAACCACGGAAATGAATTCGAACGAAATGAATCAACCACTATTCCAAATCAAAGTAGAAATATCCAAAGAAAAGAAAGGGATGAGCAACCGCATTTGGAAATATCTGATGTATGATGAGTATGTTTCAAATCAGAAGTCAGTCTCAAATGTACATTCACCGTGATGATGAAATTTGGTTGTAACTGTGAAAGGAAAAGCGAGAGCAAGAGTAGGAGTGGGGAGAATTTTAAAACTTTGTTGGAAAGTTACCACATTACACTATGAGTACACCACATTAAGTGAAAATGGACTTTTGAATGCTTTTAACAGCTTCCAAAAAATAGGGACGAAAAAATGGTGTTGCGTTCTACATTTTTCTTCCTATTGTAGTTGTGTTATTACAGTTGAAGCAAAAGAGGATGCTTTGTCTGTTTCATTGCATGAAACCACCCAACATACAACAAAACTATACAAATTGTCCATAGCCCAAGGATAAGTTTGAACTCTTGCACTGGTAAGTGGAGAATCGGTGCGGCATGAAATCATGAAAATAACAAAAATACCGAAAGCTTCTGGAATAAATAGTCAGTTCATGTTCTTTTCCATTCACATTTTTCTTTTGCGCTGGAAGCTATTTGAAGCTCACTTTTCGGTTTACTACACGCCTGGATAATAATAACACAGTTCACATCGTCTTACATATATCTATCTATCTCTGTTATGTACCATGTATTTGTTCGATCGTTTCATTCAAATTGAATAGAGAAAAACACATAAACAACATGGCCATCTAATAGTTATTATGGCGAGACGTATTTACTCTATCTCAAACATTACGTGTGAGCAGTAGCAATATTATCAGAAAACGAAGCAAATGCGAAGTATCATACATACAAAAGCCTAATGAAAAAATCGTTTCCTCGCAAATGCGAATAAATTCACCAAATAAAAAGAGTGAACAAAATATTGCGAAGCCTCTCACAGAACGAACGGCGAAAAAAAAGAAAGCTGAAAATGAAGAATTCTTCGACCGAATTAAATTAAGCAAAGGGATGCCAAAGAAGAGAGTTTTTCAGAGAGAGATATAGAGAGAAATTACTAGCGAAGCGACAAGCGAAATATAAGCGCAACATCTTCAACAGTCGAAGGTCTATGTGATAAAAGTGGTCGCGCACATCACACGCGACATACACTATATATACATGAACTCCGAGACATTGCCCATTGAAGAGCCGAAAAGCAAAATGGGAAAATTATTTTTTTTTTTCGCTGTGTTCGGATTTTATCTCCCTTTATGATCGCGGACCATCAAAATGAGAGTGGAACTTTCATATATATAAAGTCTCTGTGCTGTCTTTTTTCGGTGTAGGCAGAATGTTTGACAAAGATCTGTCGTCTGCTTATTTTCTTTTGTGCGTGTATGAGTTTGCAACGTTGTGTCGATTTTTCTGCAGGACTTTTAATTTGTTGGGAAACCAGTTCTGTTCCTTGCATAGCATTTGTAACGCTTAAGAATTCTGTGAATATTTTCGCTAGCGCTACGCGTGGTGCTGTGGCCATTTGTGAATTTTTAGAAATTGTATGTGTTTGAATGTCTTCAGCACCAGTTTTATCTTAGTTTCATATAAAAACGTTGGAGTCACTCACGGTGCTGTCGAAAATTTCGACCGAAACTCATGAACACAACGTGGTTCTGCTGAAAACTGTTGGCCAGCACAGCAGCTGCTCTTTCCAATTTTGGACTGAAAGAGTCAAATTAATTTAGAAAGGTACAGAAATTAGATGCCAATTCATAACTTGAAACGCAAATTTGTCCACCTAAGTAGGCATACCGGTTGAAAGATACCAAGTACCAAAAAAACGGACGAAATAAAAGAATAAAAAAGGAGGAAATATGGTAAAGTGAAATTTATTGTGAGATACTGACATGGATTTAACGCCAATTGAATTCACGGTGAATATAAATTCGCTGAAGGGCAAAGGTAAGTTGTGTTCATAATACGGATCAAACCTTACAATTTCGCACGACATCGTTCTCAATTTGGTGGTCGACTTGGTGTGTGGCAGAGCATTCAATTTGACTTCATCAAAGAAACTTTTTGCGATGGATGACGGAATTCGGAACACGAGAAATAGGATCTGTCACCAAAACACCGTGTGACGGTGAGAAGAAACTTTTACACTACATCTTGTTCAGCTATTCGATTTAACAGAAAAAAATGAGATGTTTTTGAAATATGTCGAGGTTATTTCAAATATGTGATATGAAATCTCTTATCGATTCTTTATGCTCAGATCAAGCAACGAATAAAAGTTCCAATTTAAACGCAAATCTATAGCACTTTGGTGACTTTTGAGTTGTTCTGGCACACCTTTCCATGGAACCTTTTTATCGTGGCTCAATTTCATGGACATACGTATAATTTTTCACATGTTTCATTGCCAATCGGAGACGTAATCTAACTCTTAGAATACCCAAATAAGGTGACTCCTCTTTTTGGATCGATATCAACTCGTTTTTAAGAATTTCACCATTTATTCAATTGATTTTTCACACCTAACAAAATCAATCTTTGAAAGCTATAAATTTTACGTCGCTAAATTCGTAAGTGATGAAAATCAACTAAATAAATGCGATATTATCGCAAAGAGAAAAGAGCGTGAGCGTATCCACTGTAAATGCTTACTCATTTGTTCACGAACATTTTTATTGGATTCTTCTTCATTCGATAATTTTCGAATATTCATTTTTGGATTGAGAACAAGTTGTCTCACAGTTTTATTACTGGAATTTATATGTTTCGAATGAAATGAATAAAAATACGACGTATAAAATCAGATATTATCTACGAAAAATGACACCTTTCAACAAATTTCATCATAAAATTTTTTCAGGATGCATCATCGAAGAGCAGAGTGTGAAACTGAACCTGATAGGCGAATTTCGAATATTTGCATTTTATATCTCATTGATAACATTCCAAACGTGTTTTTGACGTTGTTCAAAAATACAACTGGACAGTAGGGTTCACCAAAACGATGAACAGATAAAGTAGATTATTTGAAAATATGGCCGAAAAATTATATGCATTCTGCGTATGCTATTGCTTCGTCCCGTATCACATTTCATTCACATTTTTCATACGTCATTCCTTTTCATTTGATAACGACTTTTATATCTGTCGTTCGTAGCAATTCTTTTTACTTCAGTTTCTTTTCTTGTATCATTGGTGTGATTTGTCGTCTCCGTGTCAACACGATAAAACTGTTCCATCGTTTCCAGAAAAATAAAACAGTATCATTATTTTATAAACAAAACCATCTGTGTGCTCACTGCTATCTTAACCAAGAGTACACACATGGAATGATCGAGTATATTTTTACTAAAAAATTAATTGACCTTATTTTTTCAAAGATACGTTTGATTTTTTTCGACATTCATAGTAAAGGAAAAAAAAAATAAGAATGCATTCGATGCCCCAAAACGAATTAATATCATCATTGCTTAAGTCAGGCTTCCGAATTCTGCTTGAATAGCATTTGTATTTTATTTTCAAATTCATAAATTTCCACTTGCCATAGCTTATATCACGATGAATGGAACGTAAATGAAATGTTAAAGATTTCAACATATCTTAAATAGCAGGCATTATGAAATGCACATTTTTTAAAATGAAATTTCAAAGTCGTTTCGTGTCGCATGTGAACTTTATTAGCATTTTTATTTTAATCTTATATTTTAACAGGAGCATTCTTTCGGTAATTTGGGTTCTCTCCGGTTCGATAAATTTTTTCGATATAATGATATTATTCTCGTTCTTGTTCTCATGGGCGACTGTCGACTTGAGTGTCATATGTTCTGTTTGATACAATTATACAGTAAGTCAGCAAGAGTTCAAAAAATTTATAATAAATGAAAACAAATACGAACAAAATGATACAAAAATTTAAACAGTCGAGAGAAGAATTGAAAAAAAAAGAAAAAAAAACGACAAATCGATCGAAGAACAACACGATTTACTTTTTTTCGCTTCAAAGCGCAATCAATGTGTATCGAATATCTATAATTATCAAAATATTCAAATTAATATCCATGTGTCGCTGTTTGGGCAGCGTGCGCATAACACAAATCTTATCGTCGATCTCGCCGGTGTCGTTTTCCTCTATTATTCCATTCCATTTAGCGATGTGAGCATTACAAATTTAAATGAAACGAATCTCGTACGCATCATTCGATATTCCGAATTGATAACGTTTATTTTTTGTCATCAAATGGCGAGAACAAAACACTGAAAATAAAACCGGCAGCAGTCGATTTGAACACACACCCGTTGTGACGATGGTTTCTTTTTATTACCTTGGGTTCTGTGCCTAGATTTCATTCTGCGCCCGTTTTCGAAACGTATATTCATGGCAGCATTCCTCTTTTGGAATGGTCGTTCGAATGCCTGTTTTAGAATGTTGTCGCACTCAAAATATTCAATTAATTGGTGGAGCACAAACAAATAAAACTTGTAAAATCGTAAATATTTAGGTATTCATCGGATTATTGTTTTTTTATGTGTTTGCATAATGTAAATAATATACAACTTATCGGTATACCGGCCCGTCGAACCGGAGAAAGTCACTGGGTGAACTGTTGGAAACGGCAAACGGACACCATGGTGAGAACATACACTTGTTCAAATTATAACTAGAGATAGTTGGATGTTTATGCTTCTGTAAAAAAAATCCTGTTCAAGATTGATACTTGAACATACTCGAGAAGAACGTTTATTTTATGTGATCAACTTGCCAAACTTTCTTCGGGCTTTATGCACATTCAATATGTGCACGTTAGTTTTTCCAACTTGGCAAATTCGTAAAACGGCTAAAAAATCCAATTGTTCATTGTATTAAAAATCTACAAATCGTTCAAAATCGATGCACCACACCGTTTTTTATACAATCAATTCAGAAATACCTGACCAAATTGAATTAAATCCAAACGATTGGAATTCACGGAGGAATAACGCAAATCAACGAATGTCGATTGAATCGGGTTAGATGCTCCCGTGTGTATTATATTCCATAATTCGATTAAAAATTTATAATGTTTTATTTATAAAAAAGAGAGACAGAGAAAACAAAAGAGGACCAATTTCTATAAACCACTCTAAAAATGAGCGGCTAGGAAGGCTCATTCACATGTTGATTTGATGTCCAGTTCGAAAATGAATACTGACGCACGATATGGGCACAATTAAAATTAATAAACTCACATTTGGTCCAAAACAAACGAGCGACGGGATCTCAGCACACGGCCACCCGTGGGGTTTATGCATATCGATTTTTTCTCTATCTTTTACCATGAATATTTGGTTTATTGGCCTGAAGTCAATTTTTTTATGGCGTCAATACGTTTTACACGGGTTTTTCTGATAAATACTTTATTGGACGAAATCAGCGTATCTCCCATATTGAGAACTCATGTGAACCATTTGAAATTATCAAAAATCTATCGAGTATTGAAATTTTGAGTGAAAAAGTAACGATGCATCGGAGATATTTCGGTTCGTTCGAATGGGGATTTCGATCGTGACATCATGTAACGAATTAAAAAAAAACCTAGACTGATTCCGAGCGTTTGATAAATCAGAAGAGAACAATGAAAATACTTTCCAATTAGATCAAGCGCCACCGTATTACAAACTCAATTTTGTGAATAGCTTTGTAAATTGATGTTTTAATAAATTTTGCATATTTGGCCCGTTTATCCAATGGTTGGATGAAAGTAATCATAAAAACATATACGCTACGCATAAAAAAGGTTGTATACAAACTTAAGAAAAATTGGGTGACAAAGCAATAATAATGTGAAATGAAGCAGACGAAATCAAAAGTTACAAAGAAGCACATACAGCATTAGGTACATACACAAAATGTTAAAGCGCCATTGACGGAAATTTGTTTGTGTCATGGAAAATTCTATCACATCACTTATCCTTTGATCCCACATATCCAGCCGAAAAAACTGTACGAGCAAAAAAAATAAGAAATGCTAATCATATCAAGTGCCTGTGGAAATATTGTTTCCGTGGAAATTGTCTGATTCTCTCGATTTAGAGCTGCAAAGAAAACATCTATTTGTCGTGAGGCCTGGCAAATGGGCCAACCGATGTTTAGTTAATAGTATGGCCTCCGAAAATCGGCAACAAAAACGGGGTGTTATTGTCGCTACCGTTGCTAAATTCACGGAATATAAATGTAAGCGTATGATATTTGTGATTTTTTTACATACGCATAAAACGATTGCATCAACATACTGAATAGATGTGAAAAATATGGTGTTATGAAGATGAAATATTTTTGACAGACACAAGATCACAAATCCCCCATTTACTGTTATGAAGACAATCACTGAAGACATGTCTTGAATTTGACAATATTTTGTCACTATAGTGAATGTTAAATCAAAATATTCTAACGAAAACGTCCACATTTGCAGATTGATGGACACCTAAGAAGAAAAATAAAAATGTTACGAAATAAACAAAGGTTCTTTTGAAAAACAAATTGTCAGCCAGAAAATAAAATATTGAAAAAGAACAAGTCCCACTTTAGGTGATTTAACCGCTGTCGGAAAAATATACTCAATTTACTTGCATACAGACAACTTAAGCCTAATATTACTGCGAAAGACACTTGAAAAAAAATCATTGCAATTTTCTGTCTTGACAACACGAATTAAAAAAAGATGTGAGCAAAGATAAGGTTTTGGATTAGCATAATTTTAAGGAGCGACAAAGCATCGATTTGCGGTGATATGAATAGCAGGCTAGAAGCCAACCAACAAATTTAAGTATGAGAATTGGAATGATACTCAAATATTTATACACCAACATTATTTTTTCATCACAAACCCCTTACATGTTTCTCTTGTGCTATATGTGTAGTTTATTTCTCACTGCTCCTTTAGTCATTATTTTACATGGGGTCGCCTTTGCTAGCGCTTTTCGTCCTGATTTGAAACCACCGCATTTGAAATTTATTTTATTCAAGTAGATGCGGTGGATGGGCACGTCTCGTCACATTGGAATCATATTTGTCAGTTGCGTTCGGAGAGCAGTCTAACTGTTTTGTCACCTTCTTTTTATTTTCATTCTCAGTTGAAATCCATATTGCATTAGAGGTGTCTAAATTCTGGATGTACATTGCGAACATTTATCTTGAAGTTGGTGCCGTGAAGCATAACTCGGCGAGAATGAAGTTGACCCTCTTGTCTCATACTACTGAATCATGAAACTGGAGCTAAATTCCAGGAAAACGCGTCAAATTATATGAAATAATGATGAAACATTAATTGAAAGAAAAAACTATATTTATCTTTTATTTTCACCCCGTGTTTTCTTCAAATAATTTTGTAGCTATTATAATGTTATTAGCATTCTACATCTTTTATGACCAAGAAATGGTAAGGTTCAACTTTTGATTATTTATTTTATGTTTATTTTAAAAAGACAGATATGCAAACGCATATGTGGCTACCTTGTAATTCACTTGGATAAAACAAGTACGTGGTGCGTTTAATTCGTGTGAGTAATGAATTTCTTATGATTTGCATTTTTCATCGACAATTTCAAATGAATATTCCGATAATAGCTATTACGACAGAGCCGACGGTCTCAACGTTGTTTCGTTGACCTTAAAGAAAGAAAGTAAATATTTAGGAGCATTGAGTTGAACACACCTGGGCTGGAATTCTAAGTCATTCCACCAAAATCGTTCGGAATTATTTTTTTCCTACATAAGACCATATTGGAGTGAAAGAGAGAGATTCCACTATTTTTCAGCGTCCCACCGGAATTATTTCGATAACTCAAGGAATAGTCGATTGTGTGAGAAATAATTCCGGTGGGACGCTGAAAAATAGTGGAATCTCTCTCTTTCACTCCAATATGGTCTTATGTACGAAAAAAATAATTCCGAACGATTTTTGCGGATTGTGTTCCAGAATACCGGCACTGAACGAAAGTTCTGAAAAGAACTAACTTGAGTATTATTTTACTGTGCAACTGCTGGACAAACGCGTAATGCAACCCAAAGATCAGATCATAAAAAATCGAATTAATTCAGAATAGTAAACTTTCCCTTTACGATATTCTAGCCATTATTTTATACATGAACACAAATCCTCGTCCCATCTTGAGGTGTGTGAATAAATAACATCCGGATCCGGTGAAGATATACCATCAAATGCACACTTGCTATCCCATTATTGCGCAGGCTCGCTTTATATGGTTTTTATGTTATTCCATTTTTATGATACAACCAACAAGGTGCCGTATCTTTTGCAGCTCTGTTTCAATAAGGCTCTTTGTTGGTTGGCTCTTTGTGTATTGACTTTCATTTCATAAGGGAACTTGCGTAAAATATGATCTAGGTATGTTTTAGACTTCAAATTAAAACTGAATGATATTTTTTAAGGTTATTTCATGCTCATGTCATGACTTAATGAATCCAACATTTTAGAGCACAAACACTTACACAGTTCTTTCCAGAGATTACTATGGGATATTTTTATTCATATGGGATAAAAATATCGCATAAAAATAACAGATATTTTTCGCGCGTTGTGTTCAACGAAACGCATAAATACACAATAGCGATTCTGCACACACAGAGTCGCTGTTTTTTCGCTATACTCTTCACACTTATGATGAGCTGCGCGGAGCGTACATGCACATGTTTCGCTCACTTCTTTCTTTGAACGCTCTTCGTGTGTCAAAACAATGTCTGTGTGTGTATCGCTTGTGCCGTCGTTTGTAAACAACGTCAATGAGCTGGGTACGAAGAGTGTCGATCGAAAGAAAAGAGCGAAACATATAAATGCATGCATCGCGCTGCTCATCGTAAGTGTGAAGAGTATAACGAAAAAAACAGCGACTCTGTGTGTGCAGAATCGTTATTGTGTATTTATGCGTTTCGTTGAACACAACGCGCGAAAAATATCTGTTATTTTTGGACTCTGAACATTGAACGCGTTGAACGTTGAACGCAATGCGTGAAAAATATCTGTTATTTTTATGCGATATTTTTATCCCATATGAATAAAAATATCCCATAGTAATCTCTGGTTCTTTCTTGTCAATTTACCTTTTTGCATTGGCTTTCAGTTACAAAATTTTCGCTTTTTTAACTCTGTCTGTTTATGTATGGTCTCTTTGACAAAAGGTTAGAACGCTTGAATATGATTGAATATGATTGTCATAAATCACAGGCGAATTGAAGTTGAATTGATAGAATACTACTCGTTTTAAATTCGTTATAAGAAGCTGATTAGCAGTGATATTGCTAGATGAAATATGTTGAACGTATATCACTAAAAATAGAAATGACCAATCGTCGGATCATTATCAGCTTAAGAATACAATGTGGGATGGCCTCCACTTTCAATAAAATCGATACTTAATTCAATACTTCTAACAAATCTCGAAAACTCCAGATTCAGTCTTTTATTGCGGCAATATTGTATTCCCAATTTCAATCAAATGAACTAAACGGATAAAATGAAATAAATTGCTTCAAACGCATATTCTATCAGGAAATGGGCAACGATGTGCGACCACAATCGACATCGACAAAGACAAAAAAGAACATGTAAAAAAGGCGGAAATGGCGAACAAGGATCAGCGAATCAGCTTGTTACAGTCGCAGAATATCTTTTGATCTAATGTGAGTTCGGATAAGTGTAGTCCAAGTGAAATTTAACATTGCTAACGTTGTTTGAAATGTCCGTCCTTTTTGCGGATTGCTCAATGCTTATCATAGTAAAATCCATTATTGCATGGACTTGCTTCTCTTTTAAAATTGTCCCTCTTTCAGAATTCACGTGTCAAAGAACTGATTCGAATCAGTATGCAACAACAACGATTCAATTCATAGTTTTTCTTTCGAACGTTTTTGCCTCTAAAATTTCGTCCAGTTTTACCGTTCACTCAGCCATTATTAGGTTTTGACGCTACTCAATCGCTAGTTTGATCTTTTGTTAAATCGTGATTGTTTGCATTTTTCCTAATACCGCCAAGTCAATATGAAATGAGTTGCGAGGCACTACAGTATATGCGTGTATTGGAAAGTGTTCAGCAAGTGACTATAAAAGCGGCAGCGAAACGAAAAAAAATTTCACTTTTTAATAATGTTAAGCAAAGAAACAAACGACTATATACTATATTTGTTGAGTTTGCTATATATTGGCCCGGCAAAAAAACTAAATAAGTTTTGACTTCGTTGAAAATTTAACCTAAGTTTCTTTTCATTCATTGAATGATGGTTTTTGTTACATACGGATGGTCTTTCATAGATATTTTTTTCATCGTCGGATAAGACTTTTTACAATTTATTTAATTTTCACTCCATTGTTCTTGATTCTCACAAGTAAACCGTCCCAAATGTAACACATCGATTTTTTAAATTGAATATACAGATCGATAGGGGATGAAAAAAAAATTGACAAAAGGGCAGCGGCTCCTTTTGGGGCATAGTGGGGATAGACCCAATCCCTTTCCCAAACTTCATCTGATGGTTTTTATATACAAATGCACTTTTCACATACTAAAAATGGTTTGAGGACAAAAATATGTTCATATGGAATATTCATGATACTCCATAGAATCAAATGACACCTTGGGTGGAGCTACCCTCTACCCCTGTAGTGAAATGGAGGGCCGAAAAGTGGAAATAAAATTGCGAAAAATGAATAATATAGCCCCAAAATAAGGTCGAAACCCCCCTTCCACAAAACCAATGAAAATATTGACCGTATTGGACTTAAATTCTTCGTATTATATCCCACTATAAGATTTAAGAAAGGTATTCAACAAGTCCAACCGATACAAGTCATTTTGAGCCGAGGGATGCGCCTGTCTGTGTAATTTGTTGTTGTAATTTGATAGTTCGAACTCCCACCGCTTACGTGTTCAATGCAAATCAAATGTATTTCAGTGTAGCGCTAGTAGCATGTTGTTTGCCTTAGACGCAGCTCTCGTTTTGAGCCCCCCAAAGTGTCAAAAAGTGGTCAAATTGAACTAAACTTCTTACAAAAAGTACTGTAACTCTGGAACGAGGTGCGATATCAATGCATGTTATAAATTAAATGAAAGTTATTGAAGTCCTCTTTTATACAATATCAAGAATGAATGTGACCCTTGGGCAGGGGTTACATTATGTAACCCTATCGATCTGTATATTCAATTTAACAAAAAAAAAAACGATGTGTTACAGTTGGGACGGTTTACTTGTCAGCACTTGCTTTTTATTTTCTATCAGCATCATCTTTTTGTTTTATTTCATTTTATTGGTTTATTCATTACCTTTCAATTTCTTTTTGCAAAATTGTTCATACATCTATAAGCTTTTTATATGTATTATGCATTTCATAAATTGGTACCGATGCTTAAGAACTAAAAACTGAACATTTCAGTGCGTTAAGTTGGCAACGCAATGAGTAAAACCACATAGAGCAGCGCAGAAAGATGAATAATACACACACAGTAGCTAAAATGTGTATTGAAAATGAGAATGTTCGAACGGCTAGTCAAAACAAGAAACTAACACACAGACGCGCATTGGAACTGACTCTGTGCATATGCGTATATATTGTTAATTCTCCACCGATCTGCTATTACAATACACTTGTTTGAGCATTCGCAATACGGATTATTCTCGTGCAGCAAAAAAAAAAAAAACAATCTGTCCCGTCACATTCAATACCGTGTATTATTTTGAATGGCTTGTTTACATTGTTGTTGTTCGTATGCTAATATTGATTTGTGTTGTATTCATAAATAAGACAATGGGCAAGTATTCGTGAGTCCGTGCGACAGTAGCACGATCTAGATACGATCTACATTGCTTCTTGTGTACGCAAGAACAAGCGATATAGAAAACCGTTATGTGTTTTTGGCAATTTAAAACACTATTGCCAACTTCGGTACCAATTAATGAAATAGATAATACATAACGTACTCAATTGTGATATATATTTGAATCACTTACGACGAATGCCGATGATGTTGTAATAGTTGTCGGTGATTTTAAGTTGACAAATGTTGAGTGGATAAATGACGATGAGGAAAGCAATGTGCTTGTTTCCTCAAATTTCCACTCTCAATGTGCTGCTGATTTCATTACCGGCCTGGGCCTCCAGCAAATAAATTCAATAAGAAATCGGAACCTCAAATTGTTGGACCTATTTTTCACAAACGACCATGCCAACATAACAGTGTGCTATGCTACTAAACTGTCACTGACCGATAAAATCGACATTCACCACCCTCCTTTGTTGATTGAATTTGAATGGCATCCGATTAACAATGGTTCTGACAACCAGAATAACACGCACTTCAACTTCAAATGGGCTCATTATCAGCGCATGAATAAATATTTTGCTGCCGTCAACTTCGATGACTTATTCGCAAACAAATCACTTGCGGAGAAGGTGTTATCTCTTCATGACGTGTTAGCGGAAGCCATTTAGTGTACGGTTCCAACGTATGTCCGCAAGAACAACCAAAAATGCCCGTCGAAAAACAAAGAACTTCGGCATCTCAAGAACTTAAGGAAAAAAGCCTGGGATTACTGGAAGCTGACCAATGACAAGCAGCCATTTGAAGAATTGCACGAGGAATTCAGTGCAAAAAACACTGAAATATACAATCAGTACGTTGACAAAATGAAATCAAACTTGAAAAGTGATCCTGTGTGCAAATAAAATAACTAACAGTCACTCAGTTGTATGTAGCTGTATGTAGTGATACAGAACTAAAACTGGCTAAGTTGATTGAAATCATGCGTTTTGTATGGAGACAATCAGGTTTAGTTATTCTTTCAGTCAGTCGACTAATTTGGGACATTTTGACTAAGAGTGATTTGTGATTAAAGTTAACTGCAGTTGCTTATTTTGTTCGAGACAATCACTTTTAGTCAGTCAAAATGTCCCAAATTAATCGACTGACTAGTCAGTCAAAAATTTTCCGCACGGGATCCTTCTTCGTTTTGGCTAAAAAGCAGAGATTGGTTGCACATAAATTTATTTATATAAATTTCAAATATCAAATAAATTTATCCGATATTTTCCATGCGTCGTGTCAATCAAATCCGTGCAACGCCAATTCACTATGTACGCTCGTCGAGAATACCCATCCGTGCATAACCAATACTCAATCACACCGTACGAGCAACGATTGTCAGACTTGAACATGATTAGTCTTCGCCATCGACGTGTCAACGCCTCATTGACTTTTTTCTACGATATCATCAATGGTAGCGCTAACTGTCCAACGGTTAGTGACAAAGTCTCATTTAATGATGGGCGTTTATTGAGACACAGCAAACAATTCAAGGTCAATGACAAGCACATGAAGCTGGTGCGCGAAGCTCCAATTCCTCAAATGTGCAAAATGGCAAACATGGTGCCGGAACTGTTCACAGCAGCGACCTCAAAGAAGAATTTTGCATCATCGGTTCGCAAAATGACGGACACCACTTTTGGATCGCTTTGCAAACTCAAATGACTACCTGGTCGCCTAGTCAATTTTTCATCCAGGTAACCTCATTTTTTGTATACGTTCTCTACGAGAACACGTTGATGCTACCCTCAATAATTATGGAATTGCGAATTTTCATGTTACCGTAAACTCGAACCATGATGTCAACCTGGTCGAGTCCACCAAAGACAACGCAGCATATGCCCTGACACCACACTTGATTGGAATGCTGCTGATTAAAACCAACATGAAAGGGTCATGACCCGAATTTCCGTCATCCGAACGCGATTCAACTCATTTTCACGCAGCACACATGGCACAAATAATCATTAAATGACTGACGAATTGTCCCCCTACATTCTCCTATATGTATTGAGATAATGATACCTATCTGTGATGTTTACTCTATTCATTGTAAATTTTGATATTAATCTTTGTCATAGCCATCCATTGAGTTGGCGAGTTATTATTATTTCGGTTTTAAAATCAATTTTGAATTATTTTCATATAAGCATCAAATGCTCCTTATACGCTTCAAATCATGGCCAATTATTTACACAAATCACTCTGCAGCCAACATGGATCTGCCTAAACCGACGTAAAACTTCTGGTCAATTTATTCACCGGTATAAATTGAGTGACGACTTTTGCTGTCCTAGAGTCTCCAATTAAAGTGTAAAACTAAACGCTTCACATAGCCTATGTCTCTTTGGAAATGTTTACCAAAGGTTATATGGCGGTTAGCCTTTGACAAAGTTCATTTTTAAATTTAGTTTCAAATTACCCGCCAGTATTCATTTGATAGTTACAATTTTATCTTGACCATTTCACGCGCTGACGGCGCCAACAAACAGTTTATTGACAGTTCGTTTTCAGTTACACATATACATATATACATATATACATTTTTGATATAGCATTCTAGTTCAGTTGAGTCAGTCGAGTTAATCCTTTCACATAGCACATTTTCATATACACATTTTCAAACGATATTTAATAAAGAAATAAATAGTTTTTTAGTGGAATTTCATGCATTTAATTCATTTGTAATAACCCACAGTTATGACCGTTTTCTATCGACTACCATCAAGCATTTCCATCTTGGTTGTATGACTATGTTTTTGTTTTCATGTGCCTATTTTTGTAAATACTGCATAATTTATGAAAAGAGCCAGGTTTTTAACGAGGCGAGAACTGAAAGTTGTACTAAATCGGTGTAAATTATTATTATTATTATTATTATTATTATTATTATTATTATTATTATAAATTGATGTAACAGTCTTGCACTCTTTTCCGGCCAAACACTTATTCAAACCTCATTATATTCAGCTTGGCGGTGTTAAATAAAATAAAAAATAAAATAAATAAAAAATATTAGAATAAAGAATTGGAAAATAATACTGGTGTGGACAAAATACCAAACATCAAAATTGGATCCTCCAATTACCGATTTTCCCCGAGACTCTCTCAAGGAAACGGAGATTTTCCGAATTAAAGCCCCTGTGGGAACAGGTGCAGGGTGTTCATTGTTCATTCTCTTCACTGCTACACTAGTGGTGCTTTGACGTTTCACCGCAAATTTTGTTCATTTGTGTAGCGAATTCCAAATATTGTAAACACACACACTCAAAATCCAAACGACAATTTAAAAAAAAAAGCTCCGGTAAATCAACGAATTACCGAACGTTTTTGTTTGTTTCGGCAAAATATCAAATTGCCAACAATGTTTCAATACGGTTAGTAAAATGACATTTTACCAACTATACGGATATAATGTCGGCGATTTGATTATTTGAACACACAACATTCGGTAATTTTAAATTCACTGGAAAAACAACGAAAACGAAAATATTTTATTTTTGACAACAATCGTCCCGAATAACCGTTGTCACATAAAACAATTAAATGGATTTATTGTTCATCCTACTTTGGTTTTCACACGATACGATTTGCATCGAATTCTGATTGAATTTTTTGACAATTGGCTGTCAGCACACAGATTGTTTCATGAACATTCGTGTTTACGCACACTAACGAAATCACACACAATGAACGCACGCAAACGAACTGTGTGCAAAGAATCGTCGCATTCAGACAGCACAATACCGTTTATTGAATAAAACACAGACGGCTAAATTGGGAGCGCATGTGACTGGCGAGTGTTAGTGGACAGAGGTTCGAAATTCCATGATGCAGATACTTTTTTTAAATTATTAATTAGTTCATTCTTGCCAACAAGATGGTGTGTGATTTCGGCAAATCATCAAATCGTCGACATTATATTCGTATAGTTGGTAAAATGCCATTTTACCAACCGTATTGAAACATTGTTGGCAATTTGATATTTTTCCGAAACAAACAAAACGTTCAGTAATTCGTTGATTTAGCGAAGTTTTTTTCTAAATCGTCGTTTGGATTTTGAGTGAGCATATATGGGCAAAAACACAGACTGGAAGGTTACATTCGCACGATTTTTCAAAATATTCATGCTCATATCTCTTCTGTAAGCCCAGAAACCACTTGAAGTATTATGCTGAGGCAAATCTAGACCACAAAAGGAACATTTCATACCAACAAACCTTTCCCATATCTCTCACACTCATAGAGATATAGCCGTTTTTTTGTCGGACTGAAAGGTTACAATTTTGGCGATATGTTTGGAGTTTGTCTTACATATATCTAAAATCCAGTTCCTCCAGCAGAGCATCATTGTACTCCAAGGTTCTGTTCGCTGTCTAAGGGATCAAAGAAACGAACGAAACCATATTTACCCCATAAAAATCAATTCGGGTCGCTCTATGATCCAAAATATACGGACTGGAAGGTTACAGAAAAAAGACTGCCTCGTTACACAAAATTCCTCGGGCTAAATAAACCAAATATCAAATTCAAATTAGATTCAAATCAGTCGATAACAAATAGAAATACGAGAATTTGTCATGATTTTTGGTTTCGAATCGATTTGTAATAGAAATTTGTGATAAACGATTCCGATTTCTCTGATCAAAAAAAGGACTGGAAGGTTACACATAAAAGACTGAATCGTTACAAAGTACATCGACGGTTGAAATAAATGCAATAAAACACTCGAAATTGATTCAAATGGGTAGAAAAAGAATAGAAGTGTTATCATTCTTTGTGGTGTTCAGTTCTGGATTGGTTTACAAAGAAAAAACCTGTCATCAAATAATCTCGATTTTCCCAATGTAACAAACACTGGCTCGTTACACATGTCTGAAGGCTCGTATAAGTGTTTTAGTCTAATAAAGTAACTAATATTTTTTATTTTCCACAAAATAGGCAGAAAACTCTTAAAAAAAACTAATATAGCGTCATTATTCTTGATAAAGGTATACATGAAAAAAAACTTTCGGGAATTTTAGACTGGAAGGTTACATTCCAATTTGCGGCACCTTTCAGAGCCTTCAAATGCACATGAATAAGATGTATTCATTGCAAAATTTGCCAAAATAGCACGATTACATCGTAATCTAATAAATAAAATTGAATAATAGCAATGATGACGAAAATTATATATTTAAATTGACTTTTTGTTCGGTTGTGTATTTTCGCTCATTTTGACACAAAACGTTGAAATGGCACACTATAAACTATTATTATTATCAAACTCGCAACTCAAACCAGCTTTTTCAGTTAAGTTATAGAACCAATGCTGGTAAATTTCTTATTGCTCGTCTAATCGCTGTTGAGTTTAACTTGCTACCGACTGAGCTGCGAAACCAACCGTCTATTAATAAATTTAAAAAAAAACTAAAAATATTAATTACATCACTACAGGGATCATAATATAGATCAGAGTAAAAATTATTGTAAGAAAATCTGTTAACTATTTAATTTATCTTTAACTCTGGTGATAAAAAATCAAATCAAATATTTAAAAAGACACATGAAAGATCAGTGAAATATGCTAATATTTATACTTAAAGAAAAAAAAAACTCTCGCTAAGAATGATCTAGAGTTTTGGTTCCGAAATTGTTTACATAGGAACTGCATAGGAGCAAATATCACCTACACGCCCATTGTACATACAAACTAATATTTGAATAAATGAAATGAAATGAAATGAAAACGCCTACATTCATATGAAAATGGTATTGGCCGATACTTTAGGATCACTTTTAAAGAAAAAAGACCACAGTACCGCGATATTTGAATAAAAAAAAATTTCTAACCATTCCCGATTTTCGTGTTTTTGCTCATATACATACATCTTATATAAAATATTGCCATATTTGCTACACAAATGAACAAAATTTGCAAACACACCATGGTATTAATGCATTGGGCTGCTGTATTGATATTCAACTACGGTAGATGGATTTTGGGAATTTTCCATCTTTCTAGGCTTTTTAAAAGTTCAATTGCATACAGTTTTCTTACAGGTACGAATATATTCAATTATATTTAATCATATTTTTTCTACTTCATTTCTTCAACGTTATCAAAACTATTGGGTCTGGGAATTAATCGTGTCGATTTTTCAAAAGATGGCGTAACTTTGCATGGTTGTATCGGGCAATACTTTTTTCTTTTTCACATGAGTGGTCTAGTGTCAAACTACAAAAATCATCAACTATCATTTCATCGAAGTTTGGATAAACATTTTTTTTTGCGCCTTAAATATGTCAAATTTTGTACCGAAAAAGCAACATTTCCCGCAAGCATTAATTTTTTGCTTTCATTTGAAGAAAACTGCGGCTGAAGCGCATCGAATGTTGGTGGAAGCCTATGGTGAGCATGCTCCATCGGAACGTACATGTGAACGGTGGTTTTCACGGTTCAAAAGTGGTGATTTTAGCACGGAAGACAAGGAACGTCCCGGCCAGCCAAAAAAGTTTGAAGATGCGGAATTGGAGGCATTGCTCGATGAAGATTCGAGTCAAACTCAAGATGAGCTTGCCAGAGCATTGAATGTTGACCGAAGCACTGTTGGATATCGTTTAAGGGCCCTTGGTTTCATTCGCAAGTTGTCAAATTGGGTACCACATGAATTGACGCCGGCTCAAGCTGAAAGGCGTTTGGTGACTTGCGAAATGCTGCTCGCTAGGCACAAAAAAAGAGGTTTTCTGTATCGAATTGTCACTGGTGGCGAAAAATGGATTCATTACGATAACCCCAAGCGCAAAGCATCGTATGTTAAGCCCGGCCAACCAGCAACATCACAGCCAAAACAAGAAATTCACGGCGACAAGGTAATGCTGTCTATTTGGTGGGATGAGGAGGGAGTGGTGTATTATGAGCTGCTGAGAAGTGGTCAAACCATCGATGGGCCTTTCTACCGACAACAATTGATACGTTTGAAACAAGCAATCAAAGAAAAACGCACGAAATGGGAGACCAGAAAAGAGACATTGATTTTCCTACATGACAAAGACATTGATTTTCCGTGTGGCTCGGCCACACATTGAGAAATCGGTCAAAAACTACTTGGAAAATAGCGGATGGGAAGTTTTGGCTCACGCCCCGTATAGCCCAGACCTGGCTCCTTCCGACTACCATTTGTTTCGATCGATGCAAAACCATATGGACGGAGAGCGGTTCTCTTCAGTTGAAGAAATCCAAAATTGGCTCGATGCATTTATAGCCTCAAAAGATGAGGAATTTTTTAAGGCAGGCATCCGTCAATTGCCCACATTGTGGCAGAAGGTCATCGCTTCCGATGGACAATATTTTGATTGAAATGTAATTTCATTTTGGTATTCAAATAAATGTTTGAAAATTTAAAAAAATCGACAAAACTAATTCCCAGACCCAATAACTCGAATATTTAAAAATATATTGGCTATGACATTCGGTTAAATCGACGGCACACATCGCTTTCTGTGCACAGGAGTTGATTCCAGGCAATAATATGTTTTATTGTTTGAAAATAAATTATCTCCTTAAACTCAACAACAAAAAAAAGTTACAATCATAGAAAAAATTCAATCATTTAACACGAATAACGAAATGATGGCAGAAGACAAGAACAGTTTAATACTTTTAATGCTCGAATGAACATGTTATCAATAATTGAATGGCAATAACAATGTCACAATAATTCCTAAACTGAATCATGGAAGCTATATTCAAATTGCATTCTCCCATACACAACAGGTGAATATTCCTTAATTCTCAATGATTTTGTATAAAATTGTGATATTCAATTTGTTGTTTATTTTCAACATGCGAATGAGTGCACTGAGAAACGTCGTCGACAAAATGAAAAATAACAAACTGTCAAGATATGATCCACTTTACTGTTGCGCCATTTGAAAAAAAAATGATATCGAAAATTATGAGAAACGAGGCCATTGATGGAAAACGATGACTGATACAATAAAGACCGTCACACACAAAAGCAATCACTTTGCTATATAGGAAGAAAGTATTCTTTCTAACATTCTTTATTATTCAATCAAAACGAAAAAAAAATGTCACAGAAAGTTGTCAGTACCAACGACTCAACGAATTTCATGTTACAAAATCACATAGCTTTGAATTTTTAGCATTGAATATCTGCATGGGAGCAAGTAAAAGCAAAGCAAAATGGAACAAAATAAAATAAAACGTAAAATCGAGCATAGTTGAATTGGGAACAACGTTGATAAGCTATAAAATCACAACAGCAACACAGAACACACTCTTGAATGGTCTTTATCCTCTTACAGACGATAAAATATTTCTTTATATGACATCTTCTCTTATTTTTGAATGATATTTTTGCTTAATATTCGTTTTTGCGCTCGTTTCATTTTTGTGCAGCTGAAAGGAAATCTTTCAAACGACAAAAAAAAACTTGATTTTCCGATTTGGCATAGTTTTTAAGCGGCATTTTTCTATCTTTCTCTTCTTTTTTTCCTCACAAAATAAATGATGCCTTTATACGGAAGAAAAAGAGGCATATATGGCATTGCATGCAGTATGATTATCGACAAATCACTGCCAGAAGATTTGCCTGAAAAGCTGAAAATATTGAATGGTATGCAAGCGGAACGCCTTCGATTTGTATTTATTTTTGCTTACATCGCATACATCCTTCGTTGGAAATCGTTTTTCTTCTCGTCGTTTTTGTTCTTTTTTAATTAACTTTTTTTTTGTTTTCATAAAAACCGGTAGGAATTGGACCACCATGTTTCTCTTCCATACTATCAAATGCCACTAATGATCTTGATTTCATGCAGTTTCAAGTTTCACTGTTTCACTTTACATCACTGGTGTATTTTGTGCACTACTTTATACACCATTTATGCACCAAAAGTGGTGTGTATCATATTTTGAAAAGTGACGAAAATCTGGTGCATATTATGCACACTGAGTGGCCAAACAATTTAAGCCAGTCAAATATGTTCCAAAATAATCAATAAGCAGTCAAGTCAGAATATTTGCATACGGCTACCGTAATCGAAGGGTAGAACATGACGTGAAACAATTGTTTTAAAATAGAGTACAGAGTATGCACGACATTGCATGGTGTCAGCAATCGACACAAAGAAAAACTGTTGTGCCTGTTTCGAGAAATCATATATGCAGGGTAAAGCTCATTTTCAAAATTGAACCCCCAATCTCAAATGTGTGACGTTTACTACAAACGACATACATTGTTCGTTAAATTGTTATTTTGATGTTGAAACGCTGCACAGACAGCGACACGCGTGTGCATCAACATTCCAAATGAGATGAATCGAATTACGAAATTCGCCATTGAATAATTTGTCTCAGGTGCTGAAACTCGTGCATACTAATGCTGTCCGCACTTTCTTTCGCATGACGATTTGTGTTTCACTATGGTTATTGTCTTTTTGTTGCAAATATTTTAATGTTCTGAAGGGATATTTTGACGAACCGATTCAAATGTCCATTCACGTTGCTTCACTAATTCAGTTTGCTCAAGTATGTCGAAATCCTTTTTGATGGATCAACTACTAACAAAATTCTGTACGTCGTCGAAAATGAGATAAGCACTACAATTGAACAGATGGAAATAAATACAGCATATGAAATAAGTGCCAGGCAGACAAGTGGCATTGTATGTTGAACCACATCGCATTTTTTTTTCGTTCAATAATTGGTAATACGAATGTGATTTAGTTCATTTTTAATGTTATGAATGTGTTTTTCTGCCGTAGAAAGTTTGGCTTTTAATCAACAATTTACGTTGAAAGATGCAAGCAATGTTTGCATATGACTCGCATACACACAAACATTGATGGAATTTTCTTCTCATCAACTCACCAGATACAAAGTGAAGATGTTAGATTGAAGTGGCACTTTTTTCATCTAGCAATGATACATATTTTTTTTATTCAACGCCAGTAACTAACTAGTTCACGGATCAACGAAGCAGCACCTCAGAATGTCTAAAAAATATGTCTTCGTGCCATTTTTACGCTGAAATATATACAACGTGCTGTGTGCTTTGTACTTAAATTCGCTATGAAAAATCATGAAAATTGTTAAAAGGGTGACACAAGAAAGAAGAAAGTATTCTGTAGAAAAAAAATCAATTAAACTTTATTTAATTTTCCCCCTTTTTGATTCAGTTTTACAGAGCTGCGTTTATGCATTTGATAAACACACAAAGTGTTTCCCTTGGGCAATGCTTTCCATGGTACTTTTAATGTACACAACGAAGTTTCTGTGGCAACCAGCTTCTTGCAGACATTCAGTATCATTAATTATCGAAAAAGGTGCAGGAAAAAAGTGAAAACTGCTGTTTTCGCTCTTACAAACAGTCAAATCGTGAAAGAGTGGCGCATTCACGTTGCCATAAGCAGCGCAAAGATGTACTATACGATCGACAATAACTAACTAACGAACGAACGAACGAACGAAATAAAATTGGGAAAAGCTTTGAATCTAAGAAAAATAATGCTAACAATTATAATATGTGGTGGGAAATGGAAGCTGAAAGCACGAAATCGTTGTGACAAAAGATAGCGTAAAACGAATACGCATCAAGTGGAGTGGAAAATGAGCACTTCATTAATTTGGAGACACATGCACGATCCAAATGATATACATACATTTTGAAATATACACACAGCGAAATGCCAATATTATTGGTCCAATAACATGGCAAATGGTGGCGTGACAATTCAAATGTTCGTTGCAAAAGTTTCAAAACGCACACAGCCAAATACTTCATCATTATTTCTTTTAATTTAGAAAAAAAAGTATTTTTTTAAATAAGTCTTAGATCGAATCAAGTGCATGTCATGGAAATTTCATGGAAACAAGTGCAAATTGACAGCAACATAACGAAGTGAACTTTATTCAAAACTAATCACGCAGAACACGCATATTTCACGATCGAAGAAGACAACAGTGGCATTGAAAAATTGGTATGATTGTGCACATAAATAAAACTAGCGGCTTAAAAGTGTTTATCAAATTTCATGCTAATATGAATATTGCTGTTGCATAATGCAGGCGATAGCGTAAAATGTTCAAACTAACATAAATGATGTGAATTTAATGGGGTTTCACTTCTTAAAACTATATGTACGTTTTTACTACTTGTCGTCTTGCTGGGTAAGTGATTTTTCTCCTCCATTTCTGTCCGTCCGTCCGTTTGTCCGAATCAAACAGACATTTAGCAAACGGACAAACGGACGGACGGACAAATCCCAATCATAAACGGACAAGTCACTCGGACAAACGGACAAGTCACTCGGACAAACGGACGGACCAAATGCAATCATAAACGGACAAACGGACCAAACCAATTAAATACAACCAAAATGGACAAATGTACATGAGCCTGAATGAAATTTCGTCGAAAATCGATTCCTCGTCAAGAATGAAATGAAGAAAGTATATTCGCAATCATCATTTCGAAGTTCGAACTCATTTTCGAATATTTAATTTCTTCGTGTAATTTTGAAAAATGGATTTCTGAAATTCGAACCCGTTTTCGAAGAATATTTTGTGATGATTTTTTTTATGAATATATCACAATGGAACCTCGAAGTTAATTTGAAATGCAGGGTTTAAATTTTCCCATCCGCTCAATGGAGCCTCCATCGATTCAATCGAAAGAGTTTTTTTTAAAAAAGAGACTCTCTCAAAAGAATCTTTGCGAAAATTTCCAATGTTCTGCTACAAATTACGGATCTAAACTACATTCAAATAATAGAAAGCCTTTGATAGAGTCGATTACAGCATTTTGATCCAGAAGTTGAAAACATTCAATCTACCTCAAAACTTGCTGGAATGGCTCAAGTCGTACCTCGAAAATCGCATTCAATTTGTCAAGCATGGAGCAAGTGAATCGGATGATTTTACAGCGTCGTCGGGTGTCCCACAGGGGATCCACCTTGGCCCAACACTGTTCCTGCTGTTTATCAACGACATCGTGGATCAAATGCCACCAGACATCATGATTTTACTGTTTGCTGATGATATCAAAATAGCCAAAATCATCAAGTCTCAGCAAGATTCGGAGATGCTACAGCAAGCCATCGACAAACTTAAACATTGGTGTGACGTGAATCTGCTGCACCTTAACCTCAAAAAGTGTGCAGTGCTATCTATCTACAAGAAACGTCAGCATTTGGAAACAAGCTACACCTATGGCGACCACACCTTCGACAAAGTGACTGAACACAAGGACTTGGGTGTTCTAATTGACAGAAAACTATCATTTGCCAAACACATTGACATGGTCACTTCGAAGGCAACGGCTGCACTTGGCTTTGTCAAGCGCTTTTGCCATGACATCACTGACGTTACCACACTAAAGTCGCTGTATTTTGCATTGGTTCAGTCTCACCTCGATTACTGCGCCATGGTATGGCTTCCATTCCACAAAATCCACAGTGACAAAATCGAATCCGTGCAACGCCAATTCACTATGTACGCTCGTCGAGAATACCCATCCGTGCAAAACCAATACTCAATCACACCGTACGAGCAACGATTGTCAGACTTGAACATGATTAGTCTTCGCCGTCGACGTGTCAACGCGTCATTGAGTTTTTTCTACGACATCATCAACGGTAACGCTAACTGTCCGAGGGTTAGTGACAAAGTCTCATTTAATGATGGGCGTTCATTGAGACACAGCGAGCAATTCAGGGTCAATGACAAGCACATGAAGCTGGTGCGCGAAGCTCCAATTCCTCAAATGTGCAAAATGGCGAACATGGTGCCGGAACTGTTCACAGCAGCGACCTCAAAGAAGAATTTTGCATCATTGGTTCGCAAAATGACGGACACCACTTTTGGATCGCTTTGCAAACTCAAATGACTACCTGGCCGCCTAGTCAATTTTTCATCCAGGTAACCTCATTTTTTGTATGTGTTCTCTACGAGAACACCTTGATACTGCCCACATTAATGATGAAATTTCGATTTTCATTTTGCCGTTTAACCTGATCCATGATCCCAAGCGGACGAATTCCCAATGACAAAGCATACTGCCCGGGTGCCATTTGGTTGCTTCTGATTGCAACAAACATGAGCGAGGCTGTCCCAGGTTCCAACCACCCACGTGGAATTCAACTCATCTCACACGGATCGCACAGCAAAATCAATTTTAAAAGACTGACAAATAGTTTTACATACATTCTTTTATATGTATTGAAAAGATGATACTTATCTGTGATGTTTACACTTATTTATTGTAAATTTTTATTTTTTTTATTTTGTGCTTTGTTGTAGCCATCCACGAGTTGGCGAGTTAATATTCTTATCTTTGAAGTCAATTTTGAATTATTTACCATACGTTTCAAATCATGGTCCATGTCAACTCAATGCACTCTGCAATCAACATGGATCTGCCTTAACCGACGTAAAACTTCTCATCAATTTATCTATCTGATAAATTGAGTGACGACTTTTGCAGTCTCAAAGTCTTAAATTTAACGCGTAACAATTAACGCTTCACATAGCCTTTGTCCCTTTGGAAACGTTTACCAAAGGTTATCCTGGACCGTTTACTATAGACTAATATCAAGCATTTCCATCTTGGTTGTATGACTGTTTTAGTTTTCATGTTCCTACTATTGTGAATACCGCATGATGTATGAAAAGAGCCAGGTTTTTAACGAGGCGAGAACTGATAGTTGTCGAAACCTATTGCTACTAATTGTTTATTATTTTAAATATGTAACAGTCTTGCACTCTTTTCCGGCCAAACCTCAATCAAAACCCACATTATATTCAGCCAGAGCTTGGCGGTGTTTAATAAAATAAATAAAAATAAAAAATAAATAGGTTTTGATTTATATTTTACTAGAAAAAAAAACTAAGAAAATCGATTTATTTTAAATTCTATTGAAATAATTGATTTCGTTTGATGACAATCGTCGTACAACAATTTGTGACATTTCTCCATACACTGCAACTTCATGCCATACTTGACATATATATGATTATCAAAATTGCATTAAATGGAATCAATTATTTTAATAAAATTTCAAATTAATCAATTCATTAAGTTTTTTTCTTTATATTGGGTGTATAACTTTGCTTCCGCCGTTTTCCAACAGATGGCTCCAGCGGTAAGTGCTGGTGAAAAATATCAGCTCTAAAACGTCATACGGTAAGCTTGGGCATCTGTCAACAATTCTGCATCATCACATTTGTAAATTTTTATCTGCATCATAAATTTTATTGTGCTCAAAAATGTCCGAGTTCCTGCCAAAAAACAGCATTTGCGGGAGCAGTTTTTTTTCATACGGGAAAAATGTGAAAAATAGATTATTCTCTTATCGAGTGGACACTGGTAGTGAAGAATGGACGTTTCTCGATAGACACAAGCATATCAAACCACATTTTGATCGTGGTTACTAGTCATTATAGGGGGCGCCACAATCACTCCCTCGAAAATGGGTGATTTTCCATGGGCAGATATGGTGCATTGGAAGGTGGTAGAAACTTATCAAAATGTTAGCTTTTATCGTTCCGAACAGAAACTAATCGGTATATACCAATTTCTGGCAGCAAAATCGACAAATTGACTTATCGCCACAAAAAAAGCGAATTTTTGAGGAATTTTTTTTAATGGATTTTGGCTATAAAGTCCAAAATTCCTTTATGCCCCCGCTGTAATCTCCAGACATTGCGCTTTCTTACTACCACTGGTTTCAGTCGATTCAATATCACCTAAGTGGAGGACGGTTCACTTGTTTTCAAAAAAGTCAAAAATTGGCTTGATTCCTTTTTGGCCGCCAAGCCGACACAGTTTTTTTGGGACGGAATCCATAAATTGCCTGAATTGTGGGGAAAAGTCATAGCTTCCGATGGACAGTAGTTTGAATAAATTAGATTGTACAAATTTTTCACAATAAAGCCTCAAAAATTGGAAAAAAAACGGCGGAAGCAAAGTTATACACCCAATAGTATTAGAAAATAAGTAATTTTTTTGCGCATCAAAATGCATGTTCTTTACGTAGAAAAAGAGAAAGAAAGTTTACAAACTTTGCTGCGATGGTATGAACTTAACAGCTCTAAATTTAATGGAATAATAAATTTTCGAAAATTAGATTGCGAATATACTTTCTTCATTTAATTTTTGACGAGGAATCGATTTTCGACGAAATTTCATTCAGGCTCATGTACATTTGTCCATTTTGGTTGTATTTAATTGGTTTGGTCCGTTTGTCCGTTTATGATTGCATTTGGTCCGTCCGTTTGTTTGTCCGTCCGTTTGTCAGAGTGACTTGTCCGTCCGTCCGTTTGTCCGTTTGCTAAATGGCCGTTTGATTCGGACAAACGGACGGACGGACGGACGGACAAAAACGGAGGAGAAAAGTCACTTACCCGTCTTGCTTACCCCAACCTGTTCATAATTCAAGATAATTGTTATTTATAGTTGAATGTTAATTGCAGAAAATTTTCATTTTAAGCTCAAGCATACAAACTTGATGCCAGGCCTAGAGTTGTGTCGATTGTTCTAATTCCATTCACAATACCCGTGTTCTGATTAAATTTATCAATGAGAAGGATCGTGGATTCGCAACCAAGCACAATTTTTTCTATCTCATGTCATTCTGATTTTCTGTACCTGATTTTGTCCGTCCCAATCGGAAAACATTTCCTTTTTTTAAATATCTTAGCAATACGGTGGGAATCTTTTTAGCGTGGAAATACACAATTTCTGGACAGTTTGTCATACGTTCTCTAATACGTTTTTTCAACGTTAGAATCATTGAAATGGCGAATTCCAAGAGTCAAGTTCATTGAGTACGGTTAATTTTCCGTCTTGAGTCCAAAAAGAAAGCACTTCAATAAACCATAAAGCATTCGCATATCTTATAGGATGGAAAACATGAATGATTCAGACAGCCTAGCAGAAAAGACGAAAAACAAAAATAATTGAAAACAAAATGACAGAGTGGTGAATGTTACACTTTATGTATTTGTCCATAATTTATATGAAATGTGAAATTATGTTTCCCTTCTTCAACAGTCAATTTCTAGCGCTTGAAATAGCCACAACAACAGCAACAATCGGAAAACAGTTTGAAAGGCTTGTATTTTGGCATTGGTGGTGATGGTGATGGTGATGGTGATACGTTTATATCTGTCAGCTCTTCTATGTACTTTTTGGTTGGTTGGTGCTGGTAACACGTATTAGACGCTTTTTTACCTTCTTTGAATTCGTTTGCAGTTCAGCTTGGTTCGTTTGCAGTACAATATCGTACACGAAATTACGATAGAATTGAACAGACATGAAGCGGAAATACGATATTATTCTGTGCGCACAACAACTTTGCCCAGTTTGTGATTGTTCAATGGTTGTGCCAAAGGAGGGAAAAACATGGTGAGTAACATGTATGAGAGCATTTGTAATATTATAAACTTGATCGGCACAGTACTTAAAACAATTTGTATTCGAAGTTTGTAAGATTCCCATTCTCGGACGTTTAAAAATTACATATTTCAGCTTTTATATATTTTCCTTTATTTTTTTTATCATCTTCCTCCTTTTATTCTAATCTTTGGATTTCATGATTGATTTGAATCGAAAGTCTTCAATCTTTCAATAGTATTTTCTTCAACCAACAATTGTTAGGGGCATCTGACCATTGGCAAATATTTCGTATTATATCGACCGAAAATCTGTAATTAGTCCTGTTAATTGGTCTCTTTTGCTGCGAGTCAAATAACAAAATTTCTAGTAAATTTTTCATTAAATAGATGTAAAGCGTTACAAAGTTTTTTCTTCCATTGTTGTCTTTATTAGTGACAAGAATGTTTGATGAAAAAATAATGAATTTAAAAACCAACTTTTGATATTCATTCTTGATAAGGCAAATATTAGCAAACATAGACAACTATTTGGTTTTTACGCAGTTTTAATGCAAACATAAACAACTATAGTTACTTTTAGTCATAAATCACTGTTACCGTTGGTTAGAGAATTTCCAGTCAAAATGTCTCGAATTGATCAGCTGACTGAAAGAATGACTAAACATGATTATCTCTATACAAAATAGTTAACTAATAATTGATTTCAATCAATTTAGCCAGTTCTAGTTGTGTACTACATACAGCTAAATACAACTGAGTGGCTGTCAGTCATTTTATTCACACACGGGTATTTATACCAAAATTGAACACATTTGTTCTGGCAAGAACCCCCTAAATTGTAGGCATCGTTACCATAACCGTTGGTAGTTTACTGGATTGCTCGCTCTCGCACACTTTGTTGAATTTATTATGACAACTCGGAAATAAATTATAATTTGAGCATCTTTAAATGCACTGTGCAAACTATATATACACTGTATATGCCGAGAAGATTGTGTTAAAATCAACGGATCACATTATATTCTTGTTTCATTCCAAGGTCATTTCAATTTTGACATTTAATTGCAAACCTTGCCAGTGATATCAGGATGGTTTCACTGCATAAAATAAATGCCTACCAAAATTATAGACTTGTATAGTTCCAATATTATATTTCAGAGATGACGTAAATCTATATCAATGCAATGGTGCATTGTTTTCAATGTGTATATACTAAAGGTGTCAAACGGACGGACTGTCCGTCTTTTAGCCCGTCCGTCCGTCCAGGGTTCTTGAAATTTGAACAGAGCCGTTAGAAATTTTCTTGTCCGTCCGTCCGATCAACGCTGAAAATTCACGAGGGTCCTGAACGGACGGACGGACGGACAACAAAATTTCTGGCGACTCTGAACGGACGGACGGACGGACAAAAAATTTAGTTTTTCATTGATTTTTGACGTAAAAAATACAAAAAAAAAATTTAGAAACGTTTTTTGTAATCAGCTTCCCATTTGAAATAGCTCAAACCTATTTTCACGTCAAAAATCGTAAATTTTTGTCCGTCCGTCCGTCCGTTCAAGACCCTCAGAAATTTCATTGTCCGTCCGCCCGTCCGTTCAGGACCCTCAGAAATTTTCTTGTCCGTGAAGCGTTATCTATAGGTATCATTCTGATATTGACTCAACACACTCACGGTTCAAATGCAAAAACGCAACGCAACACAACACAAAGGTATACGTTATAGCATATACTGATTCACATTACATTTACGTGCGGTAAACGATGAACCATCCGTGGGATCTTTTGATTTTGAATGAGATTCTGGTGTTTTGATGAATTTTATGGCGAAGATTGTATGATCCATACGCGTTTATGGATAAAAAACATGGTGTGTCGTTGTTGTACGCTCAGCCTAGAGAGAATCAAACAAAAATCCCACAAAATTGTGTACCAATTTTGAAAGTTTTTCAGCAACACAGCATTTTCATTGTAGCTACATACTCAAAGGTTTTTTTTCGATGTAATGAAACATGGGGATTCCATCGTTAGATATTTCGGTTCTGCATTATTGCGTGCGTATTAGTTTAATTGGGTTGGAAAAAATTTGACGAATGACAACTAATGGTTATTTGCTCCTTATGATGCTGCCAGTTTTGCTTGTATAAGCGTTAACCCATTGCGCTACGAAAAGTTATTACACTCCATTCGCCTTTCTGTACATATCGCCTGAAATCAGCTTATGTAACGAAAAGTTGATACCATTTACTCCAAGCGAGGAGATACAGAGGCGAGAATGCCAAGCGAAAAAATATGGCTGTTTTATGTGTGTACGAAAGTCACTCACTAGTAAATTTTCTAACATTCATACTGCCGCCCATTTGTCTGCTACATGACACTGTCGTTTGACCTAAATATCATTTCATACACATTACTTTGAACGTGGTTAGAAATAGTTACTGTACGGGACAAGATGACAGTTTCGGCTAAATGTTGCGGTATGCAATGTTGTCCTTTTTTTCGATGCTTCTGCTGTGCGGTTCGCATTTGTGCCTGCACCACAGTACTTGTTTTGCTACTCCATTGCAACATTGTGCAAAGAAACATCGGTAAAGTAAAATGCGAGCCCTGTACCGTGGCTGTCATAGAGCAATGGTTTTATGAGAGACAACGGACGAAAAAGCACATACACCACCGCTAAGAGGATGTGAAGTAGCGGAAGACTGGGCAATTGCCAAATAAATTACGATAACTTTTCTCGGCCTGAGCTCACATGAAGATTTGAAGAAAGGCTCCTTGATTGTGTAGTTTATTGTTGTTTGTTGGAACTTCAAGCCGTTGGAATTACACTGGAAATGCTTATATACAAACAACAAGTACAGAGTATACAGTATGCCAAATAAATGAGCAAAAAAAATAAATTTCAATTTACTGAAAATGGAATTTTGTGGACCCGAATTATAATACATCGTACGTATCGCGGCGTGAGCTTTGCGCAATTTTTATTGTTTATAGTATAAATTTTATGCTGAGAACAGAACATATTATTATTATATGGATCTTGGTTCGAATTCAAGGTTTTATTGTCATAATTAGGAACATTACATTTTCTACGATAATTTTAAGAGGTATTTGTTGGAAAATATTTCCGATCTAGTACGACATCATTTGTGGGCAAAAAAAAACCGGAACAAGAACGACGATAGTTTGATTTTGTCATGGAAATAGTTCCAATGTGTCAATGTTCCCATTGAGGGAACCCGGTTGTGAATCAAAACTGGTGATATTCAAATGTCGCACCATTTTCAAGTCGAGAGAAGTTTGAATTGCCCCAACAAATATTTACCGGTAAATTAATTTTAATGTTGATGGTTCTTTTAGAGTGCATACTAAAAATAATGTGAATTTTGTTTGAATATAGTCATTTCAGACATTGATTGTTTTAACAATGTTTGATATGCGCTAGGAATGGAGTTGAGTTTTTACTAAAAACCGATGCCAAAACGTTTGCTTTTCGTGTGTCGTTAGTAGATGTAGTCGCAATTGAATGACGTCGTCATTATGACGAAAAGTCGGAATTTATGTCGTCCGTTGCCAAATAAAAAAGTGCCTGTAGTGCTATATATTTTATGTAACAGTTTAAAAAAAATCGATTCATTTGAACGGCATCAAGATACGATTTCCAAAAGATTTTTACGATAGTTTCTAACTTTTTTTTCTGTAGACGACTTCCCGATGCCGTCATCTGTTAAGGTTTCCTACTCTTTTTTCGGTTCCACTGGATTTTTACACTAATTTTGTGCAAATTTTATCCTCCAGTCGATGGTGTGAATGTAATGTGATGTCGAGATTTATTATTGCAATGAAAACATATTCAAAAAATTGCACCGGAACACACACACACACACATATACCACATCCAAACGGAGACAGAGAACTAGAGACAGACAAAACTATTTACCAACTAATTTACAAATATTGCTCAGAATTTGGAAATAAGGGCGTCTGGCAGATGCATTCAACATGAAAATTCTCCGTGCACTCGGCGCTCTTTTTTGTTCTTTATCGATGTCGCCACAGTTGTTGTTGTTGTTGTTGTTGGAACAGCCGAACTCTGCAATAGAAATAAAACATTACTCACATTTCATTACAAAGACAAAATATCAATTCGTTCACATTTCACAGATACGAACGAAACTTTTCCACCATTTCGTTCGCCAGTAGAGTTTCATCGATGCTATAAAAAGCACCAGAAGGAAAGAACGAACGCAAAATATGCAAAAAATAACCCCAAACACGAACACAAATACAAACATGAATACTAACAAAAATACCCATAGACTGGAATCACACACAATTGACAACAAAACCAATGACTTGACCGAGACAATTTTTCTGCTGACAAAAGAGTTCACAAAAGAAGCTGGGCGAGAGAATACAGAAAAAAACAACAACGGCAACAAAAAGTATTCGCCAATAATCGATACAAACATCAGTGACAAAATCAAATAACGAAATAACATCAACTATTTGGGTTGGGTCCGACCATTTTTACATCCACACATAAAACGCTTGAAAGCATCCAAGTGAAAAGCAAAACAAAACAGAACAAAAGGAATATAAGGGAAAGTGAGGTATAAACAGCGACAGCACTGCACAATAGTAATGGAAATGGTAAAATGGAAAAACGAAAGAAATTATGAAAGCAACGCCGATGGGTCGAAATCTACGATATTTTATTCATTCAATGTTTCTCCGTTGCCATTCACCACACTCACTTTTTTCGCATACCAGAGCGCAAAAGATTATAATCGTAAATAGTTCTTAACTATTACAAACTCATTTAATTTAATCATATTTTCTTCGGTTTTTCATGACCTCTATGTAGTATTTACATGAAATGTAAAGCGATTTTCAGGTCACTCCAAAGTTTTAGACAAAATTGACTTGCCATTTTGTGCAAAAACCAGTTCAAAATTTGACAAGTGGATTTTTACTTTTCCGCACACGAAGTGTGTGGGAAAAGTATAGCGATCGACGTGATAAAAAGTGTGCTAATTTTTGTTGTGTCCACGATAACTTTCGAACCGCTGAAGAGATTTCGCTCAAATTTGGCCAGGAGTCACAATTAGTAAATATCTTGGATGTGTCAAAAGTTGGGCCAAATTGGATCAGTTCATCTGGTACTTTTGGGACATCATAGAAAATCACCCAAGGGTCCCCCCTTGGATTATGTCGAAAAAAAATGTCTTTTTTCATCATACAGATTTACATTTTCGATATGTTATTAATATGTTATTGCCCGACATATTTATTATTATGTTATGTTGGGATTTTTTTTATCTTAATAACGTTATTAAGATTCAGCATAATAATAACATAATATGTTATGCGTTATATCGGGTGTTATCTTAATAAATCCTAAGATTCGGCGGTAATAACATTTTATTAACTATAATAATAACATATTATTAAGATGGATTTATTAACTCAATTAATAACATATTATTAAGATGCAATCTTAATAACGCTTTTTTCGCGCATTCTTTTCCCTAGCTGGAGAGAAAAAAAGCACTGGATTTTTTTTTCACTACGGGTGTACAGTGTATGGTGTAAGCACCTATAACAATGCAGACAAAATATGGTAAATTGATCCTTTCAAGGTCGGGACTGGCGATTTCCTAAACTTAATGGTTAAGTTCAATACATGATAATTCCGTTTCAAACAGTCATTTTAATTTCATTGCAACAGTGCAAAAATTCATGTGTGTACTCCGCAGTGAAAAAACAACTTGCCAGTGCTCCGGTGAAAAAAATGCGCGAAAAAAGCGTTATTAAGATTGTATCTTAATAATATGTTATTAATTCAGTTAATAAATCCATCTTAATAATATGTTATTATTATAGTTAATAAAATGTTATTACCGCCGAATCTTAGGATTTATTAAGATAAAACCCGATATAACGCATAACATATTATGTTATTATTATGCTGAATCTTAATAACGTTATTATTATGTTATGTTGGATCAATATATCGGCCGTTATTATTATGTTATTAAGTATAGTTAATAATATGTTATTGCCTGTAAATCTGTATTTCATCAACCTAGAGTGGATTGTTGTATCGTTCTCACATAGTTTTATAATATTAGGCAGTGTTAAATGGTTTATAACACGATGGCCGACCATGATGGCCCCAAAAACTACGATTTTTGGTTGTGTCCACGATAACTTTCGAACCGCTTAAACGATTTCACTCAAATTTGGCCAGCAGTCACTATAAGTAAATACCTTGTATGTATCAAAAGTTGGGCCGAATTGGACTAGTTCATCTGGTAATTTTCGGATGTCATAGAATTTCACCCTGGAAAAAATGAAAATATTTTTTTGAATTTTTTTTCAACTTTTTTCACTTCAAAATGCATTTTCTGGTTTTTTATATCATTTTCTTATCGTTAGCCGTGTTAAATGATTGATCAACCATGATGGTCTTCTTTTTAATTTTTATTTTCAACCTTTTTTCATTTAAAAATATACTTTATGGGTCATTTTACATGATTACTTTGGCTCTTTTTTGTTTCTCTTTAAAAAAAATACTTGTGCGGAAAAGTCCGTTTTACGCTCGTAAAACTTTTTATTTTCTTAAGTACTAAGCGGAGCGAAGCTATGCGGTCTTGCTCGTCTCTTCTCTTGGCTATGTTGACGCTCCCGCCAATATTGTACTTCTGAATGTTTGTCTCATATGTTCGCTAAAGCATGGAATTTGTGTAATCAGTTCTGATGGATCTGTTCAAGGCCGCAAGAAATATCGCGCTACACATATGGGCAAGGTATTTAATTGCCATAATTAAGTTGTCTTCCTTGCCTAGCTGTCTTTTTTGTCCATACGCTTTGTTTGAATTCAATTTGGCTTTTTAGATGGTATTTGATAATTTTTTTGGTACAAATCACGATGTATCGGTAAAATCGTTAGCTTTTGTTATCATTTGCTTGTTTTACTACCAAAGACGATGGCAAGATGCTCTCCACATCAATTAGGTCTACATTTGTATATTTGCTATATTGGTGACGTTCTACTACATAACTACTAATATATGCATTATGGTGCATTGATTTTTTTGTGAGCAACATCGTCGCGACTGCACGGTGCACGATGTATGTGGCTTCGTCTCTCTATCGTTACATGCAGTTCAACTGCAAAGAAAGAGAGACGGAGAGATGTCTATATGTAACACTGCGCCTGCGCGAGCTCGCATGCACGTCGATGCGCGTCGCTTGCGTTGATTCAGGCGCCTGAGTTAGCAATTTCAGCATATCTCAGGCCTGCTCAGCAGCAAATAAACAATCTCTGATAAAAAATGTTTACTTGATTCATGATGTAAGTTTCGTCCAAAAATGATTTTTTTTTAAATTTCATCAATACTCCATCCAATATATATTTAATAACTTCATCATCATTTTGTCATCATCGGAATTCGACTGTACATTTGAAGCTTTATCGTTACCATTTGGTTGGCTGTGGCTATCCAGATTTATTTATATATTAAGTAAAAAAGAAATGAATATTTTCGCAAATATAGTTAACTATATTTACTATATTGCACACATTTTTTTTTATCAAGAATTTAGTTTTATCCCATTTTCTCGAAGGGCTTGCGATGCCTGTTTAAAATACATTCAAATATTCCAAATATTTGAAATATTTTCAAATATGTCAAATATACGAAATATTAGGTTCAATTTTGTACTGCAATATTTGAAATAATTTCAAATATTTTCAAATATGTCAAATATTTCAAATAATTTTAGGCGTCGCAAGCCCTTCGCATTTTCTCTCCATTTTTTTTGTAAAATTACCTTCAAAACTTTGCGAAAGATTTTATTTTCTCTCATAAAAAAAAATCCGCAATTATTATAAATCCGCATAAAAAAATTACACATATAATCTAAAATTAGCAACGTTCCTTGATTATAACTCCACATTTGGCTAGCAAACCAGTTTCAAACTTTTTTACAGCATTAGATATAAGTAGATCACATGGATACAGAAAAGATTCTCATTTCCAGGATAAATCAAAAAGAAGCATTGAAAAAGTCGATATTCTTTTATATTTCCATTTCAGTGCAAGTCAAAGATTGTCAATGTGATCTGAATGGAAGAGAAAATGGCTCGAGTAGGAAAACTTGAGACCTGGATAGAGTGTGTTAAAAAAAGAGTGTTTGTAGAGGAGGAGTGAGGGCCATCATTACATAGCAGACCAGACGCCAAAAGGCATTAATGTTCGTGCTATAAACATTGACAAAGCTTAGATAGAAGAGACCCAAATAGACAATAACATATTTCTAGGAGCTCTTTAGCAAAAATATTTTCGCATTGTCTTTGTTGGAACGTTCTATTACCTATTACTCATTACGTTCAACACTAAGATATTTAAGAAACACCAAAATAAATAACCAAAATGGGAATGCTTTAGGCAATACGTCGGACGGTACATGGTTCCCAAACCCTGGAAAACGTGTGAAAAAAACAATTTCTTTAGTTGCTATGATTGAATTAAGTTGGTTTTACAACAAATTATGCTGCGTGAAATCCATCATTTCTAAAACACTATGGAGGAAAACAATATTACCTACTGACATTTTTTTAAATAAAAATATAGATTTACATGTTTGAAAAACCAAGTGAACAACGAAAACAATTGTTCAGCTGCGTTCTGAAAAATGAATAACAACAACTAACAATATTTCAATATCATAAATAGGCACTTCTTGATTAAATCAAATATTGCATATGGGCACAAAATATGAAGTTTCTTCAATCCCGAAAACTGTCTTGAACAATGAACAGTCTCAAAAAATCCTTACTAAGTTAGGGAAAAAGAAACCAAACCAATAGCTCTACATTTTATGCAGTGCTATAAACGAAACAAACGAAAACTCAAATACAATGAACGGAAGTATACCATCGAAAAAGCATACGCATAATGTGACCTTCGTATGATGGCGCCCTCCTATGGGCACAGCCATATTATATGTTTTCTCATGTGCAAAACCATCGATTTTTTTTGGAAACTGCGGAAAAAATGGCGTGCAGTAAGTAGGGAAGTAATTTTGCCATAGTATACAATACATCGTTGTCTATAGCAAGAGAATACGTGTATAAAAATCAAAATAATAATAATAAAATAAAAATAATGGGGGAAAACGAAAATAAAGAAACTGAAGAACTAACTCAACATCTTGGTACTCGGCGTCTGAAAAAGACACAAAACTACATAAAACGGAGATAATAGTAATCGAAAATTTAGCGAATTAACACTAAAGTCACCCTCTATTTCTTAAAATTTCCTGATACTGAATCCATAACATTGCATTCTTCAGCAACACAAAAGAAATTAAAACGGTAAGGTTCGTAGAAGAGATTCGAGAGCCCACAAAATGAATGATAGGATCTGATATGTTCATATTTGTGTTTGTGTGTGTATAGCGTAGCTAAACAGTAGAACTTATGCACTACAGCTACACAATACATGCCACATAAATGATAGCAACACTGAAATATGAAAACACGAAATTGAACTGTAACTATGGGCAGACAATGAAGCGCTTCATGCTTCTCCGCATAGTTGTTGACAGACAAAGGAAGAGAAAAGAAAACCGCACGGAATATCGCCACTAAGTAACAACGGAAAAAATCAAATCAGAATCAAAGGAATGAGAATCAGCCGAAATTTTTACACACAACACAACCCGAAGAACAATAAATCACATAAACAGGACTGAAGTTTGTTGGAAATGAATGTAGTGGCGCGGCCAATGACCATTGAAGGAAACATAGATTGAATCGCATTTTTGTCCCTATTTGTTGGTTTATTCGGCTACGACAATCGATGTTTTTCGTCGCTGGTATCGAGAGACGCGGTAAAATCAATACAAGAAAATTATCATTGCTAGTGATGTTCTGCAGCTCTGTCACTTTGAGCCATTTTCAAAAAGTTTGTATGAATGCAATACGTCTAGAGTCCCCTTCTATAGCATGGTTGCATTTAATGTTACTATCTAGTTGAAGTGTTCTCAAACTGCTTCCAGCAACACTTTTCGAGCCTGCTGCTTCCCATGTAATTTTTGCCACAGATCTTCTGTCTAATTGCACTTTTTTCAACTGAATTCATTATAAAATAATTCCATCGAAGATCCGGAGTTCGGACTACATACAAGCTTCATTAGTTGTAGATGTTTAGGTCCATATTCCACGTTATCTTATGGTAAATCGAATCAGAGTTAAAACCGAATGGAAATAACATCCACTAAGATTAATCATTGATGAGAATCGATTTAGCTATTGCCATTGCCAAATTCGATTCATACAAAACGTTCGAATTTATTTTGATTGCAGTTCGTATCAAAGTTTTTGCATTGTTCTCTAATGGGCGATAATAAATTCGAAATTGTTTTAAAGGAATTTTCATTGAAAGGATTTTAGTTTTGTGTGAAACGAGAAAGTTTTCTGCTTGCCGATCGTCTCATTTTCAGCGCGTAAAATGGCTTGTTTTCAATTTTGAAGAATGATTTAAACTTTTTGCCATTATTTCGATGCGTAAATGCCATTCAAATTTTCCAACTGCTCAAATTGATGAATCACTAAAGTTCTTCCAAATACAAAAAACACCGAACCAATGGATTTTATTCACAATTCTGTGATAGTCTCATCTATCTGTACAGAGAATGAAAAACAACCATCGAAAAAAAAAACAACAAAATTATGGTCTACCATTTGCCAATTGTGAATTCATTCGTGATTTATTTCAGCGAATATCTTTTGTTATGTCCATTATGGCTGTCATCATTCATCGAACTGAAGCTATTTCACCGAATATTATCTCCCTCCTCGTAAGAATCATCATTCCGGGTGAGACTGTTTCAAGTCCAAAACTGAAACACAGAAAAGACGAAAGCGATAAAAAAAAACAAATTCGGAATGGATAAATCTTTCGTGCAAATATTCTTGTACGGTTTGATTTGGACAACCGCTTTGCTCATCTATGTTTCAGCACGAGGAAAACTTTCATTTACATTTTTATTGAAAATGAGAGTAGATAAATTTGATTTTTCTTTTCATATTTTTCTTCTTTCTTTTTTCACTAGGTTTGTATCTGCCTACGAATAATTGGTATGGAAACCTATTTTCGTTATACGCTTGCTTATCATCCAGAAGTTTTGATTATTTGAAGTATTGATGTATGATTTGCCTGTATTTGACTTGGAAACGCATATAAATTCAACGATCCAGTATCCACAAGTATATTTCAACAATGGGGAAAAAGCAAGAAGTGATGAAAAATTCAAAACAAACTGCATCGAAATCGTTGTTTTTTCTTTGTTTTGCAATGGATAAGGACGACATCATAAATTATTTTGTAGAATTTCATTGAAAATCACTTTATTATCATTGTGTACTTTTACATGAACACCAGCGTTTAATGCCTGACTTGAAAGGATTTTTCATACAATCTACAATCTAAGAGAAATCATTGGATTCGCCTCCGGTTGAATTGTCTAGTATATTTTTAAACCGTACATTTTAAACATGTTTTGCAGTTACTGGCTGTTGTTATTCGAATTGCATTCGTGATGGTATAAGATTTACCAAACTTCTTTCAAGCAGATATGAAAGCAAAAGCATTATTACCTTGGTCGTGGTTCATTTCGTCTATTTGTTTGAACTCAAATTCAAGTGGCATGCGACGATATGTATTGAAAGCATTCTTATATTTTCACGAATTCATCATAAGCCGCCGGCTGATTCATGGTCGCGTCCGAATGTTATTTGAAATCAGCCAAGATGCTCTCTATCGCCTTAAACCTTTGTGAAACCATTTTTCTCCACTTTTCCAGTTTGCGCGCGTCGACATTCTTGCCAAATCGTCCCATATGATCAATGACGCATTATTATTACTACCATTTATTTATTTGGAATATGGAGGAGTCTGGTTTTCAATATTTCCTCTCGGTATAGTCAGTCGTCGCTAACAACCAGGAAGAAGTTAAAAAAAGCTTTTTCCCCACGAAAAGTACACAGTATAACATATACCGAAAAAAAGGAGTCGCAATAACCATATATAATAATAAATGCGAGCACGCACCTGCAGTGAAAAATAAACGAAGCGGATGGCAAAGCGGTGAATACATTGCGGCAACTGAACAAGTTTTGAAATCCCGGTAAATGTATTTATTATTATTGTTGTTCACACTTTTCGCTACTGTTCGTTGGCTTTTTGTTATTTTCATCATAGATTCGAATATGATCGTACGGTCTTTCCCCCATATTTATGATTTGCTACACGGTTATGATTTTTTCCCTTCATCTTTGTTTTATTTTTTTTTTTAGCGAGAGTCCTTCGGTGTTGGCAGTTAATTTGTAAGTGAAAGTAAGTGTGCCGGTGTGGGTGTTGGTATGTGAGTTGGAAGGTAGATGAATCTGTTGGTATGAAAAAGCGATCAGTGATATGGTTGGGTATGAATGACTTACGGTAGTTCTATCAAATTGACGCTCCGTTATTCATAAAAAAAACAAAATTTCACATGCACGCGCAGTGTACCTAACGTACCGTTAACCACTTGTACCATTTGTCACACTCCTGAGAACATGAGCAAAAAAAGAAGATAAAATCCATTTAGCTGCCGTGTAATCGATGCTGTTGCTACTGTTACTGCTGTTTGAAATTGGATATATTTCCTTTTCCACGAATCCTGCTAGCGATAGCCTTTGTCTGCTGAGCATTCTGCAAAATGATCACTAACTCCCAGTCAAAACCTTAATGAATATTAAGGTCGAATGAAAAGTATTGCTTCATACCATGCGCCTTCCATCTTTGAAAACACCGATTACTGTGTTGTGACACTAAGTTTTCCCCCCTTTTCACCAATTCTTGGAGATTTTCACAAAATTACGATTATATAATATGTATGTGATGTAACATGTGTCTAATAACTTTTGCTTGCTTTTACTAAAATTGCTTGCATAATCTGAAGGTAAACAATACGAAAAAAACGCACTTAAAATTCATGAATACTAAATCAGACCAACACTCCCACCCATTCAACCTCTGTTGCGTTATTTCATTTGTGGTGCCGTGTATGTGTTTTCTTTTCTGCCATATCCACAATGGAAATGTATTGTTTATGCAATTCGAAGAAAGCTCCCCAAAAAAATGCTTTTTTTGACAAGCTTAGTTCATATCACAACATCCATTTGCTTTTCCTTGAACAAAACTTGCTGGGAAAAGTATTGGTTTGACCGTACTGCGATAAAAGCCTATATAAACAATGTTATTATATTTGACAATATTTGACTCGATGTCAATGACGATGTGGCAGCGCCACCTATAGAGATTCCTTATTAAAACAAGTGGAACTATTGAGTGCGTGCACCATATCGCACGTAAATTTTCAATATGGCAGCGCCCATAGAATTGAAAAGTTAACCAATTTCGTAGTCACAAATTATCGCTGTATGGGTTTGACAGTGTTTTTTCATACTCTGGGACATATAACATTAGACTGTTTAAAGCTCTTTTCAATTCCAAATGATACAGGCTTATAACGAAAAAATCTTGAAAATAGTGCAATATGATGATTGTCCGCATCAATATTGTTTCTTAACACCCCAATATCTTAGACAAGTGTCGATAGTGACATCTGTAACAAACATTAGATTCTGAATCATTTTATGGAGAAAAAAATATTTGAAAGAGAACACCACTCACTTCCTTATCAATTTGATTTCAAATCAGTATTATTTCGAAATGCCTTCAAATATGTTAGCTCTGTTTTCGGAGTGAGTAAGCGAGGCAATCACCATTTTTCTGACAAATTTCCAGTAGTGCCGTAAAAATTTCTATGAAATCATCAAATTTTCTCACAATGAACTTTTTCAGCATGGCCCGGTGTTAAATATTGAGTTGTGAATGTAATTCGGTTTATTCTATTTTAAAACACCACTCTAATACGTGACTTCCCCTCTGCTTATTCTATGCAATGTTCTGTCGCTTTCTTTTCACAAATCTAAGTTAAACATTTGACCTAAATTTTCCCCACATATCGCAATATAAAATTTGTGGAAAAGCTAATTACTAGGGCCATCTATCTTGTCTATTGATTTATTCATATAACCAATTCGGTTGCAGGAGTTCATAAACTGGTGTTTTAGCACAAAGAAACGGGTCAAGTTGGGCTCAAATGATGACGATTAGTACAAATATAACTTCCCCCACTTCACAGGGCGTTTCCCAGGAGCGCCCAAAGTACGAAAAATCGGCGATTTTCGAAAATCGAACTTCTAAAGGGCTGAGAATTTTGCTATACTCTCTGCGGCAAAGTAAATCTTGGCGAAGTAAGGAATATTGCTGAACATGTCACCTCCAAAAAACCACCCCTTTGAGTTTTGGGGTGACTTAAAATTTACTTTTTGACTTAAAGCGAATCGTTCTCCAGTTAGGTGATTTTGAATCGTCTGAAACAAGTGGTTGTCAGATAAGAGATAACAATTTGGTATCTTCAGCAAAGTTATAACACCGTACAACACATGTTTTCGCACAAGAGAAATTCCAATGGCGTTTGTTAGAGGACCTCAAAACAAACACTTCTGCATCATTAGAATGTCCGGAACCACGTCTAGATTTTTTTTTATCGATTTCGGTAGTTCTTCTGGGAACCTGAAAAATCAGCGGAATTTTCTTACACTCATAACATCGTTTTTTGCACATTTCTTGGCTGGTATTTATTGAAAATGATTAAAACGATTGAAACTACAATAATACATTGAATTCAACCTATCTGGTGAGAGCTATGAGACAAAATGTCGAGAAAATAGTCTATTTTTCCAGTTTTTCGACCAAAGCTCGAGCAGTATACATTTTTTTCACTTACTATGTTCGGCAATATTGTAGCCAGAGTATAGCTGAGTAATACTCCTGAACATATTAACTCGAAAAATCAACATCCAATCCACTTTATTGGCTCAAAATCACTTTTCGCTATAAAACGGTATTTTTGTGCATTTTCGAAGTCCTGAAACTTCTCAAAAAATGACCAGCATAATCCATTAAATTGTAACATCTTCGGACCATGACCTTTTCGATTGAAACTTCAATTTCCCGGATAAGTGCCGAACACTAGTGTTTACTACGGTCCAAAACGGAGTATTTAACACGAGTTAGTAGAGTTTTTCATCACCCAGAGTTGACCGGAGCCATCCAAAGTGTTTAAAACAATTTAGTACTTTTTAGTACACTTTTAGTAATTTTTAGTACTTTTTAGTACTTGACCTGAAAATTTCTTGAGGAGTACTAAAAAGTTTCTTCAGACACTATTGCTCTTTTTTAAGCAGCTGAGAAGTTTCAGGACTTCGAAAATGCACAAAAATACCGTTTTATAGCGAAAAGTGATTTTGAGCCAATAAAGTGGATTGGATGTTGATTTTTCGAGTTAATATGTTCAGGAGTATTGCTCAGCTATACTCTGGCTACAATATTGCCGAACATAGTAAGTGAAAAAAATGTATACTGCTCGAGCTTTGGTCGAAAAACTGGAAAAATAGACTATTTTCTCGACATTTTGCCTCATAGCTCTCACCAGATAGGTTGAATTCAATGTATTATTGTAGTTTCAATCGTTTTAATCATTTTCAATAAATACCAGCCAAGAAATGTGCAAAAAACGATGTTTTGAGTGTAAGAAAATTCCGCTGATTTTTCAGGTTCCCAGAAGAACTACCGAAATCGATAAAAAAAATCTAGACGTGGTTTCGAACAAACTAATGATGTAGAAGTGTTTGTTTTGAGGTCCTCTAACAAACGCCATCGGAATTTCTCTTGTGCGAGAAAAAAAGTTGAAATTTGTCGAACGGTGTAATACTCTACCCGCTCTACAACTTTATAGAAGGCACCATCACGTTTTCTCTTATCAGTCTGATCAAAACGCGAGAAAACGCGAATAATCGCCAACTAATTTTTAACGGATTTAATTAAAGATATGAGATATCCAATTTCAGCAAAGTTGTAGAGCAGGTTGAGTACTACAATTTCCTATTAGTTACGCGTAAAATGATGAGAAAAAACTCGCGGTTTTCGCGTTTTTTAGCGTTACTGATAAGAGATAACGAAATGATGTTCTCGGTAAAGTTATAGTACGCAAAATTTCCTACAACTTTGCTTAAGACAGATATCGCTTATTTCTTATCAGTAACGCTAAAAACCGCGAGAAACGCAGAAGACCGCCCACAATACGGGATTTTTCATAAGTTTTTTTCGCGTAACTGATAAGATATAAGCGATAATGGTCTTCAGCAAAGTTGAAGAGCAGCTTGAGTAATACACTGTCAAAACTTTTCAACATTTTTGTGATAGTATTTCTGGTAATATACGGAATTCACGGTAATTCGTGAATTTCATACTATATTACCGGATCTCCGTCAAAATTGAACTGTCAACGCAGACGTGCTGTGTGTGTATGTATTCTAACGGAGATCCGGAAATATACTATGAAATTAACGGATTACCGTGAATTCCGTATATTACCAGAAATACCAACACAAAAATGTTGAAAATCCTGACAGTGTACAATTTTCCACATGCGTTATTTCGTTATCTCTTATCAATTACGCGGAAAACCGCGGAAAACGCAAATCCATTCTTATCATTTTCCGCGCAATTGATAAGAGATAACGATATAATGTGTTCGGGAAAATTGTAGTACTCAACCTGCCCTACAACTTTGCTGAAGATATCATCTCGTTATCTCTTATCAGTTCCGTGAAAAATAGAGAACCATGTATTTGCGTGTTTCGCGTTTTTCCCGTATTCCGCTTAACTGATAAGAGATATCTGTCTTCAACAAAAATGTAGTGGGACTTCGCCGAAGTCAGCAAGTCGATATCTCTTATCACAGTCCAGTTTTAATACGAAATACACTTGGGGCACCGTATACCCCGAAAGACGAACGGCGCACATGTGTGCTTCAGAGGTAATATCTTACCGAGTAAAATTTCATATTTAAAATTACATATTTCATATGTATATGTGTAAGCATGTGTAAGATACGAGGGGCAGATCACTCAAAAGTAATTGCATTAAAAAGAAGTAATTGCATTGGTAATTGCAACTAAAATGTAGTAATTGCTGATCAACAATTACTTTTGCAACTACTTTTTTCGTAGCAATTACCTATGCAATTACTTCTTTTTAATGCAATTACTTTTGAGTGATCTGCCCCTCGTATCTTACACATGCTTACACATATACATATGAAATTTTACTGGTGTGTAGCTAAAGGTTCAAGCTATCGAATGGTACTAAATTTAATGTGAGATTTATAGTTTTTAGTACTTTTATTTGAAATTTAAAGTCGCCTCGGACACTGGGTGCCTCAAAGGCGATCAAAAGGTTAATTTTTGTAAATAGCCACATTAAGTTCTATAAATACTACATTAACAGTCTATTTATGTTCCTTTGGTCAAAATACCAAAATTTCCAGCAAAATTCTTACTTTTGGCGTCGTAAATTGATGTTAAACATCATTTCTGTTCTTAATGGTTTCATAAATATGAAAAATGTCCAGTCATATCGAAATTTTGTAATATATTTTTATACCAGGGATAAGTAATTCAGAGGTATAAAGTAAGTAATTGTAAATTTTTGCTCAAAAACACAGTTAAACCGGAAGTTTTAGCCAATATTCTCCGGTTGCTCGTCACAAATTTTTATAATATGGATGTTTCGGATCAATTTTTTGTCAAAAATTTTCAACAGTTCACTATCCGAGGGATAAAATTTACGACCAGGTCCCTACATGGAACCTATAACCTATTTTTGACGAAAAAAAATGCACCGTTTTTAGAAAATAGGCCTACTCTAATTTATATTGTCATTGTTTTGAAATCTTCAAACTGATTTGATAATGTAATATGAGTAGTTTGGAGCGAAAATGTAATACAGAAAAGTTGAGAGGAAAAATGTCAAATGAAAAGAGATAGCTATATAGTTCACTATAGTTTACTATATAGCTATCCCTTTTCCGCGCATTCATCATCGACATTTTTCCGCTCAACTTTTCTGTATTAAATTTTCGCTCCCATTGGGAAGTAGCTTCCTTTCGAGCGTATATAACGTCACTATTTTCTGTGATTTATGTCCAGTTTCAGTTTTTATTCACTTCCAAAGAGAGTTATGGGGTTAATTATGACGTAGATGGCGCTTGATACGATTTGATTCCAAATCCGTGATGTTATCCAAGACAAGGAATTCTATTTATTCTGGTATTATAAGTTTAGAGTATGGCAGAAACAACCAAAGATATTCCCTAGCTGCCTAAAATCTTTTTCCATTAATTTGGAAAAAGAACTCGTTGCTGCGCTATTTGTTCGGTTGTATTTGCCCGATGATTTGTCACACAACTCGACGGCAAAAATTAGTAGCGTGTATATCACAATGCTCTTGTATTCGAATAATCGAAGCTAAAATAACACCGAGAGAAAGATAATTTCTCTCATTCTTTCATATTGCGGTAAGTAATTGCCTTGGGAAACAAAAAATCCAAACTCTCTAGATGCCGTCAACAAAAACGATTATAAATAGATTGTGCGAAATAATTTATACACTGTAAGTTTTCGGAGGGGAATGAGTCATCTAGATATAGTGCAAAATGGCGGTTTCAACTGTTTTTAGATGAATTTACACTAATTTTAGGGGAAAATGTGTTATTGCTTATGCGAACGCTCAAGTGGCTACTATTCATATACGTACCAATACATGGACAGTGGACACGCATTGGTCACCAAGCCTGTGCAGTTGTATGTATTGTAAATTTTGCACACAGCAACTCGTTCAATACATAAAACTGCACAGACTTGGTGACCAGTGCGTGTCCACTGTCCATGTATTGGTACGTATATCAATAGTAGCCACTTGAGCGTTCGCATAAGTAATAACACATTTTCCCCTAAAATTAGTGTAAATTCATCCAAAAACAGTTGAAACCGCTATTTTGCACTGTATCTAGATTACTCATTCCCCTCTGAAAATTTAGTTTGTAGTTATGCTTAGTGAATCAGCGAGAGGCCAAAAAAGTTGTTTGTTGATTTTGACGACAAACGTCGCGATGCGTTAGCTTTATTTGAGATGCAGGATCCTCATAATCCAAGCATGTGTTGCGATCAAAATTCGAATATAGTGTACACTTTGGGCCACCCTAAAATCCTTTGACATTTTTTCCGTTTCACCAGCAGAATATGCAATGTCGCACGAATGACTAGCATAACAAGTACCAGAAGTGGTTTCGTCAAACTGATAACGGTAAGTTATCCGGCACGCAACCGCTTTCTTCATTCGATGTTTCTTGTCATGACTGTTTTTTTTTTGGTTTTACATCAAAATATCCCCCAAAATATATATGTGAAGCGATAGTCTATCCTGTAAATGTTACATTCTTTCAAAAGCCTGCTTCGCACAACTGTATAACTTTTCTTGTTCGACTACGCCTTGAACAAAATGTAGTATAAAAAAACTTGTATGGAAGAAAATAAATTTAGTTCAAGATATCTTGAATTAGGATTATTTTTCCGAGAAAAAAAATTCATTGTACCAAAAATTTCAACCATTCTTCCCTGTATGCGGTGCATGTGTGTATGAAAACATGATAAGTTTCATTTCATTTCATTTATTTGCACACCGCCAAAAAACTGGTTGAATAAAATAATGAAGTTGATAAGTGATGTTTGTATTGGATGTGCATTGTGCAACTGATAGAAATTATATTGTTTTGTTCCATTTTTTATATTCCAATGTTTTTTATTCACAATTATTCGTAGTGTATTTGCGAGTTGACAGGTTTTTCATCAGAAATTAAGCATGATACGCAGTGATACGTATTTACGCTTGGCAGAACCACACCCAAGCATCAGCATTTTACATCAATTAAGCACATAGGAATATTTTTATTGAACATATGACTTGTAGCTCAGATTGCCTGTAGCACATTCCGAGAATGTATTATGAGTCTGCACAGGTGTGAATTCGCGAATGAAACAATCGTAACGTATTAGATCCGTAGTATTTTTTTCGTAAGAAATTGGCAAATTAAATATGTGTTCTACCATACCATACCAAATAATAAACTTTCGTTTCTGCGCAAAAGATTTTCCTACTCTTTGTCCGTGTGTTTTGATGCAAAAAAAAACTAATTTCGCTTTCGATCACTATTGATTACATCGCTACATCTTTTGATTCGTCTCGTTATAAAAATTCAAACGAATGGCTGTTGTTGGTCTGAAGTTTTAGCTGGTTGCGGCGTGCAAAAATAATGCGTGACGTGTGTATAATGAGGAGCATCAAAGGAACGCTCGAGAAAAATGTGGAAAAAATAAATGTTCAGGCATTGGAACGCACTTGCACGCATGAAGTCCCTCACCATATATTGTATTAAAAATATGTTTAATCGCATATCAGAAAATATGTACATTTTTGCCATACGGAAATGGAAAGCACTTGACGTTGACGATAGCATGTATGATATGCGATTTTAGCATGCAAAGACGTGCGCTCAACAAAATCAACTTAATATGCCAACCTCGCAATATGTAAATAAATTCGAAAATCAACTTTAAACACCGAAATGTGAAAGCAATCAAATCATTTTCCAATGTTCTTCACATTACTAGAGGTTAGGGGTGCAAAAAGTGTGCGTGCATTCATTTTATGCGTATGAGATGGGATCCATTTTATATATTTTTTTTCATCTTGTTCCATTTTGCCTTCCTCCGGATCGTTAGATTTGGGGCTTATGTTTTATGTGCTGTTCTCTTTGGCCATCGTTCAGACAACTTCGGCTTGAATTGCGTGAAAAATCAAGCGCCGTTTTTTTTGCTATACTTCAATTAAAGCGAATGAGCTTTTTTCCCATAAGATTATGGGAAACGGGACTACAGAGAAATTAATGGGAGAACAAAAAGGCAAACCGTCGATATTTATTGCCTAATATTCTTCGAAGCAAAAGTAATGTGAAATGGAATGAGAAAGAGCACCTTTAATTTTTGAACACTTTTTGCACGGTTTGGCCTCTCGGGCAACATTTTTCGTGAATATATAGTAGCTATCCCTTTGCTTGATCTTCTAATCATTAAGTTAACATTATCGAACCGATTTCTACCCGAACCCTGGTTGATTGATCAGCTTCATCAGCAACGTCGTTTTTTTCCTACACCCACTCTCATCCCCACACAATTTAACCAGAAGGAACATTGGCCTCTTGCATCAGTGTTACTTCGCTTGGCATTCACTTTCCGTTTTCGTTTTACCTTCATTACCGCATTTTCACGTATAACATTTTCATTCTGACGCGAATTTGCGCGTGTGTGGGGCCGCTGTGTGCCAGAAATATTTGTACGTGTACTTACATGAATTTGATTATTTGCAGCATATTTTTCCTGTTACTGTAAGTACTGTGTGTTTTTATGGTGCTAGTGTCGCTGCTACCACCACTAGTACTATAGATACTAGCTCGTTTTTTCTTTAACGTTCAGTTCAGCAGTCTTTCTTTAACTTAAATACGTGCTTTTCGTCGTTTGGTTACTGCTCTCTATTCACAATCACAGATTTATTCATGTAAATTTTTTGATATTATTTTTAGCACTACATGAATTGTAGAGCTACTAATCTGGTTTTTTTCCTTATACTTTTTTGAGCCATGAACAGAATCAGAAAGACTTTCGATTTTATTGCTCATATTATTTATTAAATTGAAACCAAAGGCAGTATGTATCTTTCCAGAAAGAAATTAAACCAAGATCTTGTAATTATCATTATTGAGATAACTGAGAAAATCTTTTTTCTGTACCTACTTTGTTGCAAATATATATCCTTCGTACTATGCTTTTGAACCATAATGTTATTATCTTTTAATGATATATTAATGCAAAGTTACTTCGATGAAATACATTTCATGTAGTGCGCAAAAAAGTAGTTTTTTGTGAAACAACAAAATAGAACAAGTAACTAAAATCTCCACTAACTAAAATCTTCGCTCCACTCTTGCACTTCGCGTTCTTGTTTTCTGCTGTACTTGGTCATCATCCCAGCACTGTTCCGAACGTGTGTGTCTTTTATAAAGGAGCCATCTTCCTACTCAAATCAATTTTCACTTTCATTTTGCATAAAAACTGCTGATTTAATGCGTTGTGCGCTTTTCTCTTCATTTCGTTTTTGTTAATACTATTTACGTGTGTTTTTCTCAAGTAATTGTATAACTTGCTTGTTTAGGATCTTTTGGTTTTCCTGCGACAGTTTCACTTATATAATCCACAGATATGTGAATTACGGAACTAAATTATTTTCAACAAAATGTAAATAATTCTACTGCATTTTATATAACCTACAGTCTATCAATGTGTATTTTATGTTACATATTACATGCGATGATACTCGAATCTGATATATCAAAATGTAAAAACCACTTTTTTCCCTTATTTCCGTGAAGACAAGCTATAGCACATTTCTCTGTCATTTCCAATAAATACCGTTTTTTTTTTATTCAATTGCAAATTACAGGAGCAGCAGTGTTAAACAAATTCTTTTGGCACTAATGCGAAGAAATAATGTAATTTAACGTGCAGGTTTTTCGATAACATTCATATTCGATGCATATTAAATGCTCAATACTCATTTTGGGTGCTGTGATTAATATTCAACATTGTGCAAAAAAATATCTATTCGTGAGACGTAAAAGAATGTATGTTTTTTTCTCGATTTATATTTTTGAAAAGGAAAGTATGTTTTCTGTTGATTCTATCTGCGTTAAAAGAAAGTATGTTGGCTAGCCTCCGTGGTTTTTCACAGTTTATGCGGAACTGATGAACGATAACAAAATTGTGCCTTCGGCAAAGTTGTAGTACTTGTAGTACTACTCTATAATATTGCTGAAGACAGTTCTCTCTTATCTCTCATCATTTGCGCGCAAATCGCGCACATAAAAAAGCAAATTTTTTATAGCACTCTTTTTTCTTATCATTTCTTGCGCTTTTCGCGGAACTGATAAGAGATATCTGTCTTCAGCAATGTTATAGAAGACTACTATCGAGTACTACAACTTTGCTGAAGACACCAAATTTTTATCACATATCAGTTCCGCAGAAACTGTACAAAACCGCAACGACCCGCCAAAAACGAACATACATCCTTCTAACCATCATTATTAGTTGAAATGAAACATACTTCTCTTCATTGCTACGAAATTGGACAAACTTGCGTTCTTTTACGTCTCAGTAATAGATATACTCTCTGTGTGACTCATATATGGTTTCATGTATGTTTTCACTTGACTGATTGTTCATTTTTATCTGAGTTTCAATGTTTTGGATGTTCGATTCCAATTTGAAGCTATTTGAAAGTGTAGCACCCGAAATCGAACTAGGCACAAAACTCATTCATTTTTCCGTTGCATGGGAAGGAAACAAAAGTTATCGCAGTCCATTTTTGCCTAAGAAAAATGGGACATTTCGTAATTATCGAGAAGTATAGTAGTAGTATTCGGAAAGCCTAAGTTTGTTGCATGCGTGTGTGTACATTTGTAGCGTATTCTCGTTTCCAAATATCGATCATCCACTTCGTTACGTTCATTCATTCAATCCGAGCAATGAACAGCAATCGAATTTCGAGCACTGTACATCAATTCAAGCCATTTGAAAGAAAAACAAATAGAAAATTCTTTCGTTGAAATTCTCACATATACCCATTTTTCGTTGAATGCATGCTAAAACCCAAACATCGTGATTATTTAATTATTTTATTTTATATGCCTATGTGCATTAAGGCGATGATTTTTTGTGTCTGCCTTGATATCACGGATTTTATTTCATTTGTGCTACTTTTTGAATTGAACATTAAGGCAACGATCTACGGGTTTGATTGAGAAGTGCATTTTCTTCTCGACTTATATTGAAATAACTGAATTATTGCTAGATTTGCAGACCTTATCATACTAGTTGCTATTGAGTAATGTGGGGCGAATCGGCCTTTTCTCGAAAACGGCAATATCGTAAACCAAATAAAAAGTAAAGTGTATTCAATTCTTGTTTATTTATTAAACTTGAAGTATATTCTTTATTATTAATAGCATATTTAAAACATTAATCAAATTTTAGAATGTTTTTCGGACCTTTTTCAGTGAGATATCATAAACCATCCAAATTGTAACAATTGAACAAATAGACTAATTTTCTGCAAAACTTTGAAGGGTAACTGTTGTTTTTTATATCATATTTGAGAAGATCACGAAAAAAACTTCCGATATGAATATATGACTTATTTGTATTTTTTCAGAAAAGTGGTTTATTTTAAGACTATGTTACAATTTGGATGGTTTATGATACATATACAAAAAGTTTTAGTGTCATTTTGAAGAGCAATTAATTCCCGATATTTGGATATATAATTCGATATTTTTTATTCGAGTACAGGCTCTGTACAGACACACACATGTTTTGCACTAGTGCTGAGTTAATTTTTTAAGTCAACAGAATCGTAGTTTTGACTATTCAAATTTTTTTTTTCTAAACAGCTAGGTCTATTTTGTAGCTGCGCTTTCAAATGGAACATGTTTTAGAATTTTTTAATATTTGTGGTTAAATTGGGCTTCAAACAGAAATAGTGACGGTGGGGCGAATCGCCGCACTTCTTTTCTGCGTTTTACCGCTAATTGGTCACTCAGGACTCGTATCTGTGAATGTGGCAATGTAGATGGATGCATCCGGTCAATCAAAAAATTCAGATCTCGAAAATATTATTTTTTGACGGAGTTATGTCCAAAACTGTGATGTGCTTATGGCGTCATCCGAGTCTGCGTTCGCATTTCTTGTGCACGTAATAACTCAAACAATTGAAAAGATAAATAAAATCCGAAAACGGCAGAAGTTTTGGCATGTTGAGGCAAAACCTCAGATTGATTTTGATTCCATTCAGATATTCTCATGTCGCACCATGAGCCTCAGACTGATGACCCTAAAAATGGTATTTTTGTTTGAACAAACCGATAATTGACTAATAAATAAACCACTCAGAACTGCTAATAACTCATATCTGTGAATGGAACAATGTAAACGGGCACTATTCCTATCGACAGAAAGTTTCAGATCTCGAAAATACCCAATTTTGACTGATATACGTTCAAAATTGTTAACATTTAATGGGTACGTTTTATCACTTTTAGGTACTAGTTTTCTTTTCTTTTCTGAGAGTCATGAAACGTTCAAATCAGTCAACCAATGGTTGAAATTGTTTATATTCGAATGTCTGAAGATAATTAACTCATAAAATGAACAATTTCTCAAAAATAAACTTATAAAACGCACTGAAAATACGGCTGCAGCGGTTCGCCCCACCATTTTCTGATGTCACAAAATTCAGGGTTCCGCGCCGAGGGCTATATCTGACCGCGCCGATAGTCATATCAAAAAATGTTCTTCTATAAAAGTTGGGTAAAAAGGCTAGCTTTAAAATGATACTAAACTTTACGGAAATAATTGCATTTTTTGGAGTTTTGCTGTTTGAAGCTCGATTCAGCCACGAAAATTTGAAATATTCAAAACAAATTCATATCCATAAGAAAGAGATGGTGATGAGCTACAAAATACATCGACCCGTTTTTAAAAAATATTAAATTTTAATGGTCAAAGCTGAAATTCTGTGAGCTCGAAAAATGAACTCAGTACTAGCACAAAACACATTTATGCCTGTAGCTTGTCTGTACTTGGCTGAGAAATGTTCGGTTGTGCAACCAAATATGCAGTTCTTTACGCTCTTTCAAATGACACTAGGCTTGTTCGTTTATGGCTTGCCTGTGTCGAGAAAAGGCCGATGGAGCGAATAGCCCCACCTTCTTCTACACTTGTTCATTTTGATGAGCAAAATGTGCTATCATTTCATTATGTATTTAATCTTTTGTGCAACCTAATGAGAAGTGATTTTTTTTTCTTCACTTCAGTTCGATTCATTAAGCACAGGATTTATGCAAACCGGATGTGGTGGTTTTGGTTTAAAATATCAAAAGCCTCTAATCGAAAAAACTAAAAAACTCTACATAATGATGGAAGCATTTCAAAATGCGTCTAGAATAAATATTGAATCGAATAGTTCGCAGAGAAAAAAAAATGCCCATCAATAAATAATAAATTGTCTTATACATTCTATCTCAATATCTCCTTTTCATGATTTTCTGATTTCATTGAAAAGATTTTAAGCGGAAAACTGTGGCTACAACAAGCACATCGCCTCGTCAAATATTCGAACAAAATTCAAAGAAAACCAGTGGGCATTGGAGCTGAACTGTGCACATTGCCATTCAGATCAAGTTGAAGAGCTTTTATGCGAGTGCAAATGAGTTTAAAATAAATTCGGCACTGAGCGGTGAATATTTCAACATAGGTACAAATCGAAGCGATGGATTTTACATTTGATCACTGAGCAATGCTAAATTAGAAAACTTATCTCTGTACAAATGTTATGATTTGCAGCTGATTCTGATACTAATCGACAACTCAGCAGCCACATTCCACTGTTTTGATTAATATCGATTCGACTGTATTTGTTCATATATTTCTTAAAAACCAATAAGATAGGCAGGCAGTCACTCGATTCGCCCTTTTGAGTTCATCTTTTACTAGCTAAATTTCGTGGTTTTTGAACATGTTTGAAATGGTTTATTTAAATCAAAATCAGTGTCAATGGAAGAGTGTAGAGCTGTAGAATATGATATGGTAAATTTATATTGTATACAATACCTACTTGCGGCTACAAATAATTTGAAACGATTCAAAATTCTAGACAAAACCATAAAATAACTTTGCGTTTAAAATTATGATTTAACAATTTGTTTTCAAAATTCATCAATTAACAATGATTTCATCACGACAGTAGACTTCATTAAACCCTTATAAGATATTTGCTTTTCGTGTGATATAGGACATTTATTTATTCAGTTTGAGGTAGTTTGATTTTAAGTCAACGTCTGTCGAAATATACTATGGTGTGCTTGAAAAAAATGTAAGATTGAATTAGTTGAAATTCGTTTTCTGAATATTTAGCTACAAACTGAAACCGTAACTTTTAGAGAACTTTCTAGGTGAATATGTTTCACAATTCATCATTAATAATGCATACGAACTTTCAACTAATGAAAGCTGCTTCGTTGCATATGCAAGTTTGTGTATATAAGTGTCATGGCAAGAAATACTACTATTTTCCAAATTGACAACAGTTTACAATCACTATTCGAACTTCTAATTATCCAAATGTATTGCGTTTAACATTTGAATGAAAATCAGTTTATCCTGTTTGTCTGTTGTATTTATCAGTTGTATGCAAACTGTATGACACCATAATTTTGCCACATTTTACTCAATATCGCATGCCTCAAATGCAAATAATGATTTTTTTTGTATTTGCTTTAGTTTTAAATTGTGAAAATATCAATATTACAATGGTTTGTTGTCTGAGTCATTAAGATAAAGTATAATAACCACAAGGTAAAAAATATAATAATAATGATATGTTTAGTGAACTGTCGCTTTTTGACTACAATATACCGATACATCAGAATTGCTGGTAAAATATATTCACCATATCAAACACTCGTTCTAGATGATCTCCCCTTTTATGTGAATTGGCAATGCTAAGAATATTATGGAGTGCTAATTCTCCACAGTCTTATTTTTCAATTAATATTTTGTTAACGATATTTAATGGATAATTGAAAGGAATTGCAGCAGAAAGGCATATTTCATCATAGTTAGCCATATTCAATGGTAGAAAATTGATGAATTCAACATCTGGCCTAGATTTAGCCCAATGAATGAATGAATTAATCGAATGTTATTGGAAACATTCAATATGTCCAAGAATGGCAATATTCACTTCAAAGTAATTTATTGAAATGCATTCAATAATTCAAATTGAGAGGACCGATTTCATTTTTTTCACGGCCACTCCAATTAAATTATATTTAAATATAATCAAAGAGGATGATACAATTGAATAATTGGAAATCAATCCTGTTTTCAACACCATTACAAATCATGAATCACCAACCATTACAAATCAATGAAAATGAAATAAAAAATGATTTTGGTTACCTATCGGTATACTATATTATTCCATATAGAATGGTGGAAGAGCACTACTAAAGCAACATTCAGCCAAATGTATTTATTGGTAAATTGGAAGTTATTGTTGGATTGTATCATTATATTACGCATCATTAAATTTCCCTATTCACGAAAATCTGTTCGTTGGTCTTTTTGAAAATTATCATTTCATTGTAATATTCGAAATTAAATGAACAACATGCATGTTGTTCATTGAACAAGTTTTGCACAGACAAACAAACATTCAATTTGATGGCATTGGCACTAAATTTTCGTCCTCAATAAATCGAGTTGGCTAGTATATTGAAATTTCAATATTTCAAGAAAAATCCAAAGGTAGAAAATTTTCAAAACGTATACGTATAGTTTGGTGGAAAATTCATTTAAAGAGTTGTATACTATTTTTTCGGTAAGACTGCCGAACAAGGGGTAATGCGAAATTTACCCTTAGAGGTAGAGTTTACGCCATTGAACGTTACGTGAACCGTTATGTCGTTCTTTTCTCAACAAAATTACGGGAAAAATTGTTGATTGCACTATCCACGTTCTATCGAGATAGCACCAATAAAATTGCAGAGTATTGCTTTCAAAGGCACTTACCGTTATTTGAGAGAGCAGCTTTTGCATTTGCTAAAAGTTTGATTGGATATATCAGTTCAGTAGCTGAAAGTGTGCACGTATTCTGCGTGTGACACTTTGCGTTGATGGATATAAAGTATTTTCAATTTTTTTTAATCTGTTCAATTCTTTGCGTTTCAAAGTATACTTTAAATTGACTTTATGAACAAGTATAAAGATAAATTATTGATAGCAAAATGGAATAAAACAAGTGTGCTAGCGTTACTTTGATATCGACTTATTTATTAGTTCTATAGCATGAAAAGTGTAAATATGTTGAAAGTGGAAGAATTGCAATAAATAATAATCGACACATTTCGTTGGCTGGATGAATAGCATAGTTTGCTAGCAATAATGTGGAAGAATATCATATGCAGTGCATCAACAACAACAACAGCAGCAGAAAATGTGTTCAAAGCAAATGTCTATTTTCAATTCACTTTGTATGCGGGCAAATGTATATTGTATCAATAACATAGCAACAGAAAGTCCAGACATTTTCACTTCACCAACTCCGCACTGTTCGTAAGCTAATGTGGTAAAATTGGAAAAGTTCGACTACGATGAAATGGAAGCCACATCCGCTATTACCACGTAGCGCGAACTTACTCTACTGTTACTCAAATCGTAACAGCCAGTTAATGGCCAACGAAAAGGTGAGACGAGAAAGCTAATAAGTAATTCAGGAAATAAAACTGGAGATCAAACGATGATGGGAAATGACGGAGATGAAAGAATTCTAGGAAATTGCTACAGTGCACGGAAATGCTTTTGTTGGAGCTACTGCTACACGACACAGACACCAGTAGTCACAAAAATTTGATTAAATGTTGAATAAAATTCTAGACATTTCTGCTTTCAAAGACTCGATTTCATTTACTCTTTCAGTATTTCTTCTTATATCAATGAATTAAGCCGCGACACAAGAAAAAACCACAAAAGTCAGAGTTTTTTAAATGCTCATCAAGGGTAATTTTTCTGTTGACCAAAATAAATCTAACATATTGCCAAAAGTTTTCCTCAAGTCATCGCGGTTTTTTTCCTATATTTTCATCGCCGTTTCTCTTTTCGGTGAAAAAATGCTTTTTTAATTATTTCAGCATTTTCCTTCAGACATTGAATAAACCGACTTCATTTATAAATAAGAAAAAATTGACGCGAAGCAAAGATGAAAAGGAACGCAAATATTAGAAAATGGATGGAAATAAGAATGAGAGAAGCTTTTCCAATTTTATGCGTTTAAGTACTGCCATTGTATCATATGAGGCTGTGAGAATGAAAATGGCAATACAGGATTGAACATTCTGAAACGCATCAAGAAAAAAAAATTCGCAAAAGTGAATCGTGAGTTTTGAATAAGCAAAAGTGAGCCATGAACCTCCAATGCTGCCCATGTAAATTCATGTTTCACTTTTGCATAATCAGAACTCATGATTCATTTTTGCGAATTTTTTTTCTTGATGCGTTTCAGAATGTTCATTTCTGTATTGCCATTTTCATTCTCACAGCCTCATATTTAAAGACGGCGAAGAAAATGCTTTGCTTGTTGGAGTGGTTTTGCTTTCTTTTTATAATATGAAAACAATACGGCAGATTCGATACTCGAACCACTTTATTAATATAAAGTTTGCTTTTGGGAATCCGCTTCTCGAATTTTTTTTTGCCTCCGTGTTCTTCGTGCTTCTGGCCAATTTTGTTCGGGTTTTTATTTCCATTGGAGGGTCGTTGCTGTACAAGTACACACTAATATTCAATTATTTGACAAACAACAAATTCATGAAATTGATTGAAATCACTGGGATGGATGCACATTAAGCAATATTGCTATAATGCTGTATTTGTATCGCATTGCATTCGCTTTTTTGTACACATCGTACGTAGTAGATATTATGTGTTTATGGCCAACAGCAAGTGACTGCTGCTTCGCACACATTACCAAACTATTCTGTTGAATACTTGTTATTTTGATGTATTGGCCAGATCTTGACTACGAGTCCGCTTCCTTTTTTTTCTCGTATTGTAGAATTATGAAAAACTTCGCATTTTGCTAGCTCTTGTGTACTCATCGATTCTCTTAATTGTATATGCTTGTAAGTCTCATTTTGAATGCTTCCGTTCTTGTCTGGAGATCGATAACAAGGAAAATAAACGAGAAAAGAGTGGCGAAGGGTCGGTCAACATTTTTATTTCATCGAAAGCTTCAAAGAGGAAATCATTTTTATTTGGCGGTACCCGCCATTCAATTCACATTCTACTAGATTTTCAAGATTTTCCAAGATTTTCTCGACAATGGCAGTGTTTCCATTGGATTCAAATCTTTTAATTAAAAGACTGCTGAGTGCGGTGATTTTAAGCTATTCGTCTATTGGAAAAGTAATTAATTAAATTCAAAGGTTATTATTAGCGTATGATAAGCGTATACGAGCAGCGTACGTATATACGTCACTTGGAATCTTTGAGGCAAAAAAGTTACCATCAATTGTCACTATGTCGATTAGAAGCCGTTGAAATGCGGACGTATTACTTGAAACGGATGAAATGAATCTCACGATGAACAGAAGAAAAAAGAAACAGTTGAACAAAGGACAGAGTGAACGAGAGGGGGGGAAGTCGTATGTGATATGAATGAATTGCTTGATTTTGATTTTATCAACAGCACAGACAGAGCGATAAAGTTGGAAATGCTAAGTTAGCTGTTATCAACGGATAAAACGAACCCGTGTGGAAAGACTCTGATGAGCTTGAGTTGGAGCTTGAATTCACTGCTCCGTAGACTAATTTGAAGAAAATGTGAAACGAAAGGCAAGGGAGAAAAACTGAGCCAATAAGAGGAAAATGTGTACAGTTGAATGAGCAACATCAAGGAGACCCCACACATTGAAAGTGATGAAACTGTATAATTGGATTTGTATTTTGCTCCTTCTAATGGAAAATCTACCGTTTTTGTTTTCACTAATTTCATTCGGCTGACATTGCTGTTGCGATTAACATCGTGCAAACATACACACATACACACGCACATGGGAATTTTTGCTAACTCTAATTTGCTTAGCATATCAAAGTCGAATGTGTTTCACAATGTTTGAGATTGTGGTTTGAATGACACACTATCAACATTTACCTCCTCTTTATCGTCGCCCTATCAGTTTTCCATTTTTCACTATGCAAATTCAAATGTAAGCAAATAATTTTGTGTGCAAAATAAATCATTTACCGATGAAAATTCTTTCTGTGACCATTTGCACAACGGAATTTAAATGAGAATTAGCTCATGATAAAAAGCGTTGAAAACATTTTTTTCATGTCACTTTTAAATTCCGAATTTTCAAAGAGAAATTAAGAAAATGTGTTCTATTGAAATAAAATCGGTCGCCCATGACGTACGCATTTTCTTATTAGAGCAGATTCCATGTCGTTGAATGAAAGAAGAAAACACAAATTGCACGTTCTCTTATTCACTGAATGTTCCGTATTAGTACTGAACATTGAACAATCACTAACATACTATGGAAGGTTCAATGTTCCGTGCACGTGCATCATTCGCAAGCTGACTATAAATGAGAAAATATTCGGTAAGACGCCACAAAATATAATTAAAATGTGGCTTTGAATCAGCTTTTGGTAGTGACGTACCATGCCAAAGAACCATTAATTTCTAAGGCGCCTTATGCGAGCATTGTTTTTTTATCATTGATTCGATATTCAGCACATACATGTCTCATATAAATTATAATAACTTGCGAGGCTGTGAACTCACTCACTTTAGTGGATGATTGTAATGAAAAACTGAGTGAGAATCAGAAAAAAAAAATCAAGACAAACTTTATTCATCATATGCTTAACTGCTTAGTCTTCAATAAATACCTCCTCGCTCCTACAACTTTAACTACAAAAAGCGAATTCAAAAGGAAATGTGATGAGCTTGCTTCAGCTTTTTTAGTGTCCTAAACCCATAAATATATTTCAATCGCCATACAATTCATTATTTCCTCATTAAAAGTGTGAAATGCGATTGAATTGCCTGTTGTACACTACACTGCATAAGTTATAAAATGGTTACTAAACAAATCACAAAAATTGCACTTAGATTTGTGTACAAAAATGTTCCAGCTCCTTGTTAATTTTCAATTCTATTGGGAGTGTGAATTAATTCGTGCCGTTTCACGAAAGATGGCGTAACTAGATTATTATTCCATTATTCCATTTTTCAAAATATTCATTGGAAAGCTACTGTCATTACGCGTCTTTTTCAGTCTGTGTCATTTGATTGAAGCGTAGACAATAACATTTTTTATTCAATTGGAAATGTCGAATTTCGTGCCAGATAAAGTGTTTTTACGGGGCGTTCTTCTTCATTGTTTTATGATGAAGAAAAGTGCAGCCGAAAGTCATCGAATTTTAGTGGAATACGCCCAGACCTTGCTCCTTCCGACTACCACTTGTTTCGATCCATGCAGAATGCCCTCACCGCAACACGCTTCACTTCAGTTCAAGGAATCAAAAATTGGCTTGACACGTTTTTGGCCGCCAAGCCAGCACAGTTTTTCCGGGATGGAATCCATAAGTTGCCAGCAAGATGGCAGAATGTAGTGTCTAGCGATGGACAATACTTTGAACATTGAATGTATTAACATTTTTTCGAAATAGAGCTTCAATTTTTCAAAAAAAAACGGCACGAATTAATTCACACTCCCAATAGTTATGACTTCTGTGCTTGGTGTTTGCGGTTTCCAATAAATGGAATAGCTTTTATAGACTCACTCTTAATTCGAACTATATTGAGATGAGATTTGGAGCTGATATACTTTCAAATACAATTCAAACTTGAAAAAAATCAAAAGGATTATATCATCTGCTTTAGTATTTCTAAAGTATTTTCAGTTTCAATGGTAAAAATATAATTTGAAATATATTTGTGTTGGTGAGATTAAAAATGGGAATACAGAAGTGTCTGAGCTGAAAATTGCGCAACGTGAAATTTGTTTTTGAAAAACTTTCTTGAATCGTCGCATCAATAGAAACGCACCATGAAAAATGTGAATTTTGAATGTGGTTTTTCTGGAAATGATAAAAGATAATGATTTAGTGTGTGCTTTTATTGAAGCGACGATTCATGTGACGTTATTAAGAAACCAATTTTATGTTACGCTTAAATTCGAAAATGAAATTCCAAAAAATGTATCAAAAAATTGGATTGTGTGCGCTTTTCCAAGTGTTTCCAAACTTATGGAGATTAGTGTAGCGCACTCCTAAATCTTATCAACAATTGTGTGCGTATGTGTGATAGCATTTAAAACACATGCTAATTTCTATCAAGTAATTTTCGTGAGATTTGTCGCAGCGTGAACCGTGCATTCGCGTATTCTTTTATCGGGATTTGATTGTTACATTGCGAGTTTTGTTGGGTACTCTGCATCCATATTGATCATGGCGTTGTCACACTTGTTTCGTTGAAAGTGTGTGCTGTGGTGCTTGCCTTTTTTCATTATTCCCATTTCATTCCCCTATTCTCCCATTCTTTGCACACCCACTCAGCCTTTCGTGAATTAATAACAATTAAAGCTGATGTATGTACGTACACAATTGGATTTTCATTTGAGGTAAATCGGAATTTGTCGTTCGGCTGGTGTACTGTACACACTATGTCATACGAAAAATCTCTTTTTGTGCGTATTCAAACGGGGAAAATTTCAATCCATTAAGTAACACCAGGTATGGTGACAGTTTCGTTTAGACACCGATTTTACCGTATAATGTGACTGCACACATAAATGACGGCAATCATAGGTACAGCAGTCAGCTAGTGCGCGTAGAACAATGAACAATTGCGAAATCAAAATTAATAGAAAATAATTACATGTTGGCATGCGAGCGAACGGATGGCGTTTAATCCACTTACAAATTCACTCAAAACCGCATTACGAAACTAGAGGCAAATGGGCTATGTTTTCAAATTGAGTAGCTACTGTATGGCTGGAAAAAGTATCAGACTGCCAAAATATCCTATTGTACTTGAAATAAAAGGCAATTGAGACTTTCACGAATAATAAATCCATGGGATGTATTTTACATGCGGAATCGCTATTTCCCGGACTATTTGATTTACGGTTAGCTGTAACAAAATAGCACTTATGTTTCAATCAGCCGTCGTCCGGTGCACCTATCAAAATATACATTTCGTATGTATTTTTAAATGTTATGCGGCACTTACAGTGCGGAGAAGAATAAATGGGAATAGAGTTCATTTAGAAACATTGCTCGATATAGTTCCATCGTTATGAGTGATTAAAATCGCTTACAATTCACGCGAATCCAATATCGCAAAAATGGGGGCTCGTTGTTTGAACTATAGCGGATTTTCGATTTTCTTTTTATGAACACGTTCGACAGATAATCGATGAGCACGGCCAACCAAACAATTTGATTGCTTTCGTCATCATCGTTAAAGTATTCGAAGGTATATCTGTGTGTGTACTTTGTTTTTATGACGCTTGCCAAGGTAAACTTAGAAATTCGGAGCAATAATATTGAATGGTACTTATGCGATGAGCGACAACAAATATCACGCACACTACAATGCTTCCTAGAGCAAACAAAATAAAAAACGGATACAAAATAAAGCAACGGAGGGTGCGGTGAGAACGAGCAGTAGCTGGGAGAATGTGGTGGACAGATGAAAACAAATAAAGCGTGCGTCCATCAAACCGATATTCATCGTCTTTCGAGTGGAAAAGGACATTCAGCAAAATTCACAACATAAGCTTAGCGACAGTCAACCGTACTCGAATACAGCTTTTATAAAAAAAGGAACCTTACACATAATAACCGACAGAACAACATACGAACCAATCGTAAAGCTACGTAGATAAACATTAACATTAATTTATGATAATTTGAGATTATTTGCAAATAATACGACAAAAATCTCTTTTTCGCTATTTACTTGTTTGTATTGTGAATTTCCGCAATGAAAGATTGTGGTTACGTGCTAAAATCAACCGTGTACCACTTTCAGTCAAGGTAGCTCTAGTCCAACAGGAAATGGATGATGTCTCTCCCTAGGGGGTGGACACACAAGAACCTGAAGCGTCGGATTGGTCGGATTAGTCAGATTGGTGAGATTCTTCAGATTGGTGAGATTCTTCAGATTGGTGAGATTCTTCAGATTGGTAGGATCATGAAAGTTTTCACTTTTTGCTGGCTTTTTAATCAAGTGTCTAATATGAAATAATACCTAGAATAATACTTGCAGACTTGAACATATTTTATTTTACATAATTACGAAAGTCTCCTCTTCATTTTATTTCCAGAAAAAAAATTAACTCTGTTTTTCTTTCATATACCAATCAAATCATACTTTTACAGACTTTTGAGATTCTTGGGATTCTTGGGATTCTTGGGATTCGTAAGATTGGTTCGGAATCGGTTTGACTAGAGGTTTGATTTGTATGATTTGTGAGATTCACGAGATTCACGGGATTCACGGGATTTGTGAGATTCGCGAGATTTCTCATTTTTAACGTGTGTCTACCCCCTAGGTCTCTCCATAAATATGTTTGTGTTTTGATATTGAGTATCTTACAACGATATGCATTGAAGAAAATGTGTCGAACGTAATATTTTGGTGATTTAAAGATTATCACAAATCAAACACGCGTTTTTAGTACGACACATCAAAATCATTTTTCTAATTTCTCTCTTGTCAAATTTGTTGAAAACGACACACTTATTAGATAATGTAGTAGAACTCAATATCTCGAAGTGTTCGAAATCATGAACCTTTGTCCAGAAATGCGATCGAATTGAGGATTAGTGTGAAATCTGAATACTAAGTATATGAATGGTCTGGAGCGAAAATGTAATACAGAAAAGTTGAGCGGAAGAATGTCGATGATGAATGAGCGGAAAAGGGATAACTATATAGTAAGCTATATAGTAAACTATATAGCTATCTCTTTTCATTTGACATTTTTCCGCTCAACTTTTCTGTATTACATTTTCGCTCTAAACCATTCAAATATTCTTGTGGATCAAATCCTATATGAAAGTGGAAGACAGTTTGACAAATAGATATATAGGGGAAAGGGGGACAATTCGAATCAGCAGATATATATAAATATATATCGAGAATCGCTATTATTGTGTCAATGGGCACAGTTACGCCAGATACCATAGTGCTGAACGTATCCATTCCCATTAAGACTTAATGTAATTTTTTCCCTGCGAAATTTGAAAACAATGCCAAATGAATGTGTACGTTTAGTTTTATACCCAATACTAGCGATGGTTGATATATATATATATATATATATATTAGGGCGGGTCGATTTGTAGGGAGTGAAAAAAATCGACCAAATACCTATGATTTCCGTGTTCTATGGGTCATTCCAAGAA
>NW_022601407.1:495872-541950 GCF_009176505.1 Sitodiplosis mosellana
TTCTTGGAATGACCCATAGAACACGGAAATCATAGGTATTTGGTCGAAAAAAAATCGACCCGCCCTAATATATATATATATATAATATCACCAAACTTCATAGCATTTTTTGTATGGAAAATTGTGGAAAAAACAGACATTCCGTTTGGCTGCATATTGAGCTGAGCTATTTTCAAATAGCTGGCTGTTTGATACATTTAGATTTTGTGACTATCTAGCCATGCAAATTCATGTGAGATGATGAATTTGTGACACCTTTTCCAATCCCTGCCACGAATTTTTTTGTCATTTGAAAATAGCTCAGCTCAATATGCAGCCAAACGGAATGTCTGGGAAAAGACATAGTTTGGTCTGTAACTTATCGAATTTGTTGTGAAATTGAAATCTGTTAAATAATAATGTGGAAAAATAATCATTTGTGCGCTTACAGTATAAACTATTGATGTTTTAGAAGTTAAAAACACCAATCAGTACTGTCATATTGTATCCTAGCTGGCGACGAAAAATTAATATTCGGCGGCGCCATGATTTCAAGAATTTTCCGAGAAAATCGACTGAAACCACAATATTCATAGGAAATACAATGCAAAAACATATTTAATTAGTCGAAAAGATGTGAACAAAATAATTCAATAGCATTTAAATTTGATCAGATGTTTATTTTTCAAGTAAATACTAAAAAATGTTAAGTTCTGATGGTTTGGTCCAAGGTACATATCTCAAATTGCCTCCAGACCGTTATGTAATGAATAATTTCGTGTTAAGCTGCATTGTGTCGAAGCACGAAGTTCCATAGATTACGAAGATTTTCGTGAATCCAATAAGTGGGTGGTAAAATTTTGGGTAGACATTTCTCAAAAACGGTGCGTGCCACGCGTGGTTTTTTTCGGCACATCTATAGCTGTATTTTGGCCATAATTTCAGGTAAACCAAATCTGGTGACTGAAATAAAAATAAGTACTCAATTATCTGGAAAAATGTGCGAACTATGCCTAAAAAATGAAAGTGACAGTTATTCTGGCCCCACCTGTAAAAAGTACATTGTTAGTACACAACACAACACAACTGAAATGGATACAAAAATCCAGTGTTCCGTTACGGAACTTCCGTATTCATTTGGATGTATCCATTTATACATATATGAACAAATTTGGTTTAAATATTTCACGATTCTGCGGTAGAAATTATTCCATTGATCGTATGAATCTTTGAATAAGTTGAAGATAAAATTTGTAATTTCTACGTGCATTCAACTTTTGGAATGCAATCAATGCTACAAATGGCCTCAACTGGATACATAAGATCTTAAGTACATTTCTGCTGCTCAAACTGTAAGTCATCAAGATGTTTATGTTGTTCGCTCATTGTATAGAATGAGAAAATTAAATCTCTCAGTGAGGAACGTACACAATGAAAGTGAATGAGATCGCGACTTAACCCTTTATGTCGACATGTTCTGTTATTTCGGTAAGTATTTTGTATGAATGCTCGATTTAAACGACGGTATTGAATTAAAAGGATTAAAAATAAATCCATTAATAGGTTTGAGAAGCGTATTTTTTTGGTGCTGTATCATTCAGACGATTCTTTTTCGTTTTCTTTTTCTATTCATTTGTATTACTGCGTTTCTCATGAGGTTTACAAAATTGTCGAATAGAATTTGAATGAGTCTCTGGTTCAATACAATCATCTGTTGAATCTAAATACAGTTGAATCAAAATGCTTAAATATTGTAGACAAAAAGAAACGTATATTTGAAAGAATGAGGCCTCCGGATGAAATGGGAGAATCCACACTGCAGGCAGTCAGTAAGACATTTATTTACCGGCGCACAGACGGTAACTGAAGAAATAACATCAATCGAATTGTTCCCGTGGAAAGAAGACGGAGTAACAATAAAAATTAATAAGCAGGATAATCTGTTAATAAATGATCATCAAAGAGCATCATCAACTTCAACTTCAGCGTCAAAAGCATTAGTGCTAACAATGCAGCAAGTGTGCGCCCGCTATTTCGCTTGGCCTGGCCCAGCCCAGTCCAGCTAACGCTATATTGCCGACAATTTGAGCCCGAGTAGCTTTAGCAATTATACTCAAATCGCTTCATATATTTCTGGTGCACAGCTCCCATTTTTCTTTTATCTTTTCAATGTTTTGCGTTATATGATTTTAGTAAAGGTTTTTTTTCATCTTCATCTCGCTATGTCTTCTTGCTTTCTTTTATGTCGTATTCTTTTCTCCTCGTTGCTTCCTTTATAAGGCAGCTGTCTACGCGTTCAGTTGTGTTTCTTCGATTCATCTCCCTAACAGTTTTCCTCTAGCCTTTGTTCATGTGCATATATTATATATGTCATATTTTTCCATTCTTTTTGGCTTCTTGTGTTTCTCGAGACGATCTACATGCCGTACGTCTCATACTTTGTGTGCTCTATGTCTGTTTCGCACATTCAGATATTTTGAATATTCTTCTTTTCAATAAGTAAAGTACATCACCCAACTACTTCCCTCTTGGTGTTTCATTCATTTCCTCAAGAAATATTTCTCGTTTTTTCTTTCCATTTATCATCATTATTTGCACCGATCTGAATTGAGTCGCTGAAAAACCCGTGCTACATGGGTTCATGATAATGCGAATTTTGGAAGCTGTATTCGCGCATAGATGATGGACTCAAAGGCCATAATCACTCTTATTGTGAACAATACAATACAGTCGGTTGGTGCTATCGACAAACAGCTCTGCATGCTTTTATACGTGCGGCCCACGATCACAACGTCATGTCGAGCCATATAGACAGCTGAATCGGCATAGAATGAGAAAATAATTCCAAAATATGTATTTAATTCATAATCAAAATAATAATAAAAGTATACAATTTTCAAGTTACGCATTACAAAACCTAGACTCTACGAAAGCAATAAGTTACTGTTCCGTATAAATTGTAATTTAAAAGCAAATGAAAGATAAGCATCAACACCATGAAAAAGAATATTGGAAAAAGAATGTACATCCGCGGCAAGTAATAGAAGCAGAGAGGGAGATTGAACGAAAAAGGCAATCCACCAAAAAGCGATAAAAATATGATCTGCAGTCTTCATACATTATTAATATAAATAATGGAAAAAGATTGGTAGAAAATTTCAGAGAATAGAAAGCAGACCGACTAAAAAAAGAGGAAATTCAATATGCGCACAACACAGTTTTCACGATGACGGAAACAAAAATCATTTATAAATTTAAATCTAATCGGAACAAAGTGGATTTGAAGCAATAAATACGATAATAATAAACGGAATGACATTGCGTGACCGGTTATCATAATATATACTATATTTTTTGCCAATGAACTCTCATTGTTTTATGCTGAAACCTAATTTTTATTCTCAACAATACACAATATTTCAACGCGAAACGTATACGTTATAGTATAACACACAAATTATCTTTTTACTTTTACAATCGTATTTTTTCGTTCATTCTATTGGTTATATTCACAATGTTTTCAAGTAATGTAGTGTTTTATTGCCTTCCTAAAACCAGGCCAAGTATGCATAATATTGGCTCACCCGAATTTTAACAAGAACGAACTTAGAATCCAGTGTAGAATGCAGAACAATATATACAGAAGACCAGCAATATATGTAAAAGAAAACGCAGAAAACCAAAAAAATAGGAAAATCGTTAAAATTAGTTCAAAGTGATATATACTATGTACTAGACTCAAGTTTGCTCCCGTTCCTTTAAGTTCTTTTTTATATGCAAAAAAAATCTCATTTCAAGTCATCCCACACTATTGACCATCGGAAAGTGATAAATGGCAAAACTCATACATGATTTTAAAAATGGATCTACCCTAGTCAACAAACGGTCAGGAGTTCCTCAGGACTCAACGAGTGCGCGAAAGTACCATTTTTAGAAGAAAAATTTCATCGATACTTAAGTACCAAGGGTAAACCCAGCTGTAGCGTATTAGTTAGCGTGCTAGCATTGCAAGTGTGGGGACATGGGTTCGAATTGCATAGTGGTCGAAAATCTTTTCTCTTCAAAATGTCATTGGTTTTATCAATGGGATTGTAAATTGAGAGAATGAGACCCATGTGGAGGCCTGTGGAGTGCTCCGGTAGGCACTTTAAGCCTGTACAGTAAATACAGAAGATGAGTACAGGTATTGCTCGTAAGATGGGGCGCCTATACGCTAGGTTGTTGTCTTCAATACTTAGTATCGGTTGCAATCGCCGCAAAAGGATGTTGCCTGATATTGATGAATACATCGGTATATCAGTACCAGAAGCATGTCCCCATCGAAAACTCAAGAGAAATTGGAAAAAAACGGAGCGTACCAAAAATGTTGAATGTGATGACGTGGCCTGCTAGTGATGCGGTGGAGCCCGAGCCGGACTATGCAGGTACAAGGCACATCACAATCAATGAGCCGTCCACAATCGACGAATGGTGTGAATCGGGCGCCTCGCAATAGACTGAATACAGCCTGAGCGACGAGTCTCTGACTCCCTGCACTTATCCAATAAGTACCAAGGGTCTTACAAGAATACATCACTATGGGTTACGGCTTTTGAGCGAAACCACATATTCCATGGTATAGGCCTACGATAGACTAGCTCCACACCACATTCCGTTTTTCCCCATGTGAGCAATTTTGTTTTTGCTACACCGCCTTGAAGTTCTCTATATTGCCACACACACACACAATAGTGAGGAGTTAAGTTTTATACCAAAGTGTCATAACCAATACATTCAAATATAGTTGGCATATTCGAATGGGATAAAGTTCATCGCAAAAGCATATTTCAGCACCAACAAATATACACAAATGAGATGACATTTATCCCATTTGAATATGTCAACTATATTTGAATGTATTGGTTATAAAACTTTAGTATAAAACTCGAGGGGCAAATCACTCTTAGGTATTACTTTTACATAAATGGTATTACTTGGTATTACTTTCCGTACAAATCAAAAGTAATACCAGGTGTATTACTTCTATTGATCAGTATTACTTGGTATTACTTGGATATTACTTTTTTTCGGTATTACTTTTTTCATAGAAATATCAAAAGTAATACCAGAGGTATTACTAGAAATAACTGAGGTATTACTTTTCTATTTGGTATTACTTTTGAGTGATTTCCCCCTTGATAAAACTTAACTCCTCACTATTGTGTGTGCATATATTCCGCATTTTGACAACTTAAATTTTGGTCCATAACTCGTCCAATATTGGTTATATCGTTTCGATATTTTCGGCAAAAATGTAGCTAAGAGTCCAATTGACAAAATTTATGAACATACTATACCTCAGAAATCGCATCTGATTAGACTTATAGGACAAAGTGTCGAAAAAAGACGGTTCTTTCCATTTTTCCGACCATAACTCGTAAAATATCCATTTTTACTGTTTTCTACCTTCGGTATTATTTTGGTCAGCGTCGAAATAAACCACTTTTCTGAACACATCGACCCAAAAAAATCACATCTAGCCTACTTTTTTGATTCAAAGTCCCCTGTCGCTACCAAACGATATCATCGAGCATTTTCGAAGTTCTATAACTCCTCGAATGCTTAAAATAAAGCAATAGTTTCTGAAACAACATTTTAGTAATTCTCAGGGGCTTTGCAGACCAAGTACTAAAAGTACTCAAGAGTACTAAAATGTACTAAATGGTTCTAGACAACTGTGGGTGATGTTGCACTACACTATATAGTACTAAATAGTACTAAAATTGACAGAATTGAACTGTTACAGACACTCATGAACGTTGCTTTCTGAAATATTTGGAAAAACTCTAAAAATATTATAGTCCAAACAGCTGACAAATCCATGAGATGTACGGGGCAAATATTGAACTAAATCCCGATATTTCAGTAAGTATCGTTCGTGAGTGTCTGTAACAGTTCAATTGACCATGGGCGCTCACGTACTGAGGAGCTGGCTCGTACGAAGCGCTCGTGGACATGCTTGCAAAGAATCCATCACAATATGTTGATATAAGTTTTCCAGACAATGTATTTGGCTAATGTCAGCTAGCTAACTGAAAACATTCTGGCTGGGTCAGCGGCAGAATTCTATGCGTTGCGTTTTTTCACCGCAATCTGTAGTATACAGACCATAAGAAATGTAAAATGTTCGCCATTTATTTTTACATTGCCAATACTTTAGTTATGGGGATTTTTGTTTTTTTTTGTTTGTAAACAAATCTGCCTATCTTTTTGCATTGCCTCTGCACATTTCCTATGGACATATACTATGCACAATGTACAGTCACAATGCAAAAAGATAGGCAGATTTGTTTACAAACAAAAAATAAACAAAACAAAAATCCCCATATATATGATTTCTATACTGCAGATGCGATGAAAAATCGTAACGCATAGAATTCAGCCGCTGAGCCAGCCAGAATGTTTTCAGTTAGCTAGCTGACATTAGCCAAATACATTGACTGAAGTTTTCGTTACCGCTTACCTTTTTTCGACGACATCAATACATCATTACCAACATTGAATAACAATCAATATTTGAGTTTTTAATCCAGTTTATCACTTACTCCAAGATTCAAGTAGAAATATCTATGATAGAAATCTTCGTTTCCCTATTTTTATGCCCTTTTTAAATCCCCTATGTCACGCTTCATCTTCAAATGTTTCAGGCAACAAAGATCAAGATGCATAAAAGAAAGGGAAATATGTTTAGATAGAATGATGGAAAAATCTATTGCACATACACGACTATTTTTCCTGAACGAATATTTAAAATAAAAATCGGGTTTCATTTCGTCATCTTTGAGCACAAAGCACTTTCACAAACACTGAATATTGTATTGTGCCAAACAAATAGTAAGAGTTTGTTTCAATAGGTATAACAGAACATTTGGAAATGGTTTGGACATTATGAGTATAGAAAACGCGAGGACAAAGGTTTACTGTTTAACAAGGGGATATTTGACTAATACTCAAAATGTAACTTTAATTGAATACATTCTCAACATACCACCAATAAAAATGGGAAACCAAACATTTTACACCAAATTTTTAAACAATGAACTCGAAAAAGACTCTCTTTAAGAGAAAGAAAATCGGAATGGGAAGAAAAGACACTGTAGGGAAAATAATTTGGCGAATGTGATGTTTAACAATACAATATGTGCATTCTTTTCATTTACTCATAAAGTTTAGTCGAACGACTTCAAATGATTGATTATAAACATTACTAAGGCGACCTCCTTTCAAGTTCATCCCTTTCATTTAATAATGGGGTGAACGAATTACTTTCGATTTCTTTAACGATGTTTTACCACTCTCACCCTTTGAATCCACATAACAAAATCACACAATACATTCGCGCCAAATTGCAGTCATGAGTTAGAACAATCTATAAACGATGAAGAAACATCAGATGATATAAATTAACGTTTGAAAATTATCGACTTCATCCAAATTTCCTACAAGAAAATCTAAAATCTTCTTTAAGATTGAAGTGCATAGTTTTACATTATATTTTGAAAGAGCGATTATGTTTTCTGATGGTTCTGTTGCCGTTAAAGTAGAGTATGTTTATATGCCTTGGATTGTTGCGGCTTCTCACGGTTTTCGCAAAACTGATAATTGATAACGGTTTGGTTCACAGTTAAAAAACACTGCTCTCAGTCTCACCTATGGATATGGTTGTGTTTAATTTTCTCCGATATTTCTGATAAGTTGTAATATTTTTTTAAAATAATAACAACATAGAGAATGAACATATTCAGCAAGGATGTTTTAGAACGACGTACAAATCAGATTCCTTGGCTCATGGAGAGGTAAGGAGTGTATGGGCACTTTTTCCTAGAGGCCATATGTAGTTAACCATAGCGTATGACCTAAACACAAAAAATGTTGCAAACATTTCCAAATATTCTGTAATTTACTGCATTAGATTTTAATTTACTAACCAAGTGGTAAGCGTGTATGAATTACCTACAAGATTCACATTCATAGAGCTGAAACTGTGATACAAACTGATATGAACAATATCAGTGGGCTGAAGTTCTCCAAATTTTGTGTGAGTATATAGCGCACAACAACTCGTCCAATAAATTAGTTTGTTTTTTTTTGTGTGCTTGAGCCCATAAATACCAAATGAGCGACTTTGCGTGTATTCAGTTATGCTGGTTGTCTGAGAATAGTTGAAAATGCATTTATCGTTGAGATTACATGATCGTGATTTTTGTAAATGTGTGTTTGGAAGCAGTTTCTATATTTTTGAAGCGGTTCGTATCTATACGTTAGTGAATATTCATTATGGATTGCGCTAGTTTTAATCTGTTTCGTTGGAGAGACATGAATTGTTCTGATGCGTGTGGGATACGTGAGTTAGTTTAGTCCATTTGATTCGTTGGTATTTGCTTTGATTTTTTTTTCGCTTTGGGAAACAGATAAAGTAAATAATCTATATCGAATAACGGCATTTTCCCAAGAACGTAGCCCAGCTCGTCCATGTGTTTTATAGAATACCAACGACATGCTATGGTTTCGATGCTCTCGTACAGAATATTGATGGAGTTGGCCAAATGGCAACATTATAAACAATAACGCAAAATCGGCACAAGATTTGAATCAAATCCGTTCGAATCGGTGATGATGTGGTTTTGAACATGTACATTGACCCGTATTGTTTATCTTTGCTTTTGACTCGCAGTCATGCACAGGCATTACATCGAACATAATGGACGAGCATTTCCCTCGGAATTTTAACAGCACATCATCGTAATCCTGAAACAAAATTGTACATTTTATCGATTGGCCTGGCATCAACCCCATCAGAATGTGTTTTAGTGAGTGAAGCAGGCAACAGACCAAGAGCGAGAAGGAGTAAAATGACATCGATGTTTGATTGCTAATGGCTAAGCAAAGTGGAAATACCTTGCGCACTTGGTCACTATAACAAGTAGCCAAGCCAAGCCAAGCCAAGCCAACGTAATGTCGCATTTTGGAAAAATGCCGGATTTTTGCGCGTTGTTTTTCATCTATGTATGATTAACACTTGCATTTTACTATGTCACGAATCAACAAACCAATACACATGCACGTAACGATGGATATACATTGTGCATGGGACAATCGATGATTGTTAACATACAAACTGCTATAATTTCGAGCAATGTTTGCAGATTATGTAAATGCGAGCGAGTATGTTTGATGCATAGCAGCATCGTTGTGCTTGTATGCAGCAATGTTGGTCAGTTACTGGAAATAGAAATCACCAAACATATTCGGCTCACCAATAAATAAACAAGCGATAATTCGTTGTCGTTCGACCATATTTAACATTTTGAAGTGTTGCTTTTGGTTTGCTCTGTCTTTCACCCAACGCAATTTGCATTATATACAGTGAGTGGTGTGCATCGAGCTTTCGCTTTCGAATAAATTAGACTTGATATTGTTGATATTCGTTATTTATCTTATGCGGTGTGTTTGTATAAACAGTTTGTCGGGTCAACGGAATGTATGAACGAGAGAACATTGTGCGGGAGAGTCAGTCCACCAATTGATGACTGAGTGCTGGAGTGCTGACTGATGCGAATGCTATGATAAGGTTAAATACATGCCGACCATTCAATATGGATTGAATTGCATAATTTAGGTGACAAACAAGTTAACCAATTAAATGCAGAGCAACATACAGAATTCTGACCCGTTCCATGGTCAAACCACTGGCCGCTTCTATCTTCGTTCCTTTGATTAACCAGCAATTTATGTCGCATCCAGTTTATAAAACTGACGAACTTTAATCTGACGCAATTTGTATGACACCAAAAGTTTTTTTTTCATCTGTTTCCAAATTTATCACAATTTTCGGTGTGATTAACTCGAATGCACCCGAAGTAAATTCTTAAAAAATATATCCAATTTGGCATACCATAAAAATTTCACAAAATTGCATATGATATATATTCAGATTAGTTGTTTATTGTTTAAAATTTACTAACCAATAGTTGAAATGAATTCGTTGGATAGTATGCAACAATACTGATATGAGCAATATATGGCATTCGTAGAAGTTTTCGGGTTAGTAGTGAAAATATCCGACATAAAATAAAGCCCTGCGCTGTTCATTTCAAATATGGAAAATATAATATATAATATAAAAACAAAGCATACATCAAACAATGTTTTTGTCTTGCAGCAAAAACATGGATGTGCATTACATATTTAAGAGTAAACAAGTAAACGTCGTTAAATGCATACATATTTAAACATTTCCATCGATAATAACATATGTGCAAACAACGAACGTACGATTTGTTCGTTGTGTGACAATGGGGCTCACCAGCTCACATCGGTGCTAGATTGCGGGTCACTCATACTCAATTACTCATAATCAAACCATGCAACTCACCATAAATTTTCGAGCTTGATTTTTTTTTGCACAATATGAAAACGGTATTTTTCATGATCTATGGCAAACAGAATGTGTTACGTGCATGAACAAGTACACTGCACCATAAAGTTCACCGACTGTTTATGTGAGAATGAGTATAAACAAAAGGCAGCAACTGAGAGGGATTTTAGCCTGTGCTATCTCCAGTGCCGTAGCGTCCATAAAGACTCTCGAGGCTCGGCCACCCCAAAAAATCTTTGCGCCACCCCAATTGAGCGTCAAAATTTTTTTCCTCGAAAGATGTTATATATATTGTATATTTATAGGCGAAAAATTTGCGCTCGCGCGCTTTCGGCGCGCTCTCATAAACATTCAATATTACGATAATATGTAGCACACTTGTTTAAGAAATTACAGTTATTGAACAATTAGTAAGAAATCGTGATTTTGTTTTAGTTTTTAGTCGCACTCAATGGGGATAAGGTCAAAACATCTCCCAAGTGTAGCTCCCACGTCCCAACAAATATTACAATTTTTGACCAATTTCACGTTGATTTGGGAATATTTGTATGGAAGCTACCACTATTTAAGCTTCGATCTACTTGAAACTTTCATATAAATGGATTCCGAAAGTTTCATGGTGATTGTTATAATATCAGAAGTGGGTTTTTCGGCCACATAATCTGATGGAATTCTCTTGCACCAAGATCTAAACTTTGAGGACGATGCGCCACATGTAAACATTATTTAATGGAGCTAGAAATTTAGATGGTCCATTTTTTCAGGCAACCCCCTATGAAAATGGATTAACACCTGTAAAATTCGAGAAAATGCAAAAAATACCCTATATTAAAGTTTTCTGGCCCAGCCACCCCAAAAATTTGGTTCACGCTACGGCACTGGCCATCTCACAATACAAAGTGAATATAAAGTGTAGCACATCACAAATATCACGACATCAAGTATAGTTATTAACCCATTTTTGTATATTTCGTGACATAAAAACATATATTTCATGCAAATATATTTATGTATTTATTTGTTCTTCTTTTCGTGTTTGTTTTCGCAGTTTGTAAGCGAGTTTTTGTATCCATAGCCCTTATAACTATATTTCATGAACACGATAGTAAAGATATATCCAATCACATACGTAATGGCTCAAACCAGAAGAGCAGAATGAAACACAAAATATATTATATAAAAACCATTGATGATAATGATGACATACAGAATGACATGCATTTTCATCCATTTCGCACGCAATATAAATACTTGTTCGCGTGTCCTGTGTTGTGAGATAGTAGAACGGCCATAAATTATTATAAAGCTTATGGAATTTGTCTACCGGTGTGTACACTGTACCTGTACAACTATTAGTGTTTGTTCTTTTTAAACAAGACTTTGTATGAAAGAAGATCTTAAATACGTCGATGTGAATTTCCCTATCGTAGATATGTAAACACATTAGGGTCTCCTTGAAGAACTTCTTTGCAAAAAGTGTCAAAATTTGAAAATCAAATTCAAAATATTTTCTTAGAATTCGATATGAAAAAATAACTACCAAAAGGTTTCTTCCGTGCAAAAATTTGGTAAAAGCGGGATAAGGAATAAAAACAAATAATTTCATGTAGTCCGAGGGTGAATTAATATAAATCAACTATTCAAATATCGTCATAAATTTCACTGGATTATTCCCAAAAACCATCATAAAAATGTCCTGAATTCGTAATAAAATGTTCAAAAATAGACACAAAAAACGTCATAAAATTCACAATAAGTTGTATGAACAATGCCATTTTTTATTTCTAACTTTGGAGTTTTTATGCAACTTTTTGTGAATTTTATGACGTTTTTTGTGTCTGTTTTTGGCACTTTATTACGAAATTGGAACATTATTTTATGTTTTGGACAATATTTTATGATGTATTTTGTTAGAATTTATTCCGATTTTTGTATTTATTATGTATGACGATTTTCGTAATTTTTATGACGATATTCGGAAAACTTGGGACGTTTTCCGACTCACCCTTTTAAAATTATTATTTATTAGTTACAATTGATGACTAATTTGTCGTTTACTTCCGAAACATGACACATGGCTTTTAGTTATCTGTCAAACAAAAATTACAGAAGACGTTCACCATAATTATTGACCGTATGAAAGTGAATTCAGTCGGCGCAAGGCTAACAATTAAAGTGGAACTCATGATTAAAAATTCCTGATGAATAGTTTGGATGACGATTCTCCAGGAATCTTTTGTTCTGGTCGGAAATCAGAAAAGTGATAAAACGTCATTCAAAAGTATAATTGAGTTTTTGGCAAAGCAAGACAAAACAATTATGCAATTACAAAACGCAGGCCATCATACTTGGTCGTACTGATTGCATATAGAGCCAAATCTACTCACTGTTGGCACAGTTCACTCTGGATGTCGTGACATATCCAGAATGTAATGACAGCAGCGGACGCAATTCAATATAATGGGAAAATGAATGAAATTTTTTTGGCAAAAATTCAATAAGCGGTAGGGCAATAACTTTTCTAAAGCTCAAATGGTACAAAATTAATGAGCGGGAAAAATTCATAAAACCAAAAACCGAGGAAAAGCTACAATTCACTTGAGCTGGTATTACGATGCAGTGTGCGATAAAAATTGGTCGATCATTTATGCGTTAGCCAGATATTTTCAATTTATAATCATTCGCATTGATAACTCAATGACAGTCGATATAACGATGTAGTACAGTCAACTCACGAAAATTTGAAGCAAAACTTTCACTAGTTTGAGTTTACTTTTTTTAGAAATGAATGAAAAAGCGCGCGGTGCGCACGGCGCTAATAGATCAAATTAATGCGAAGGGTATCGCTATCGACAAAACTTCTTTGTATTATGTTCGCTTTAGTGTGCAACACAAATGTACAGTTGAATGCGTTAGAATAAAAAGGGCGTATGATACACTTTCGTACCGAAGCGCAACTCAAATCATTCGCAGAACAAAGTGAAACAAAATCATGTTGTTATTTGATTACGGAACACTAGAATATTGTGTGCAAACTATTTGTGTTTCGTTTTGTTCTGATAACATGTGCGGTGTGTCGTTTTGTTTTACTAACCAAATTGTATTTCACTTCGAAATGCGACGCATTTTTTTTCCATTTACGGCTGTATTGCGACCGTCTACATAGGAAGTTTGTATGAAAACCTCGGAGCGCCGCTGATATTGCATTGGCTTCTATGGCCAAATGTACACATGGAAATATCTCGAAAACGGCTGGGTTAATCGGCAAAACGGACCGTGGTGTCACTTCCGAAGGGAGTGCAAACACCCGGCTGGTTTGACGGCGTAGAATACAAATCCGGTGGAATTTCGGCTGATCCATGGATTCTCAGGATTCGACCTGATTCTAGCACTTCAATTTCTTTCATAACAAAACATAGGTAGAATGTGTTTACAGATGCACATAAAAAAGGAAGCACTGGAATCTGGCCAAATCCTGAGAATCCATGGATCAGCCGAAATTTCACCGGATTTGTATTCTAGGCCATCAAACCAGTCGGGTGTATACACTCCCTTTAGGGAGTGATATCACGGTCCATTTTGGCGATTTACCCAGCCGTTTTCGAGATATTTCCATGTGCAAAAATTTAATAATATTATATTCAATTGCATTGGCCTATATGGAAAAAAACTCGAGTGTCGAAAACTTATGCTATTTCGCTCACACTTATGTGCAATTTTCAAGTGTATTATAATCGGTTGTTCGACGAACAACACAGTTGCTTGCTGGTCCGATGCTGAAAATTAACGCGCAATAGACATTGCACACACAAACGAGATTGTGCATGTTCTGGCAACCTTGCTTTATAAGCGATTATGAATGAACGTAATGAAAAATTTACGCTCATTCATAATCGGTTGCAAATCGACAAGCCGCGAATAAAGCGATCCGCCCAATTTCATTGAAACAAGTGGTACATTTCTGTTAGAGTATTGTGGGGAGATGTTAATTTTATGAATTTCTGCAGTGCACAAGAAAAAAAGTTGTTTGTACGGTGGGCTCTTGGTCTATTAGGTTTTAAACGTTCAATGTGCAGATTGTGTTAACAAAAAACAATGGTTCGAAATTGAGATCGATTCGTCGCTGATTTTGAATCATCGAAGGCCGACTGTAATTGCACGAAATTGATTGCAATACATATTTTAAATGCATGCTACCCACACAGAGTGCGATTGGAAAAACAATTAGATTACTGACAAGTGCACCAATATACAATATTTACATTTTACAATCCTTTTATTTGTGAATTTTGGCGTTGTGGCCATTTAATTCGGTTGCACAAGTCATCTTCAATGCAATTTCATTTTTCACGTAATACATCCACATTTGGGATGGGCTAAATGTGCGTATTTTATTGATGCATTGCACACACACATGTTGTGGTTGGATGTAATACCAACGAAAAATAAACCAAATGTCGCAAGTTGACAGAGGCTACCATTGTTCAATGATAGTCCGATTGAAATATGATTTGTGAGTGGATAAACGAAGCGGATTTTTCGATGTGCATTGCTATTCAAAATTGGCAAAATATATTAAAATTGTCCGAATAACTTGTCAATTGTGACTCGTGCTCGACCATTCTAATTGTACAGAGTGGAATATACGTATGGCATACGCAGGCATGCATAATATACACGCACATATACATACTCCACTCTGAGATACACGACATACATTAAACTAAGCGGCGTGGACGCACGTCGCCCGTATAGTTAGTAAGAATAGATATATAGCAGCCTGCGAGCTGCAAGCAACAAACCAAACGAAGTGATTAAAATAAACGTATAATTTAAAACACTAATTTTAAATTATTTCAGCGGATGTGGTCTTTTGTGAATTCGAAAAATTGCTCAGATCTCTCGTTTCGATATTAACACGAAAATTGAAAGTTCAAAATAAATCACAAACGATTTATATCGGCTGGTCATTTAATCAATGACGTCCGTGGCATAAGAAAATACAAGAAATCATTACTCAATGTTCAAAGCATATTTTTGGCAATGCTTCGTTTTATGCCCATAAACAGTGCACTATCGACTTGTAATAATTCATGTTGTACATTTCTGATGGCTACAAATAAATTTTTCAGTGCTATACCATGCAAAGAAAATCTTGTTTATTTGAATGAACGTTGTTAGAAATAAAGATTCAATGACTCCGGATGATATATATATATTGATCTTCCCATCCAAAATTAAATGCGAATTTCTAACGTAGTATAGTTTAGTCACTCAATCGAATGTCAGAATACGTTTTTTGTCTCGAAAGATAAAACCGAGGGGGAGTCTCAGCCGTAATAATGAATAATAATCGTAAACGAACCGCAATTTTCTTCAATGAAAATGTGCAAAAATATATGGTTGCCCGTCATTAATTTATAATCAAAGCATTGAGGTAAAGAGGCCCTTCTCTTTTCCCTACATTCTGGGTTACACAATCCTATTCAGAGTTGGATGGATCGTTGACATCCGCTTTCAACAATGAAAATATGCTTTTGTCACATTACACACACGATTTTTTTGGAGTTTGCTACCAAAGCATTGATAAATAAAAGGAATTACATTTCTATGGGTGAGATTGAGAGTGGAGTATGTTTTTTCTTCGATTTATATTTTTGAAAAGGCGAGTATGTTTTCTGATGATTCTGTTGGCGTTAAAGTAGAGTATGTTGTAGTACCGTCTAGCCTCCGCGGTCTTCATGGTTTTCGCGCAACTGATAAAAGATAACAACATGGTGTCTTCGGCAAAGTTGTAGTACTTGAGGTCTTCTATAACTAAGCCGAAGACAGTTATCTCTTATCTCTTATCAGTTGCGCGCAAATCGCGCACATAAAAAAGCAAATTTTATATAGAACTTTTTTTTTCTTATCATTTTTCGCGCTTTTAGCGGAACTGATAAGAGATAAGAGATAACTGTCTTCAGCGATGTTATAGAAGATTTCGAGTGCTACAACTTCGCCGAAGACACCAAGTTGTTATCTCTTATCAGTTCCGCGGGAACCGTGAAAAACCGCGAGGACCCGCTAAAAACGAACATACTCGCTTTTAACCATTTTTAAGTCGACAGAAACTTGCTCTTCTCTTTCGTAACAAAGTCAATGAAACATACACTACTCTCAATCTCACCCATAGATTTGTAATTTTAAACTTTTCCTTATTGTTGTCCGCACTTTGGGTTTCTTTTGTCAATTTTCTTGAAATAAAGACAATATAAATCGCAATGGAAATACATCATTTTCGAGTAAAAAAAAATTGGAAGAATTGTCGATTTGAGACCAAAACTATGAGAAAAACTGGACTTCGTTGTTCAAGGACCCCCATTATTTTCGCAGAATATTAGCTTCATTGACGTAAAATTAGTTTTTCGGATACAAAACATTCAGGGATCCCAGATTTTGATTATCTCGAATCTTTTTTGAGTTGTCGTGTTAACAAAGAGCTGAACGACGACGACGACGACGATGGCAAACGAACGGAAAAGTGTCTCAAAAATGTGTTTTCTACGCATTTCATGAGATTTTTATGATGAGCTAAGCTAATTTTGCGAAAAAAGTTTTCGGGACCAATTCCTATACTTTCAATTAACACTATGCGTACGGAAAAGTAATATTGACGTGTGTGTGTGTGTGTGTGTGTAGGCTAATGCTACACATATATCTTGAACTATGGGTAAACTGTCGGAAAGGTGCAAATCGAGTCTTAAAATTCAAGTTAGATGTCTATTTTGTATACTAATAACGGTCTAGAATCAGAATCCTTATTTGAATCAAAGGATGCGGCAACCACGAATACTTCTAATATTTTCCCCTTTTACGATGTTTCCACTTTTTCGCTCGAATTTTTTTCTTCGGAAAAATTGTGCACATGAGATACAAACACAGCTTTGCGTAAGCTTATGTCCTGCTACACTCCGAATATAGAAGAGTCAAAACGTATGTTATAAGTACATTTTAACCGGATTATGCTTCATCTTCGTCGTCAATTGGTTCACATCATTATCTATGGCAATAGAGAGATTCGAGCACCTTGTGCTTTTGCACTTTTATTTTGTTTACCTGCTGATGTAATCATCTATGGTATATTGCATTCATTCAATTTACGAAGAGTTGGTTCCGTGGCAAAAGCGCAAAAAGGGAAATATTGACATTCCAGAACCTTTCATCCAAGTGCCTACGCTCTAACATGTGTTTATGTTCAAAGAAATATACTTTCTATGGTTTGATAATGAATGAAGCAATTCCAAGTTTGCAAAGGTTCCATGTAAAACCATTGGATTATGCAATTGACCTTTGAAAACTGTTTAAGCGTTGCCATGAATGAGATTTTTTTGCAGAACCTTATTTTAAAAATAGAATTTAAGAATCCTTTGGCGAATAAAAAATATTAGCGCAGTCCTACAATCGTAGTGAGCTCTCAGTCTTTCTCGAAAAAAGTGTTGAAAAAATCGGCTGTGTTTTTGCATGTGTTATCTGTTTTTTTAAATATGCATCGTTGCCAATCATAGACGTTGAAATCTGATGTGTGGAAGTGAATGGGTGCAATTTTCCATCAATGTCATAGTGAAAAATATTATGCGATGATATAAATACAAATTTTTAACGGATTTGATTTCCATTTGTTGTTTATTTCATGATATAATCTATCCACACAACAAATTGGATTGCATATAGATAGAATATGCTACGGCTAACATCTGCCTTTTCAAATTTGCATATATTTATAAAGATGATATGAAATTAGCTTGGATTCATACATGCAAACACATGGACTGCATGAACGTATGTCATACGTATACAATAGGTATAATTTAATAGAATTTAAATGTTGAATGGATGTGGTGCGTAATTCTTCAGTAAAATTGTTGCGACTTTGCAAACAAATGCTGAATCTTCGAATATATAAACTGTCAGACACACGATATTTCAATTTTCATTGCTTCAATCCACACAAATTAGCATAATTTCCTTACTATATATAAAATTATAGTGACAAAGCTCATATTTATGCACTTAAGCATCTTGAAAGGTAACGACATTACAAATGCGTTTTGCGTGTACGTATAATTCGTTGTTTCGTTTGCGTTTATTGATTTATACCATAAATTTTATATTTGTATATAATCCTCTTGAAATGACAACAATTACTATGGAATACACGGGTTTACACATTTTCATCGAGTTGCCAAACATAAGAAGGTTACCCATCAAAAGAATTGAAAATGCACAACAAAAACAGAAACAACAGAAACCGAATTTAACATGTGGAACATAATAGAACTATCCCTCATAAGCGGAAAAACTATTCGTTTCATTTGGGAAAAAAAATCTATAGCGTTATTTGGGTTTATGTTTTCACTTTACCCCTTTTCATTGATTCACTTCGACACAAACGAAACAAACTTATAAATGTCATCAGCGGCAAACCATTCATAAAATACGATTGAAAAAAATATCAAAAGACTTTCATCAATTGCCTAACCGAAACATTTATTGTATATATTTAGCTAAAAACTAACTGCCGATTTTATCGACTTTGGTAGTACAAATTCATTAATGGAAATTTGTTGTGTTTTTTGGTAAAAGACTTTTACTAAGAGTAAACAATATTCATATCATTTGTAAAAAAATTGGCCAAGTTTCAGAAACCGATTTTGCCTTTACCCTGCACAGAAAATAGAGTCCAAATGTGCAAGAAGCACACATTTTTTGAAGGTTTTCAGATATTGAGGGTAACCCTTTGCCACGTATTCGTTCTTAACCCTCTAATGCATATATTTTATACAGAGCTGGGAATTTTTTTCCATGCTTATTTTACCTCATAAGCACTTAAAAAAATATTCATAATCTGGTATAATGCTGGAATTATCAATAAATCGCAAAAATCAAAATGGTCTTATAAGTACAGTCATGCATTTACGACCAATATGGAAATTGCGAAGTATATGAACAAACCGAATTTGCATAGCTGTACTTATAAGAACAGCTTGCAAATTGAGTGATGTTGACATCGGAATTCGTGAATATCATTTTTTCTGGATTATTTGTGATAAAAATAGGTTAAAATAAAATGAAAATAAAATTCCACACTAAACCAAGCACACAAAATATCAAAAAAAAAAAAATCCAAATTGCATGGCTGTACTTATAAGAACAGTATGCGAATTGACGGACAAATGTTGCACAATTGTAAAAAATCATTGAACTTGAATTGAATTTGGTTAAAAACACTCCAAATAAGCAGAAAAAAAATTCCTGAGGTCAACAAAATAATTTTATTCGATTTAATCACGTTTCAAAAACAGGACACGAAACGAAAATAATTTATTTTTACGGAAACGTCGTTTTCTTGTACAAATGTTGTCATAACTTGACACTGGTTGACCGCACACAAAATTTTTATGAGAAAGAAATGTGCGCTAGTGTTCTCCAACGAAAACTGTCATACATTATTTTGTGACATAATCAATGATTCGCATTATAGAAAGGTTTAAATGAACCAACCTTATAAGTTCACGTATGCACTAGAGGGTTAAGGTAACTAGGTAGGAAAAATTCTGTAGCTACGAAACGACTGAATATTTTGCATGTTTATTTGAAAACAAATTTATGGACTTGAAACAACTTTTATTTCATACCTTACTCGCTACAATGTTTTAGCTACAATAATAAAAAATTGCACATTTATCAGTTAATTTGGTTTTTTTAGCTCGTTATCGTGCATTCCAATGCCTAATGAGCGGCAGAAAATATTCTTTCTAGTGTATGTATAGGTATAATAAAAAAAAAAGTTAAAATTATACTGAACTATGATTTTTTGGATTTTTTATAATTTTCTGTATAAATGGCCAAGCCCATACGTTTGTTTGTTTTCAAATTGTTATTGGCACTAATAATGCGCTTGCAATCGGGTAGTTTCTAGGAGAATATCATGAAATTTTTATTCACAAAACTTATTTTTATTTCATTTATTTCATTCAAATCCAATAAAATCTATGTTATTTCCAAAAATTTCGCAAAATATGTATTATTTACTCATATTCACCATGTGAGATACGGTGAGATATTTGGAATTCTTCTGAATACTTTGACATATGCAGAGTATTTCAGATATGGCGAATTTCCAACTCCAAACTATCGGTTTCTTGCGTAATTGTATGAATTTTGAAGATAAATGTGAATTTTCGCAGATTCGTGAAGATATGTGCAATATCAAAATTCAAGATGGCGTCTAGTAAGCACGCCCAACTGTCAAATTTTCAAAACTAAATATCTATGGATATTTATGAAAATTTTGAATATTGTATTGAAAAATACACAGAACTTCAAATGATAAACTTACGATTCAATATGTAAAATGTCACTAACAAAATGTATTTTTTCACTATAATTTTCATTGTCGTGCGGTCAAAATGGTTGTCATTGTGGCGCTGACAATACTTTGCAGACCGCAATACAGCGGTATATCTGAAAAAATCTCAGATAACTCGCATAATGTATTATAATTGAAATTAATTTGAAAAAAATGTAAAAAATCAATAGAAATTCTATAGTATTTTTTTTGTGATATTCCCCTAGGGTAGTTTCGTTCTAAAATATTCAGATTTGAGCAATTCGTGCAATGGTTGACGTTTTATCTCTTCCGCTGACTTGGATAGACCCATGTATTGTAAATGAAGTGGTGCTAAATCAAGATCTTTCCTGATTGAATCTCGAATTTTGCTAATACAGTGGGCCCTTGGAAATTAGAATATTCAGAAATTGAAAGAAACAACAACAAATACGTTAAAAAGAGCTACATTGAGCACCAGTGTAGACGCACGCTCGTAGTGCAAAGAGTACGGTCGTGAACGCACCTACCTCTTGCTCACATTGTCAAACATTTATCAAACATTGCCGTTAAAATGTGTGGCGCTGTTCGTTTAACCCTTTGACGACCAAAACTGAACGGCTGGGAATTTTGCAATTCTGATTGCAGATTCGTGCTCAGCGACCCCAAAAATATTAACAAAAGTGTTATCAAAAATTAATTTTTTTAATTGCAAATATGAAAAAAATGATGGGACATATGTGTCCCATTGGTCGGTAAAGGTAACTATTTACCTTTAATTTTCTATGAAAAAAACATGTCTCCCATAAGAACTACGTGTAAAATCTTTTCCATTTTTAAAATTTATAGAATCGTTTTAAACCAAAAATGGTTTGAATCATGCTTTGTTGTGCCCATTTAATCACGAATTTAACGATCTTCTTGTAAATTTGTGTGTTTCAAAATTCGCGAAAAGTGGTTGAAATACAGGGAAATCAGTGGTAATTATTTACCTTTACCGACCAATGGGACACATATGTCCCATCGCGCCAAAAGCAATAAAAATTTGAAACAAAATTTTTTGTAGAAAAGGCGATTATCCTTAGAAAGTAACAGACACTCCGTACAACATTTCCAATTTCCAGCTTTAAAAGTTGTACCCTTCAAATTATATAGGGTTTGGCGGAATTTAAAAAAAAAGTTAAGATTTTTCGACTTTGCAGTGTTCTATTTGAGCACAGTGATGTAAAATATCCAATAATATGGTACTTTCTGGTAGCTACATTCATTCTCTTTCAAAAGAAACCAGTTTTATCGAAATCGGTCTAAAAATGTGGAAATTATTGACGAAAAAAAAAGGGACATATGTGTCCCAAAGATCAAAGGGTTAAGAGCTACTGGATGAGACTACCGGTGCGTTCATAGTATTTTACCGGATCTCCGAAATTTTGAATGAATAATGTAAAAATATGGGCGTAATACAAGTAAAAATGGGCATTTCAATGAATAATCATAACTGCATTTTTGAAATCACAACTGCAGAAAAAAACAATAACTGCAGCTTAAATTAGACATTTATGCATTCAGTAATTTTTCCAAATAAGCTGAGAAACAAATTAAATTCAAAGTAAGTATTCGACGTTTGTGTGGACTTTCACTTACATCTTTCGATACGACTTACACACTTGGTCGTACCTCACTTCTCTTTTTCGTACACGCATACTCAGCTATCTTTGTGTGACTAGAGTACAATGATTGCTGTGTGTGTCGCAATGAATGAAATCAGTGAGCGAGCATTGTGTAAGTGGCGTGCGCTCAGGAGATGAATATGCAGTTCTGTGTAATATTCATTCCAGTCTCAATCACTAAAAATGACAATCCAATTTCGGGCTCGATTTTATCTAGCAAGCCGATATCATCGAAATACAATAACTTTTGATTGAAAGCGCATTACGAATATCATTCCAAATATCTGGTTCTCCCCTTATTATCTCTGTAATTAAGTAGATAAAGCATTGGAGTCCATCTGAATCTGCAATGATATTATCAATTTGCTTCATGTTTCGCGCCACTATTTGCACAGTCCGCCACAATTGTTCAAGGGGCGAATCATCACTGAAAAGTCAGTGATTTTCAGTGCCTTTGAGTCTTTTTCAGTGTTATTAGTCTTTTCAGTCTTCAGTCATTTTCCATATATATTTGCCGCTAAAACGTCATCCCAAGTGTCATATTGAAGTGAAGATTAGTGAGAGTTCTTTGTTTTCCAGAGAATAAACAAGCAATTATAATTGCAATTTTATTCATAATTATGAATATAGCAATTGTGAAGTTCATGATCGTATCGATTTTCACGCACCATATTTGTTCAAAAAATACTGTTCTTGTGATAAATATCCATATTGCTTTTGAAGTCACATATAAATAAATTCTGTTTCTCATTTTGTGCGTTTGTTGCAAAGTATTCCATTGGTGCAAAATATCGCAAACCATCGCTGGACTTTGCACCAACAATTTTTTTCTTCTACATCTTCGACTACTCCAATATTGGAATAAAATCACTAGAAATCTGAACGAATTTGAATCAGGCGCATAAACATTACCAATTTAATGGTTGTCAATTATTGGATGATTTATGCCGGTCAATTTTTATCTAGATAAAATAGTTGATGCATCGGTGCGAATTTTGCTTTGATTAACGACCGAGCTATCTAAATTTTCAGACGTGATATGGCTTCTCGAATATTGCATAATGCACATGCTAGAAGAATAAATAAATATTTTTGCTATGACTATTGTCATATCACTCGCTATTTGCTTCCAAAAATATTCGTTTGCTTCGTTTTTGCTTGTGAAAACACAACCAAATAGCATGTTCTTAGATCATTTTTCGACATTTCTGCCATTTTCATAATTTTCAATCTTTTTCAGTCATTTTAAGTCTCTTTCCGTCTTTTTCAGTCTTTTCAGTGTTTCAGTGGTAATTTACCCCTCGCAATTGTTAGTCCGTCGGGTATGGAAGAAAAATAAAAAAAATACAAAAATAAAAGTTTGATTTTATTTTCGTCAGTCTCCACCAAACTTGGGAAAACAAGCAAAATGAGAAGTTGCCATGTGTACATTTTCATGGTGAACTGTGTGAACTGGTGAATTTCCCGCAGTGTGATGGCATGCATGAATGGTTTTTATTTGAATTTTTTCTGTTGGTTGTGCAGTTTTCGTCGTTTTGCCCCTCCAAACGATACCTTCTATCTTTCGTATGTTTCACTGAATGAATACGCACCATCATAATGTGATGGACCATAAACTCATACCTACTATTTGCGAATGGCTCGAATTAAAACATACAAAATTTGCGTCGCGGCGAAAAACAAGATTGAACTCAATGCAACAATGAGGGAGAGAGCATGGCAAAACATGCGATGAGCTGATATGAAAATTCGTGTGAATGTGTGTGGATTCGCGCCTAGCTTTATTTGTGTTTTATTAATGCTAAAAGTACGCTTTTTCCATAGCATGCGGTGCTTTGCATGAAAATGTGGACGGAGGCCGTGATGTATATTCGCAGACATCGAATGAATCGGCACAAGAAACGTAACATCGTGGTCACGAATAAAGCAAAAACAATAAAGCCGGAATGGAGAAAAAAAAATTAGAAAAGGATGGAAATTATGAATTTTCTTCGTGCGCTTTGCTTCATCTTTCTTCTTATTATTCCGTATTTTGTTTTTATCCTTGTCTTGTTTGTTCGTTTTGGTTGGTTGTCGTCTTTATTTTATGTCGGTAAGAGGGCAAAAGGAGGACTTCACTGCATGGAATATAAAGTTGGTAATAAAATGAAAAGAAAGCACCCGAATTAGATAGGATAAAAAGTAGGGAGAAGAGACAGTACCGATGATGATGATGATGATGATGATGATGATGATGACGAACAGGGAAAAGTGGATCAACGGCAAATTATTTGGTTGAATATAATTTCGTGGAATAGAACACGAAAGTTACAAATCTGGTCGAAATACCTCCGATTCTTGTTCGTCGTTCTCCCTCTTTCTCTTCCCTTCTATCTTCATATGTGTAAGCTGTCTCTTGTGTTTGTGTTTATTTTGATGCATGAACATTGCGGCTGGCGGTTGTGCTTTTTGCACCATTGACATGACAGTGATGCAAACCCACGAAGGAGCCATTTCTATTGAATTTGTTCCAGCCGCTGTATCATTTTCCGGCACCATAAAAATACATTCAATCCATTCACCGGCAACGGCATAGAACTTCAGCAGATGCCACTATAAGAAAGATGACAAAAACTTGTTATTTTGTGTATTTTTCTGAGGCTGTGATCTGAAGAAAGCGAACTCACACTTTCAGTACGATAATTTGTGTACTAATTCGAAGTTGGGAAATGATTTATGTTTATTTTTTAAGACGTGCATATCCAATGCTATATATTGGCTTTCCAATGGTGAATTTGCTTTGTCCTTTTTCCCGTTTCCTTTACATTCTTCTTCATTTTTTTCTCTTTTATTACCGTGTACCAGGTTACCGGTTTCATGCACACGGACATGTACACAAGCACACAAGGAATTCGAAAATACGTTTCGCATATGATGATCTGAAAGAAAGAAAAACTTTCTACGATTTACATAACTGTAAAAAGCAAGCGAATAAAAAATGATGCCCAGTAGCAGTGTATCGTTAGCTATTCTTGGTGAAAAACAAATGAATATGTAAATGGATTAATGAAAATGTAAACAAATAAATCATTCAAGTCATAGTCGATAAACATTCAAGTCATAGTCGGTGGAATGAAATGGAAAATGCGTGGAAGACTTTTAATTTGACTTGTGACGTTTTCTTTCTTCTTTAGTTTGTACAACTCTTTTCGCATCGAACGCTTTCGTGCATACCTAAGATTCGTTTACCAATTTTGTGCTGTAATCAAGGTAACCATGAAAGTTATTATTCCGTTGAATTCGGTGCTGTCATAAAAAACTTAAAAGAACAAAAGTGTGAAAGCGTTTGAGTGAAGAAAAAAAAACTCTGTTGAAACATGAAAAATCCTGCTTGGCTTCTTACTTTTAAGGATAATTGACTTGAAACAGGGCCGTAGTCAGGATTTTTCCTAGGAAAGGGTGGTTCCACTTTACTAAGTGATAATTTTCCCCGAAAAAACAACGATTCTGAAAAAAACCGGAGTTATTGGTCAAAAACCTCGACAATTCCTCCAGAAATAGTTTTTTACAATTTCGGACCAGTTCGGAATCCGAACTTCGGATCAATTTTTTGGATCAGTTAAAATGCCAAAATTCTTCTATTTTTCCATTTGTTCTGTGTACCAATTTTCATCCAAATCGGACCACTTTTTGAAATTTCGAATTTTCGCGAATTTCTGAGGTTTTTGCCCCTATTTTTCGGAATAGTTGTTTTTTCGGAGTAAGTTATCAATTGGTAAAGTGGAACCACCCTTTCCTAGCAAAAATCCTGGCTACGACCCTGACTTCTCATTCCATCATTTTTGCACGGAAAAATTTGGATATAATTAAAGTATTCAAAACTCAGAAATATTTCGAAACGCATATGGTTTTCATTAATGTGGTAAATTAACGAAAATCATTTGGTATAGGGTAAGGTGGGGCAATTCGCGCCATCGGCCTTTTCTCGACACAGGCAATACATATATACAAAAAGTTCTAGTATCATTCGAAAGAGCAATAAAAACTCCATATTTGTTTGGTATACTCGACCAGTACTCGAATGAAAAATTCGAGCACTGAGTTCATTTTTCGAGCTCACAGAATATTTGCACGGTATTTCCCGTATTCAAATATTTGATCCAAAACGTGATTTAATATGTGCTAGTTTTGTCAGCCAAATGAGCGTCGTTTAATCAAATGACGAGCATACAATGTACAGTGCCTGATGAATGTTCGAGGAATAACTAATCGATATTTTTGAACTTTCGTTGTCGATTAAATATCGCTTGAATGTGTTTCGATGATGACGTTGTGACTTCATGCAAGATGTGTATCGCACATATGTGCCATCACCACCAAATATGATTATGACGAAGCCAAACGAACTAATTTGCTTTCGATGCTGTCAAATATATCGCAGAAATATTCGCTATTCACCGAAATAATCGAACAAAAAATGCTTGAAAACAAAACGGAATTTTCAATATTGTTGAAAGCAGAGTAAGGGATGTTGCGATGACATGCACAAAATATACATCGCTCATATGAAGGCGTAGAATGACTGCAGAAAATATAAAGGTAGCATTCTACCCTGGGTTCGCTTCCTTTGAATCTGATTCATCTTTGTTCCGTTTTTTTAAACCAGAAAAATGTCATCAGCCGGTCATTTATACTTTTGGTATGAATTAGAATTAGAATAAAATTTAAATACGTTTCAAAGAAACGACAAAATTTACATCTAATAGTTTTTTGAGTGGATTTTCCAAGAAAATTTCAATTTTTCAATTATAATTTGAATAAGTAGCGGCAAAAACGTGACGTTTGGTGCAGTAAAACCGACGGTGGCGTCACATAAAGGTGTCAATAGGACAGATTTTGTCCGTCCGTCCTTTTGTGATTTTTTTCGGACGGACAATTTCATTTTGTCCGTCCGTTTAGAATTCAAAGACGGACAATTTTATTTTGTCCGTTCGTTTGGGATTTAGGACGGACGGACGGACATATTTTTAGGACGGACGGACAAAATGTATCAAACGGATGGAAACGGACAATTTTTAAACGGACGGACAAAAATTTGTCCGTCCTATTAATGATTGGTGTCGAAGTTATCATTAGCAAAACTGGGACAAAATGAAGGCGATGCGATTAGTTTTTTGTAAGTTGGAGTTAAGAATGTACGTATTATTTTTGATTGAAAAAAAAAAATTGAATAAAAAACAAACAATGTTCATTTAAAAAACAGTGTTTATTCAGTTTTTTTCCATGTATTCTCTTCCCAATTTTTTCATTTTTTTGCAACAGTGGAATGCTTCGTATACTGATACATGTATTTGGTTGGAACTCGGTTGACCGAAGCGCCATCTGAAGAACCGATGGCGAATTCGTGATGTCTGTATGTTATACTTCAGTATGACGTTTGACAGAACGGAGAGTTTACTTGATTGTATTGTCATTAGCCTTAAATTATCTAGGTGGTGTTTGCGCTAGTTAATGTCACGTACGGTGACTGAAAATAAAATGTTTCAAAGTTGGAATGAAACAAGTGGGAACAGATATAAAGGAAGAATCAACACTATGTGTTTTACGTTTATTGTTCTCTTTACAAACTGAACCAATCTACAATGAACTATCTTGATATTTATATAGTAAATTTTGATAAAGGTTTTGTTCTTAAATTAAATTATTTTCAATTAACTTTTTCTATTAAATTTGACCACAAATTTTGTTTTAATAATTAACTATTGGTGTGACTTTGATTTTGCAATATACATTTGTTATTTCAATCAATATCGTTATTGATATTGATAATTAACTGTTTACGAATATAATAATATATTCGTCACAATCAGAATTGAAATATAATTTTTCTCTGCTCTATTCAATTAATGCTTTTGATTGAATTGAGCAATGATATTGAAGTTGTTCTGAGATTCTAAAATCAAATTTAACAAAATACCAAAATTTATTTAATGAATAATAACGTTCGTTAACTCGCTCAATATCAGTTGTCAAATTCAAAGTGAATAGGAGCGTTGTTTTTTTGATTGAAAAAAAAAATTGAATAAAAACCAAACAATGTTCATTTAAAAAACAGTGTCTATATTTTAATTGATGCTTTCATTTTGATTGACGTCAGGTCCTTCATTCATCAAGTCGTTATAATTTGCATCGATATAGGATTCGATTTCGCTATAATTTGCAAAAATTAGTTTTTTGTAAGTTGGAGTTAGGAATGTACGTATTATTTTTGATTGAAAAAAAAATTGAATAAAAAACAAACAATGTTCATTTAAAAAACAGTGTCTATTATTTCTCCTATTTGGTCTTGACCAATTCTTGAATGAATTTCAGAGACTCTTTTTCAAGTAAAATTAAATTCCAACACTTGGAAAACGTTTTTATACATAAAGCACAGCTATTTGTCAGTCACAATTTGTACGTTATCACAAAAAATTACGAGCTACAATCAAATTATTCACACTATCAGGAAGAAGCATGCTCCACTGTGGAACACCGGTCAAGACTAATTGGTTTCCACGGTATTGTGAGCGTTTCGTGACTTGGCGCATCGAGATAAATTTACTATTGCATCAAATCAAATATTTAATTTTTTCCTCTTCTTTTTCTATTCGATCACTGTGGTTCATTTTATCTCATTCTTTCAGGAGCAATCGTATGGTCTCCTAATGTGATAACGAACACCAATCATTGATAGGACGGACAAATTTTTGTCCGTCCGTTTAAAAATTGTCCGTTTCCGTCCGTTTGATATATTTTGTCCGTCCGTCCTAAAAATATGTCCGTCCGTCCGTCCTAAATCCCAAACGGACGGACAAAATGAAATTGTCCGTCCTGAAATTCGAAACGGACGGACAAAATGAAATTGTCCGTCCTGAAATTCGAAACGGACGGACAAAATGAAATTGTCCGTCCTTGAATTCTAAACGGACGGACAAAATGAAATTGTCCGTCCTTGAATTCTAAACGGACGGACAAAATGAAATGTCCGTCCTTGAACCCCAAAACGGACGGACGGACACGAAATGTCCGTCCGCTGTCCGTCCTTTTGACACCTTTAGCGTCACATACTCTATAGCAAATCAATGTAATTTGAAGTTCATTTTGTAACTAAAATACGCAGTATTTTTGAAATTTCGTTCCGTTGAATTATACCTTGAATTTGAAAAACTTTTAGAACATTTCAAGAGAAAATCTCATCTAACTCAAGTCGGATGACATTTTCCCACTTCAGATGAATGGAAAACACATTTTCCGATCGTCCGATTTATCTCAGATGGCATGTTTTCACTTCGGATGAGTAAAAAATACAATTTTTGGTCATCCGACTTGAGTTAGATGATTATCTCGGATGACTTAGATGAAATGATGGATGGATGGATGATGGCCAAGAAACTGAATGAAGAATTGAACATTTCATTTAAATCAGCTAAATGGATTTTACAAAGATAAGATAATTATCAAATTACATTGCGATGAGATATTATCTACAAAAATATATCATGCTTTTGTTTTTGCATTTTTTTTTTCTTTCAACAATGAGAAAAATGACAAGAATGACGTTTGGTTTGATGCCATCTACAAGTAGGAAGTATTTTGCAATACAAATACGTTCCATTTTAGATGTCATTGATAGTTGATAGTATATAAGTTTCATGCGTTCTACGCCAAGATATTTCATAAAGATAGCATAAATATGTGCTTCATATAGAAACATGGGCAAATTTTATCATTCATTTCAATAATAAAATATTTAAATAGCTATACAAAAGAAACATATTATTTGATGTGATTTCATCATCCATTTTCTTTCTGTCCTCAAAATATCGAAATTGATTTGTATAAAGAAAAATAGGCAATAATAAATTGATATTTTATTTTGTTGTCGAGTGTTGAGTAGCGCAACAGCGGTCGTTCAGCGATACTTCGTTTCGTATTTTCATTAGTTGATTTTCCCTAGAAATAGCAGCGAGAGTGGTGAAAAATTATTCGTCGAAATTGAATTGAGTAATGACTAAGCTCAACGATGGCTAGAAGGGACGATGAACAGAAAAAAGTACGCACACACGGAAAATACGGTTACGTACAATTGGCAATGGTGAACCCGTCAATGGTTCGCTGTTGCGTTGTGATCGATTGATGGAAAGTCCTAAGTTTGATAAAAAGATTTTGACGGGTTCACGCGCGTACATTAAGTCAACAATCGGCGTTATTATGAAACATGAGGGCAGAAAATCGCTTATGTAACGACCACCTTTGCCAATGTGAAATTGGCATATACGCGTGCGGCACTGATGTTTTTTTACTCAATTTGTTTTCATTTGTTCGTGACACACCTCGAACGCAGGACCAAATTAAATCTTCGATATATTTGTGTTGCTAAATGTAAATGTGATTTTTGAACTACAAAATACGACAGACATGCCCATTTGAGCAGAAGCACGAGGGTAACTTGATAACTTTTTAACAAATATACAATGGAATAAGACTCACCGTGAAAATTTATAATAAATTTCCAAATTTTATCTATCGACACAACGACGACGACGACGACCACGACCACGACACCAATCGAATGAAAATAAAAACGAAAACAAAAGCTGACGAAAAATGCGCAACTTTGAAACGGCACTCGAGTTCGGCGTTATATTTCAGTTTCACCTTGAGAATTTACCAAAACGTATATTTGCAATGAGTACGAGTTTGGCGTCGCTGATGGTCGAGATTGAACATATCGATTTTCCAACGAAAAATCGGTAAATAACCGACCGGTTGGTGACTGGCGGTAGTCCCTGCTATATATTTTCATTACGATTTCCAGCTGTGAGATATCTCTGTTTCAGTTTTGCTTGCACTTTCCACCTGGGAGCCGCGTACGCTTTTGCACCCCCTTCCTATCCCTCTCTCTCTTATTTTTATCACCCAGATACAGATGGGCTCGACTCGGCTCTCAATAGCACAAAGATAATACGCCAATATGTACACGGTCTTCATTTATAATTCAATGGGATTTTCATATTTTGCGTAAACAGAACTTCACTCGTTGTGCGAACGTTGTGTTGTTCGCATGTTGGCACAAATGTAAACATATTTATTTGGCTGTCTATCGCACTAAAGATGATATATTATTGTGTCTGCCTCGGGAACAAGGTGCTTTCAATCTACACTTTATGCAAATAGTTTTACACTGCTATTTTCATTCAATCAGCTTCCATCCAATGCTATACTAAAATATTTCGACAGTAGAACAACCAAATCATTCTGGAATGTATAGTGAGCTGTAGTACTCATCATTTATTTTGCAATCAAACTGTGCAATCTGCCATTTGTGTTTCTTTTACTTCCGTACAAAAAATCCTTACATTATTCAAAGCATGGGAGCATGCTTCAGGAACATAGAATACAGCACATCGTGTAAATTCTCTTTGTCGAACCTACTAAATGTAAGGCAATACAAAATAATTCTTTCGAACATCACTCCTGGAAGTCGTAACCTTTGTACACAATTCACTTTCATTTTTGCCGTTCAGCGTTTTCAAGATTGAAAGTCGTTGTTTGTCTTTTGCTTCGTTATGTTCCAATCGAAGTTTTTTTTTTAAACAATTTTGACTTCCGTTCCGGGGGATAGCGCTCTATACGAGAGCGTGTTTCGAACAACCCCAATGTGCGATAATCTATTATATTATTCAAGTTCATCGATAAGCTATTAAGCGAGTGTATATTGCTTTTATTATCGTCTGATAAGTTTCATTGTGTGCCCAGTTGAAGTTATGAATTTTATCTCAAAAGCTCTATTTTGCTGGGAAAAAGGAGGACCGCATCGAATAATTCGCTAGGTGAAGCTATTATGTTGAAATCAGAAAGTTACGTGTACGTGTATTACAATATTTATCAACATTATAATGCGAAAGAAAAAAAAACGAATATTCAATTCAAACATAACATCATTGAAGCTATCCAGCGTGCTTCTTCTCACGTTCGCCATGAAGAAACTTATTACAAACGTCAACACAGACAAAGTCACTTCAAATTCTAATAGAATCAAAACTTTTTCATTGCGCCTTCCCTTAAAAGAAGACTTGAGTTGAGTGTTGAAACCATACCACTTGAAACCGCATAACATGAAAAGAGACATCAAAATCTGAAAAAGAAGACCGATCCGGCTCAAAGATGATTCAGTCTTGCCTGTCGTTGGTGCAGAAATGCAAGCCAATAACCGTCAATTTGTTTCAAATTACTGATGAAATCTGATAAATTGTACAAAATTTGTACTACAAATGATAAAATAGAAGATATTTGTCGGTCAACCAAATTGGGAGATGTGGCCTCTGGAAACGTGCATGTGTCACACCATTCAACATTATCGAATTTCACTTGGTTTCGAATGGTGAAACTAAAATTGCTTGGCAGTATTCCTCGGTTTCTCTTCATTATTGGTGTGTATTTTACTATGGTTGGAAGAAAAATTGGAAGTGACAAGTACTAAAAATATCTGTTCCACCTTATATATATTGACAAATTTCGAATTGGCACCGAAGTTGGATTCTATCAAATTCATTTGCGGTTGAGCAGCGCACAGAGACTCGATGCCGGAAGAGTGAAAGAGAAAACGATACAGAGAGAGGAAACATCCAAATATCGTTTATAAAGTTTTTGTAGCAGAAAAGTTATATTTATGTGTCAAATGTTGAAATTTATAATCGAGTGATGGCGTGTTTCTATGTTATCGTACTTATTGGGTACTGTATTATATCGACCCCTTTCGTTGAAGGCAATCGCGTACATCTTGTGCCGCACCAAAAAACCTATATATCTTCTGAAAAAAATATTTCATCTCCATGATGATCTCATTCTTCATGTATCACATTGATCCAACCACTGCTACTGGCTTATTTTTTTCGTTTTCTGTCTTCTCCCATCATCCCTTTTGCCGTCGAGTGTATTTGCTATAATTGTTGGTGCGTGAACTTTGTAATTGATCGACACAAAGTCGAGTAAAGAAAGAAAAGTTGGAATCACTTTTTGATTTTCATCACGGAACAACAAAGTCTAAAAACGAAACGAAAAAAAAGAGTGAACGAATAAACGAACGAACGAAGCGACATGCAAATAAATGAAGACAGTTAACTCACATGTGCAACTTTCAAATGCGACCGTGTGTTAGTGACATTGTATTTTATTAATTATAAAGTTTTTGCGGTCGAAATAAATTCCCAATCTCTACCGGAAAAAGAGAGAAGTGAAAACAAATGTGTTCGCGTGTGAGGCCCACCATTACGATATGAAATTTATAATCGAATGCAAGGAGCACTTCTACAAAGGCATTAATCTAAACATGCTCTATGGAGCTAGCCATAAGTTTCACATTATAATTTCATGCTTCTTCTTTTTCTTCTTCGTTTTCGCCCTCGTTCTATCTTCATTTCTAATTTGTTCATGCAGAGTGTTTTCTTCCTTCACAAATACATTCGCCATGCTGCTGAAGTCTCAAAGTTCTGCATAATTCGAATCGAATTTACTAAGTCTAAGTTTCCTATAGATTCTAATTCGTTTCAACTTTTAAAATTGGCCTCCAGTGAAGTTCATAACATAAATTATTCTTTGCAACAGAGCAAGCGAGCACTCGACACATTCAAATACGCACAACGCACATACAAAACCGTTGTTGCGATGTGTAATATCTGCGTGGTCTCATAAAAAAAGAGTGGAAAAAGGAACAACTTCATATAATATTCAAATCTAATTTGTTCATCCTTTGCTGACTTTCTGTGTTCTGCTCGTACGGTTGCCGCATTCATTACATTTAATCTGGAACCATGCTCGTATAATACTCGTATATTCCCATCTAGATTTCGTATAAGCATTCATTCCACTCAGTGCCATACACACACATACACACACACACATAAACTCATGTACACTTTTTTGCCACATTTGCGAGTCGCAATCAGATCATCTAATAAAATGTTGGCGAGTGTGTATTGTCACTGGAACAAATAATAACAAATGTTGACGTGTTTTACAATCGCCATGCTTATTTTAGAGGGTAGAACCCAACACAATAATAATTCAACCACAAACATTGAAACTGAGAGTTATTTTTTTGTAGTGAAAATTCACAAAGGTCCCTAAAAAATGGTTCAACATGAAAAATGAAAGCTATGCATTTGGAGATATCAAATTTAAATCATTTGAAAAAGCGGTTCCAGTCGAAAGAGAGAGAGAGAGAGTGAGAGAGCTATAGCCATTGGCACAAAATTCCAGTAATATTTTCAGGCGCAGTAAATGGGTTAACAGGCATCTCCTCATGTAAGGATTTTTAGATACAACCACTTCGTTCACAGCACTATTGCGCGAATTCCATATTATACATGTATACATGTTTATAATTAAAAATTTCGTCTTATGCATCTCCGTAGATTCTAATGCGTATGTAGTTCTGACAGGCACTTTTTGTTTAAATCTAGTATGAAATTCATTGAGCGATTAATTCCCTTTCATCAAGAGATCCAAAGCAGTTGGAAATCGGTTCAAATCTCTCTGCATTTAATATGTTTTCACATAAATAAGTGTGCCTTAGTGTGGGGTGTTTTCAAATATTTTGTTGGTTTTCTTAATGCACACCGTATGACTCTTTGATTGTTAGTTCCATCTAATGCGATTATTCTTTTTATCTTTTACGATATTTCGTTTAGTTTTATCCTCTGTCACCCATCTGTATGCGATTAGTGTCGCCGTATATATGCAATGGGGAAGCGTCGTCTCTCCTTCTGTTGCATTTCTGATATGCCGTTTTCAGGGCTAACAACAATTAAACATATGAAAAGAGTACCGTTGGGACTCCATGAAGTAGCCAGCTACAATGAATTGAATGATATTTCATCCGGAAAAGTCGAAATTTTTGACTGACAAATAGTCTATTTCTATTGAATTCCGCCAACAATTCCAGTAACGCTTTGGAGAATAAAAAAAATGTTTACTAACCAACAATTAATGCGGATCGATTAAACCGATGTGGATGGTCCCATTGCACACATAAATTATGCAAAAAGTAATTAACATCCCTCGCCCGGGCAGAAAAAGATTCTCGCATCTCCAGAATCAATAGGAGGATCCGAACCAAGGCGAAATATTGAAGCCTCATTTTTACTGGGAGGCTTAGGCCGTTTTTAATGGAAATGGGGAAATGCTCTATCGATTCCGGCCAGAAGTTCGCAAATATCGTTTTGCCCTGGCTAGAATTTTTATCACTTGAAAAATCTGATTGGGCAAAATAGGCTTATGATTTAGGGGATTCGAATTGCTCCTTTGTTATTCGTAATTTATGAATCGTAAATACTGTTTAAAATTGGACGCCGAGCAATCACATTTTTGCGGACTGAAAAACCATACAGATACAAGAAAGGGAAAGATTACACCCATTTTCACCAAATTTATCTTATTTCTATAATAAATTCAGAGTCAATAGAATTGACTTCAAATGTATGAACGTGGCGTGCAATTACGCTTGTATTGTATCTTTTATCGCATAAATATGTCGAAAACGCAGAAAAACTTGTATTCCCCACAATCGATGTCGGGTGAGTCTTGTACATTTGTTAATTCAAGTCGAATTGGCTTCTCGGTAAAGGTAACGTAAATTTTGAGTCTAGCGTTGTTTATCAGTTTGGATCTCTGAATTTGCTCTACCAAAATTATGAACACAAATAAGATTGGTATAACTTTTTGCAATAACTCATCGCTTATCAATTTCAAGATGGCTATAGCATTCCATTTGGCTATAGCTTTACTCAACCATTTCATTATTGAACCAACCAACCCTTTAGTAGAACAATTGATAATTCACACTCGATGTTCAACGTGATAAATGGACGTAAGATATGCATTTCGCCGGTTAGAAAATCAAATTGAACTCTTTAGATGTAGTCACGTAATCAGTGGAATCTTCGCTGCGTCTTCGTTCATAAATTAACATTTGTCATAATTTAGCAAATCGATATTGGAAAACTCAGAAAGTGGTACCATCCAAAATCTCGAGTTTTCGAGTTTAATCGTGAGTTTTATTTTCTGCCTTTAAAAAGTGGTATATTGACGAAAGTCTGCAGTGTACTAAATATAAAAAAATATAAAATTAGTTGAAAATAGAACATTGTATGTGAAACATGACTGCGTTGTCAGTGTGCCTGTGGTTAATGGTATTGTGAGTAAAGTGAGTAATAGAAACATACACTCGATGAATTTGGACAAACTTACGATTGCATTAAGTGCGATGAGTGTGGTGGGCGTCATTTTCTAAAAATTATATTGCTTGGCTTGGCTTCACTTCAAATCGTGATTGACGAAGGGCGCCTACCGACGCTATACAAATGAAGTAAATTAAGATTAGTTGATGTGGAATACCGTTCACGTACGGTATTGCTCGATGTTGATACATAACTTGAACATAGATTCGTACTTGTAAAGGCTAGAATCGGGTCATAAATTTGTGACTTTAGAGCAATTTCATATCCATATTTAACCATGATAGGCAGCGCCGTAGCCAGGCCGGCACAATGGGTGCATTGCACCCTCCAAAAATTTCAAAGGTGCAACAAAATCGGGTGCAAAATCGGGTTTCAAAGGTGCAACAAAATAAAAATTTTGATTTTGCACCCTCCAATTTTTTTTTCTGGCTACGGCGCTGATGATAGGTGTTACAATCAACACACCGACATACATATGTATGTCGCTACACGTGGCCAAGTGGTGTGAATGGCAAAGTATACTTTTCGAATTGGTAGCAATTTCACGGGTGGTCGATGTGTGTTTTGTGTACTGAACTTTTTCTAGGTTTCCAAATATTGGTTGATTGTGTACGGTGGAAAGTAGATTGCAAATACTGGAAACCGCACGAGAATATTGAAATTAATCGACTCAAAAGCAAAGAAAAAAGTTAAGCTGAAGCGAAAACCATATTGCAATGAATCTCTACCACTTAAACCGAATGCCATTTGGTCCTCTTATTCCACACCGTTCCACATCGACGTTTTAATTAAAATCAATGAAACATTTGGCCACAGAAAATTTGTGCAAATAAACAGGCTATGGCAATGGAGTTCGAGCAAAAGTCTGAATTCCGCTTGTGTGAATTAATGTGAGTGAAGCAGAAGAGATTGGGTATCAATAAGTTTGTGAGGACTAGATAGAGTGCAATAAAATGGCAAACATATAGCTTCTGCATCGCAAATTTATGTGCATCCATGATTCGATTAATATTCAGTATCGAAAAAAACGAATAACGAAACACATTTTTACACCATAGAAAACCATTTGCCATTCCGAAATCATTGGAGTCATTGAAAAGTCAAATTTCCAGGAGAAAAACATAAAAATGTTAAACCAAAGGATAATACGGTATTGCATTCACTCAGCAACTTTTATCGTTCTGTTGCATCGAAAGCAACAATAATTATTTATTATTACTTTGGAAGTGCCGTAAACAGACGTTTACGACCGCTGACCAAAACAAATAACAAATGAAATTGATTTCAGAAATTTGGCAAGCAATTCGCATAAACAAGTATGGCGAGATGTTGTAATGGTGAATGATGTATGCAATGAAATTTTGATAATAAATGGAAGAGTAGATCCAGCCAATGGAAGATGATTTTTTCTTAAATTGTAGTTTTGAGATGTCATCACAGGTGCAAAAACGCACAATGCATCGCCTCAAATGGAAATGTTTTATGGCTTTAGAATTGTTTGTCTGCTCTGTGCGGATTCTGAGTGAAAATATAAAATCTGAGAAAATATGACTATGTCGATGCATCGGCTACCGGTGGCCTGCCACCCTGACGAATAAAATGCTGTGTGCAGAACCATTCAACGAAAATAGTAAATAATAAAATATGTATGAGGATAGATTGCGGCAAGTAGATGCTTTGTTTATATGCTCAATAAAAGTAATTAATGGTCAATTAGTTACAACGCATAGCCCAGGGACATACATACACTTAGCAAAATTATTGTCTATCACATGTACTCGGCTTTGGTACTGTTAATGCTACCAAATGTTGGGTCGATTGTTAGATCGAGTGTGTTTACACTGTACAATGTACATTCTATGCAATTTAATCGCCATTGACGCTGTTGTTGGTGTTGTTGGTGACGGTGACTATGGATATGGATGGCAATGGCAGTGGCAGTGGCGCGGATCCATATTGAAATCTATGTAATAAAATTGGTTGATTATGTGCAATGCATAGAAAACTCTCGTATGATTTTACTACTCTATTTGTATAGTGTGTATTTGGTGCACGTGTTGTGTATGCTTTTCCGAATTCTGATTCGGTGGCTCGATGCGTGCGAACTACGAACTTATCCGCTACATACTATCAATTTCCATTGTTATATATTTTTGTGGCCATTACTCTATCAAACGGAGAGAGTTATATATCCGTGAATATAAATCCAAAGCATTGTGCAATGCCACAAAATGCGCCTACCCTTGTCTATGACCAGGTATCTAGTTTTATGTCTCCTTCTGTATGGACTGGTTGTAAATACTAACAATGCAAAATTATTTATTCCAGTTGAGTGTGCTGGGTATGTGTGTGTGTGTGTATGTGTATGCGTTGCAGTGCCAATAGTAAGTGTTTTGTCGTTCCGTGAATCCAATTCCGCCCGGATCCCATTTATCTCTCGTTGAACTTTTTGCTTGCTTTCGATGTTCACACATAAAAACTTTACTGCTATACGGAATTCATGGTTTAGCACATCAACAAAATAAAAATCCTTTTTGTACACCGCGAGCCTTTCCAGTCTCAGAGTATTTATATAGTTCAGCTGCCGTTTGCAGGTCAGTAGTGAAATTCGCACACACATTGTATTATTTCTGTAAGAATGAGCTCCAGAATAGATTATGTTTTTACTTCAGCGAGAATTTTTTGTCAATATGTTCGTTGAAGTAGTATATTTTAAAGAGTAATTGGAAATGGGAAACACTTAACAGTGGTTATTTTATATACATGCATATGTAATATATATCATAAAGCACTGTAGATGTCATGCCCAAAGTGAGACTCCATTAAAAAGTCATTTTTACTCAACATAGGCTAATTTTACTCTTAGCAATTGACTTTATTTTCGATTTGGATATGGAATTTTGTGTGCAGCATTTATACACACTGTTTCCTTTTATCAAGGTATTCGAGCAATAATAGAAAGAAAAAAACGTATTTGTATGCATTGTGACCCAAATGAAGTATTGTTGTTCGCCTGTGTCTCCAGTAACTTTTCATGTGCAGAACATAATATACCCGCAACTTTTTTCTGCCTCCCACACACAAAAAAGTTAGTGTTTGATGGCACTCAGGTTAAACTGCAACTCCTTTTTTTGTTGCACTGAACATTTTAGTGAGCTTATCTTGCTAATTGCCGAGTAACATCAGATCAGAAAAAAGCCGCAATTAATTTAGCATTTTTATGCATACACCTGACGATTTTGGAGCCAAATTCCATTTTCAGTTCTTATACAAAGCACCACGTAAATGTTTGGCTACCAAAGCCACTCGTAAGAGTTACCAGCTACCGGAGGTGATTTTTTCAATTCTGAGTCACATATATATGTATAGCCCATACAGGATAGGATCTGAATGGTTGCATGATATTATGTATGCACAATGATATTGATGACTTATGATGGACAACTTTTCTTTTGAAAGGTCACGTTAGTTTAACGATGCAAATATTTATACTTTAACATAGATGCACTGAACTTTTTGAAATTATTGTTGTGAATTCGTTGATTGTACAGAGGTTGTGTTTGATTTTTTTCAAAGAAACTATTCTAGATTATTGTGTGCAAATACTTTAAGACATCCATTGTTGTGGGTCATGACTAACAATAACTTTTCGGCAAATTTTATTGAAAATTTTCAAAAATAACTAAGAAAAATTATAAATCAATTGAAAGAGGCTAAAGTTCTCCTGTAATTTACGGCAGTTTAATATATGACTTCAGGCTCCATCTAAACACAATTGGTCCGGATGTCCGAAAAATATCGATGTCCTTGCGGTTGTCCGTTTGACACCTTTGTCTATAACTTTCTAAAAAAGATGATGTTATCCTTTTGTCAGGGTCATCGTGAATTGACTTTTGTTTGATCACCTAGTCAAAACTATCTATTACTAAATCATAAAGTCATCAGATTTAGTATATATTCACGTATTGCAGAGGACTCAAGAGAAATTCTCTTCATCGTTACATATGATTAGAGTGGTCCTGAAAAGTCAATAATTTTATAATTTATTGAATGATAGTCACATTACTTATGACATTAAATATGCATTAGCTGATGCGCTCGGTGCGCCCGGTGCGCTTGATAAGCTGAACATAATGGTAAAAGGGCTTAGCAAGGCACTGTACATATTTGAGAGGAAAACGTACCTAAGAACCGCGTGGAACGATATCAATACTTAATTAAATAAATGGCTTGTGCTAATTGCATATTAATCAAGTTTTATGCGAGCTACTGATGTGCTGAATGTATCTGCTTGTGTCGAACACAAATGCGATGGTCCAAGGAATATATACTGGGAAACCTAGGGGCTTCTATGTCGGTTTGCTATTCGAATTTTCATTCACAAATTCGCGCTCGCACACAAACTAATGCATTCCGCATATAATGCTATAAAATTGGTGAATGTGTCGATTCTCGACTGCTCTTGTGATCATTATTTCCCATAAATATTTGCATTTAGTACGTAATTTGCGGCCATAAAACGTGTTGTAAAATGAAATACGCAGTAAAGTAATGCAGATGAATGGAAAAAATCCATCATTCGATGTGTACGAAATCAAATTCAAGCAAACGACTCGTTCGCTGGACACTCTGTGACATTTTCAACAACATCGTACTTTTACTTTTATACCATGAATGAAGGTGGATTTGAAAACTACTGAAATATTTTTATTATAAGCTGCAATATTAAGGTGCTTCGCATCATGAAAGGACTATAGTTTTGTCTCACGATGAGATTTTAGATAAGAAATGAGGAAAAAAGTAATACACGGTCATTGTAGGATTTTTGGTTGAAGATAAATCGCATTCGACTTGATATCAAACGCATGAAATGTTCCTCAATTTACGGCTTATTTATTTTCACAATCGCATTTCTTTTCGTTTCTCAAACCATTTTAACAATCCTACCGGAAATGATGGAGTATTCGGACTGAATTTCATAAAGATCTCTCGATTAGAAATGCTATTACGCTTATCTACGTTTTGCATTTCATTATGGTCTCGATTTCAGCTGGAGAAAAACAATCGAAGGCTGGAAAGTTTCGTGACTCAATTTATTCTAATTAGAAGTATTGAGCAGGAGAAAGGCCCAAATCCGGGTCGAACTACTTGTCACGCGAACGAATTCGCATTTAGATTAGGAATAACTCATTACATGCGTTCATAACGTCAAAATGGAGAAGAAGAAAAAAGTGCTTTTGACAGTTGGCTCATGCTAGGGATTATGCTTGGTTTTACAGAGAGTTTAACACTAGTTTCCCTATTGTCCGGTCAGTTGGTTATACGAGATGCACGCATATCGCGTGCTTGATTTATTGATGGAGTTATAAAGCACATTCCAGATAATGCGATATCACATAACAATAGCTAAAGAAAAAGTTCATTTATTAGCTAGCTATAACCAAACTAATTAAACCTGTAAAGCATTGGCCTTATTAATATAGAATCGCCTAGAATAATATTATATGCCATACTTGAATGGGTTGTTCCTTTTTTATGTCCACCAAATGTTAAAGTCTTTTTTATTGACATTGTTGACGTTCAATTATAATTAATCCTTTACCACACGCTGGCTCCTAAAAGAACCAAATATTTGAATCAACACAGTGAACAATGGTTATATATTCAGCAAATCCAAAACCGTTCAGAGTTCAGTTTGCATTGCTTTTGTCCCTATCGTAAGATCACGCACTTGAATTATGAATGACGTTTAAAATGTCATTCCTGACAAATGTCATTTCCAATATTTGAGTAAACCTTATGACGGAACCCGTGTGCAAATAAAATGACTAACAGTCACTCAGTTGAATGTAACTGTATGTAGTGATACACAACTAAAACTGGCTAAGTTGATTGAAATCATGCGTTTTGTATGGAGACAATCACGTTTAGTTATTCATTCAGTCAGTCGACTAATTTGGGACATTTTGACTAAGAGTGATTTGTGATTAAAGTTAACTGCAGTTGCTTATTTTGTTCGAGAAATCACTTTTAGTCAGTCAAAATGTCCCAAATTAATCGACTGAATAGTCAGTCAAAAATTTTCCACACGGGAAGCATTTACTTATATTTCCAAATTATACCGTACAGATGTCGTTAGAGCATTCATTGCTGAATATTTTCCATTGCATACAGCGCACTCTGTTGATTTGCCAATGAGAAAAATGACTAGAATGACGTTTGGTTTGGCGCCATCTGCAAGGTGGAAGTATTTTGCAATACAAATACGTTCTATTGGTGCTGTCATTAATAGTTGGCAGTATATTTATATAGAAGTTTCATAGTTCAGCGTTCAGCGTCAAGATGTCGCTTAAATATAGCATGAACATGTGCTCCATATAAAAACATAAGCAAATTTTATCAAAGGATTTGCATGCTTGTGGGTTTTTACATTCTTTTCAAATGTCAAATTATGACTCATAGGACCAAAACGCATCAATTTAATAATTTTTTTCAACAAAACGAATAAAATACTTTATAATAAGAGCAGCTTCCGATAATATTTTGATCTTTGTATTTTTCTTAAAAATGGTGTTCCCTTTTTGAATCTTGGGGTTTTGAGCATCAATGATGCCTTGAAAGTAGCGACACACAACAGCGGTATTTTCATAGCAGTCGATCGAATATCACGAACTGTCAAAATTTCAATATTCTACGTTGTTTAAATGTCAAAACTAGAACCGCTGTAAGAGGTCGATACGAATTTACATTTGTTATTGTTTTTAATAGAAAAACACTGACTTTCAAGGAGCACGGTGACGCCCGATAAGTTATGAATTATAACACTATGGAGCATGAGCCTATTTCAAAATGTCATTTAAAATGCCGACGGATGAACATTGTACTCTACTACTATTGTACAATAATCGCGTCTATTTGTTTCGAGCATGGGACCAGAAAAAAGGAGTTAAAATGGAGTGTTAAAACGGCATAAGGTGATAGAAAACGAAATATAGAAAATAAAAATAGTGAGATGGAGTATCTCGTACATGTATTTCATACCAAAGAGTGCCTTCTCGATACTCAGAGAGTGAATGGATGCCTATTCAGGCAATGAAATCTATATCGATTTTGCTTCGGCGTTTTCAGTAAAAAAACGCTTTAATTGATGGGATTTTAAAAAACCAACGAGTTTTTTTTAAATATTTTAGTCTTTTTCATACTAAGAATAAACTGACTTGAATTGTATAATACTGATAAGATATAGAAGAAAATGTGATGTTTCCACTGTCAGACCGCTCCAATGATTAAGGTTTTTTTCATCAGTTACAGAAAATGGGTAAAAGAAAATGAGTTTTTCACAAAATGTTCCATATCAAAACACACTAAAACTCAAACAAAACCTTATTGGTCACGGTTCGAAAAGTGGCTTACGGAACACATTCAAATCGTATTGTATTGAACATTTTACTTGAGTTTCTTCCTACTTTCGTTTTTTTGTTCCATTGCGAACACATTCGCTCTCGATGTCATTTTATTTTTATGATTTTTCACTTGATGCCTTGCAATTTGACGTTACAATATTGCGACTCGTACAAAATCAAGGTGAATACCGGTTCGCATAATGGTCGAGAAGGTACTTTTAGGTTCAATAGTTAATGGAACCATTTCAATCGACGTTTCAAAAACCCATTAAGCATACGGAGAGGCGGATCTATACTACACAAAACCGTATTAGCATTTATCCCAATATATTGAAATGCCATTTCAAAATGGCTCGAAGGTTAGCAGAAGCACTGACCTAACGTATATTGAAATTAAATTAAGCCAAACACAACCCGAAAAAAGAAGAGGGAAATTGAATCAAATGGAAATTATCATCAGCATAGGATATCGGCTCGAATCTGTTTGATACACTGATGGTTTTAAGATTAGATTTTTAATAGATATTAAAATGCCCAAAGGTTTTCAAAATCAATTCAAACGAATCATTTCATGTGAACGCAGAAGAGCTGAAATGTAGAACAAAAAATTCAAATTAGTTTACAATGGAGGCAAAACTCCCAGAATTTGCTTTCGAATGTAAATATTTTTGTAGCCTAAATCAGTCAACATAAATCAATCATTACATTAAGCATTAACCAATCAAGCAAACTGGCGACTTTATAATCACTTAGAACTATCAAATGTTTGTATCAAATCAATTTTGTATCAATTTTAATCTTATTTGGTAAATAAGAATTGTTTATGAAACGAAATCAAGAAAGGTTAACATCTTTATCATAAAATTGTACCATTTTTTCACTATTCAAGGGAAGACGGGGTTATTTGACATATGGGGCAAACCACACGTATTGAATACATATAAAATACGAAGTGGGAAATTGTAGAGCGCCGTCCATGAATGACGACAAAATTCAGTACTAATTGGTGTGATTTCGCAACATTTCACAATATGTTGAAATCACTTACGGCTATTTACAGCTGATTTTTCCGTCAATTATGGATGGCAATTACTCTACAATTGTTCAAAGTCTGACAATAAGCGGATGAGGCAAACCGACGCAGTCAAGATATCTCGAGAACGGTAACGCCAAGTATTAAATGTGTTGATGGGGTTTTGGCGGTAGCATATTCAGCAGTGTTTCTTATCTCGTCAAAATGTAAAATGAATCATGGTCATGATTGGTTACTTAATTTTGAGACAATTGACTTAAAATACACCAGAAGTCGGTCTAAGGAAAAGCCTGAAAAAATATGATGTTGGAAAAATGATTTTAACATTTTCCGTGTAGGTTACACATCAATTCCTATCATACGACGGCCTGAGAAGAAAAACCTTTCCTACAAAACCTGTGCGCAGAACACAAACACAAAATTTTTTTAGTCAAAAGGCGAACAGCAAATTTGCGAGCGCAAAAACCCAATATATTTACAGCGAGCGCAAAAGGTAACCGGACAAAATTCCCGAAACGAAATTCCCAAAAAAAATTCCCGAAGACAAAATTCCCGAAACGAAATTCCCAAAAAAAAAATTCCCGAAGACAAAATTGCCGAAAAAAAATTCCCGCAGACAAAATTCCCAAAATAAAATTCCCGAAGACAAAATTCCCAAAATAAAATTCCCGAAGACTAAATTCCCGAAGACCAACAAATGATGGCGATCGGGGCATAAACAACGCTACGGCTTCGCATCGCTGTCGCCAACTGGTGCTAGCACCTGTACACTCACACATAATGTCAAAATCAATGTCAAATTCGTCAACACCAGAGTGGAAAAGTTTCCATTCAGTGTGTGTAGTACATGTGCTAGCACCAGTTGGCGACAGCTATGCGAAGCCGTAGCGTTGTTTATGCCTCGGTCGCCATCATTTGTTGGTCTTCGGGAATTTTATTTTGGGAATTT